>NC_086454.1:154219052-154546135 GCF_028390025.1 Pseudophryne corroboree | reverse complement strand
CCAACAAAGCATATGAGATGAAAGTATTGAATATGCTGATTTTGTGCTTTGTAATACTAAGTGCTGAGCTACATGTGGTATGGGGCCTGATTCATGTTTGTAAGTAAAGCAAAAAAAAGCAAGCAACAGGGCAAAACCATGTTGCAGTGCAGGTGGGGCAGATGTAACGTGCAGAGAGATTTAGATTTGGGTGCGGTGTGTTCAAACTGAAATCTAAATTGCATTGTAAAAATAAAGCTGTCTAACATTTGTGGGCTACACGCAAAAGCTTCTAGTATTTACCCTGCACAGAAAAATATAAAATGTATTTGCTCCCCTTTCATGGCAACATGGTTTGTTCCAGACACAAAGTTACTGTCTTTACTTACAAACTTGAATCAGGCCTATGGACCGCATCATGATCTTTTTGAGGCGACATACTGAACTAATGCACAGGGTGTCCCAACAGCCCTGAGTAGTGATATGAGGTGCCTTGTGCAAGATTGTTGCACCAAGTTTAAGCTTATATGAAAAAGGGTCATACCTCCCACTTTGTTTCTGCAACTTGTAATAATCTCTGTTGCTTTTTCCAGTCTTCCTTGCCCAACTGGACAGTCAATAATATGTACCTGTATCTCTCTTTTGTAGCCATGGATTTCCCAGACCACAGTCGTCGTATACTGCACAGCCTTAGAGACCAGCAGTCCCAGGGTTTCCTTTGTGATTGCCAAGTAACTGTGGGCACTGCCAGATTCCTGGCTCACCGCTCCATCCTGGCCTCATGCAGCCCTTTCTTCAACATGTCGTGTAGGGAGCGGCCGGACACACAAGAGTTCACACTGAACAACCAAATTGTCACCGCTCCAGCCTTCTCTTTACTCCTCAATTTTATGTATTGTGGTCGACTTGGTTTTCAGGAGGCGCCAACTGAAGATGTGTTGGCAGCTGCAAGCTATCTCCATATGGATGAAGTTGTGAGGGTTTGCAAGAAAAGACTCCAAGGCCGAGCACCGGCTGAGGCTGACAGCACTCGCCGAGAGGAAGAAGGTGGTACTGGCTGCTTGGGGGCAGATAATGATGGCGGAGAACGGGAGCATGAGGATTTAGAGGGAGGGCAGTCGGCTGCAAAAAGTATGAAATATGAAGGGCAGGAAACAGCAGGCAATGGCCATAGAGCAGTTGGGAGTGCTGTGTACCATTCGCAAGAAGCTGCAGGTAGCAGTAGTTATCAGAGACAAGATACGGCAGTCAGTGGACAGAAATTGCTTGGAAGTATAAAGTGTCAGGGACTTGAATCATCAGTGAGTGTGCAGAGAGTAACAGTAGGATCTAGGTTTCAGATGAAGGGCATGGCAGAGAGTGGGCAGAGTCTAGCAGGCAGTTCTAGGTTTGAATTGCAAGAAAATGCAGGCAGTAGTGAAGCAGTCACGGGGAGTATGAAGTGTCAGGGGCAACAAGCAACAGTGAGTAGTCAGGAGGTTGCTGGCAGCTCTAGTTTTGAGGTACAGGAGAGGGTAGAGAGTGACGAGATTGCAGAGGTTGTAGTTTGTGCCATGCAGGAAGCAGTAGAAAGTACACTAACACCATCTGCTCAGAGGTTTTCCTCACAGAGTCAAGACAGTGATCCAGTTGTGCAGGGCAATCTTTCCAGAAATTCCCAAAAGAGACAGGAACCAGCAGGTAGCACACAGGGTACTAATGGAGGCTCCAGATATTCTAATCAGGCTGAAGACACTCCTGTCATCAGTAACCAATCATTACCTGCCTCTAGATTCACTTTGCAACCACAAGATGAAGCTGGTACAACTTTGGTGATGTCAGGAACCTCCAGATTATCTCTGCAAACTCAGGAGCCCACTGGCAGCATTTTGACAGGGCAAGGCACTCAAAGATACTCCTTACAGAGTCTAGAATTGCCAGGCAACACACTAGCACAGCCAGGCACATCCAGATATTCCCTACAACATCCCACAGGCAGCATTCAAGGAGGCCCATCTCGCTCCAGATACAGTTTACAAATGCAGGAGCCCACAGGTAGCATGGCTGCACCACCGGGCCCTTCCAGGTTTTTTCTGCAAAACTCAGAGTCTACGAGTAATGCACTGGGACAGCTAGGTACAATGAGGTACTCTCTGAACAGACCTATGTCTCCTGCTGCCAAGATGGAAGAAAGAGAATGCACCAAGTCAGAGTTGACTGTCACCACCACAACTCAGCCAGGCATGGAAACTGCAGCTGCCCCTAGTCCATGTAGCTCCACTGTTAGTGAGGGCCAGCTAGCCCCTGAGGTAGCAGTGAAAATAGAGGCCATTGTAATATCTGATGAGGAGTGTGAGAAGGCAGTTGGTGCTTTTAAAAGGCATGGCTATGAAGAGGAAGAGGAAGAATCTGGATATTTGCCTTACCACATGATTACTGTGCCAGGTGGGCACCACCCAAACTATGGAGGCTTATTACCTCCTTCCATGCACCCAGAGGCAATTTACTTACAGGATTTTGAAGGACACCATGGTTTTCCTCTGTTTCCTGAAGATGTGCCCACTTGTAAGACATGCGGAAAAACATTCTCCTGTTCCTACACTCTTCGTCGGCACGCTACAGTGCACACGCGAGAACGTCCCTATGAGTGCCGTTACTGTTTGCGCAGCTACACTCAAAGTGGAGACTTATACAGACACATCCGCAAGGCACACAGTCAACAGGAGCCGGGTGCCAAAAAACCAAAGGTGGACTTGGAGCCCACACCCCCAAACTTGCCTTAAGTTATAGTGATGTACTGTGGGAGAAGTACCGGTTAGAGCTGTGTCCTTTGTGGACATGGACGATTTCTATTCTCCCTTTTATCCCATGGATTTCTTCTTAATGGTTTTAATTTATTCAACGGTAATGGTCTTTTTTGTAATAGAACAATTGCTCAAAGTCTCCAACTCTTGCTGTAATAACAGCAGCAAAAAAAACAAACAGCTTTCTGTCTGTTAAACAATAAAAACCCTACTGCTATCACTAATCCATTTTAATGACTTTTTAAAAACAAAAATGAACTGCGTGCAGAGGGGATGACATGTACACCAGGCAGTGCTCTGATAGCCTTCTGAAAAATCAGTAATGTATCGGTGAGGTACCACCATCCTGTATCATTAAAAGAGTCTCTTCATGATCAACTCTATGAATGTGTGAGATGATTCAGAAGTAATTTCATGCCTTATCTTGGGTGCCTGAATAGTTTGGGGAGATTGGTTAGCCCTATATGAAATCATATATATGGCTAAAGGAAAGAAACACTTGGTTAAGCAGCTTGTGGAGCTAGTAATCACAAGCTTGAAAGTGAATACATACGATTTACAGGCTACCGTGTTGCCTGATGTCAAGATACCGCCAGTATGCCGGCATTTCACCACCTGTCGAGATACCGGCGTCGGCATTGTGACCGCCGGGATCCCGACAGGCGGTCTCTTGATTGCCTACCCTTGAAAGGCATGCTGTGACTTGTGCTCTTGCATCATGTGGAAATTTGTAGGGTGACCACTTGATAACTATTCCACATAATTGGTTTTACATATACCATATGTTTCTCTGACGTCCTAGTGGATGCTGGGAACTCCGTAAGGACCATGGGGAATAGCGGCTCCGCAGGAGACTGGGCACAAAAGTAAAGCTTTAGGACTACCTGGTGTGCACTGGCTCCTCCCCCTATGACCCTCCTCCAAGCCTCAGTTAGATTTTTGTGCCCGAACGAGAAGGGTGCACACTAGGGGCTCTCCTGAGCTGCTTAGTGAAAAGTTTAGTTTTAGGTTTTTTATTTTCAGTGAGACCTGCTGGCAACAGGCTCACTGCATCGAGGGACTAAGGGGAGAAGAAGCGAACTCACCTGCGTGCAGAGTGGATTGGGCTTCTTAGGCTACTGGACACCATTAGCTCCAGAGGGATCGAACACAGGCCCAGCCATGGAGTCCGGTCCCAGAGCCGCGCCGCCGGCCCCCTTACAGAGCCAGAAGCAAGAAGAGGTCCGGAAAATCGGCGGCAGAAGACATCCTGTCTTCACCAAGGTAGCGCACAGCACTGCAGCTGTGCGCCATTGCTCCTCAGCACACTTCACACTTCGGTCACTGAGGGTGCAGGGCGCTAGGAGGGGGCGCCCTGAGCAGCAATAAAAACACCTTGGCTGGCGAAAATACATCACATATAGCCCCCAGGGCTATATGGATGAATTTTAACCCCTGCCAGATTACTCTGAAAAACGGGAGAAAAGGCCGCCGAGAAAGTGGCGGAGCCTATCTCCTCAGCACACTGGCGCCATTTTCCCTCACAGCTCCGTTGGAGGGAAGCTCCCTGGCTCTCCCCTGCAGTCACTACACTACAGAAAGGGTTAAAAAAGAGAGGGGGCACTAATTAGGCGCAGTATAAACAATACAGCAGCTATAAGGGGAAAAACACTTATATAAGGTTATCCCTGTATATATATAGCGCTCTGGTGTGTGCTGGCAAACTCTCCCTCTGTCTCCCCAAAGGGCTAGTGGGGTCCTGTCCTCTATCAGAGCATTCCCTGTGTGTATGCTGTGTGTCGGTACGTTTGTGTCGACATGTATGAGGAGGAAAATGATGTGGAGGCGGAGCAAATTGCCTGTAATAGGGATGTCACCCCCTAGGGGGTCGACACCTGAGTGGATGAACTGCTGGAAGGAATTACATGACAGTGTCAGCTCTTTACAAAAGACAGTGATTGACATGAGACAGCCGGCTACTCAGCTTGGGCCTGTCCAGACGTCTCATAGGCCGTCAGGGGCTCTAAAGCGCCCGTTACCTCAGATGGCAAATACAGACGCCGACACGGATACTGACTCCAGTGTCGACGGTGAAGAGACAAATATGACTTCCAGTAGGGCCACACGTTACATGATGAAGCAATGTAAAATGTTTTACATATTTCTGATAATACGAGTACCACCAATAGGGGTATTATGTTCGGTGAGGAAAAACTACCTGTAGTTTTCCTGAATCTGAGAAATTAAATGAGGTGTGTGATGAAGCGTGGGTTTCCCCCGATAAAAAAACTGATAATTTCTAAAAAGTTATTGGCATATATCCTTTCCCGCCAGAGGTTAGGGTGCGTTGGGAAACACCCCCTAGGGGGGATAAAGCGCTCACACGCTTGTCAAAACAAGGGCTCTATCCTCTCCTGAGATGGCCGCCCTTAAGGATACTGCGGATAGAAAGCAGGAGGGTATCCTAAAATGTATTTACACACATACTGGTGTTATACTGCGACCAGCAATCGCCTCAGCCTGGATGTGCAGTGCTGGGTTGGCGTGGTCGGATTCCCTGACTGAAAATATTGATACCCTAGATAGGGACAGTATATTATTGCCTGTAGAGCATTTAAAAGATGCATTTCTATATATGGGTGATGCACAGCGGGATATTTGCCGACTGGCATCAAGAGTAAGTGCGCTGTCCATTTCTGCCAGAAGAGGGTTATGGACACGACAGTGGTCAGGTGATGCGGATTCCAAAGGGCATATGGAAGTATTGCCTTATAAAGGGGAGGAGTTATTTGGGGTCGGTCTTTCAGACCTGGTGGCCATGGCAACAGCTGGGAAATCCACGTTTTTACCCCAGGTCGCCTCTCAACATAAGAAGACGCCGTATTATCAGGCGCAGTCCTTTCGTTCCCATAAGGGCACGTGGGCAAAAGGTTCCTCATTTCTGCCCGTGACAGAGGGAGAGGGAAACGGCTGCAGAAATCAGCCAGTTCCCAGGAACAGAAGCCCTCTCCCGCCTCTGCCAAGCCCTCAGCATGACGCTGGGGCTTTACAAGCAGACAGGGAGGCAGTGTTGGAAGCCATTCACAAGCTGTATTCCCAGCAGGTGATAATTAAGGTACCCCTCCTGCAACAGGGAAAGGGGTATTACTCCACACTGTTGTGGTACCGAAGCCGGACGGCTCGGTGAGACCGATTTTAAATCTAAAATCTTTGAACACTTACATACAGAGGTTCAAATTCAAGAGAAGGGGACTACATGGTGTCTCTGGACATCAAGGATGCTTACCTTCATGTCCAAATTTACCCTTCTCACCAAGAGTACCTTAGGTTTGTGGTACAGAACTGTCACTATCAGGAAGGGAGTTTTAGTTATCCCTTACTTGGACGATCTCCTGATAAGGGTAAGATCCTGGGAACAGTTGGAGGTCGGTGTAGCACTATCTCAGGTAGTGTTGCGACAGCACGATTGGATTCTCAATATTCCAAAATCGCAGCTGGTTCCGACGACTCGTCTTCTGTTCCTAGGGATGATTCTGGACACAGTTCAGAAAAAGGTGTTTCTCCCGGAGGAGAGAGCCAGGGAGTTATCCGAGCTAGTCAGGAACCTCCTAAAACCGAGCCAAGTCTCAGTGCATCAATGCACAAGGGTTCTGGGAAAGATGGTAGCTTCCTACGAAGCAAAGCCTTTCGGCAGATTCCACGCAAGAACTTTCCAGTGGGACCTGCTGGACAAATGGTCCGGGTCGCATCTTAAGATGCATCAGCGGATAACCCGGTCACCAAGGACAAGGGTGTCCCTCCTGTGGTGGTTGCAGAGTGCTCATCTTCTAGAGGGCCGCAGAGTCGGCATTCAGGACTGGGTCCTGGTGACCACGGATGCCAGCCTGCGAGGCTGGGGAGCAGTCACACAGGGAAGAAATTTCCAGGGCTTATGGTCAAGCCTGGAGACATCATTTCACATAAATATCCTGGAGCTAAGGGCCATTTACAATGCTCTCAGCTTAGCAAGACCTCTGCTTCAAGGTCAGCCGGTGTTGATCCAGTCGGACAACATCACGGCAGTCACCCATGTAAACAGACAGGGTGGCACAAGAAGCAGTCAATGGCAGAAGCTGCAAGGATTCTTCGCTGGGCGGAAAATCATGGGATAGCACTGTCAGCAGTATTCATTCCGGGAGTGGACAACTGGGAAGCAGACTTCCTCAGCAGCCACGGCCTCCACCCGGGAGAGTGGGGACTTCACCCAGAAGTCTTCCACATGATTGTAAACCATTGGGAAAAACCAAAGGTGGACATGATGGCGTCCCGCCTAAACAAAAAATTGGACAGGTATTGCGCCAGGTCAAGGGACCCTCAGGCAATAGCTGTGGACGCTCTGGTAACACCGTGGGTGTACCAGTCAGTGTATGTGTTCCCTCCTCTTCCTCTCATACCAAAAGTACTGAGAATTATAAGACGGAGGGGAGTAAGAACTATACTCGTGGCTCCGGATTGGCCAAGAAGGACTTGGTACCCGGAACTTCAAGAGATGCTCACGGAGGACCCGTGGCCTCTACCTCTAAGAAGGGACCTGCTCCAGCAAGGACCCTGTCTATTCCGAGACTTACCGCGGCTGCGTTTAACGGCAGGGCGGTTGAACGCCGGATCCTGAAGGAAAAAGGCATTCCGGATGAAGTCATCTCTACCCTGATCAAGCCAGGAAGGATGTAACCGCAAAGCATTATCACCGCATTTGGCGAAAATATGTTGCGGGGTGCGAGGCCAGTAAGGCCCCGATGGAGGAATTTTCAACTAGGTCGATTCCTGCATTTCCTGTAAACAGGAGTGTCTATGTGCCTAAAATTGGGGTCCATTAAGGTTCAAATTTCGGCCCTGTCAATTTTCTTCCAGAAAGAACTAACTTCAGTTCCTGAAGTTCAGACGTTTTGTAAAAGGGGTACTGCATATACAGCCTCCTTTTGTGCCTCCAGTGGCACCTTGGGATCTCAATGTAGTTTTGGGGTTCCTAAAGTCACATTGGTTTGAACCACTTGAATCTGTGGAGTTAAAATATCTCACATGGAAAGTGGTCATGTTGTTGGCCCTGGCCTCGGCCAGGCGCGTGTCAGAATTGGGGGCTTTATCCTGTAAAGGCCCTTATCTGATCTTCCAGACAGGGCGGAATTGAGGACTCATCCTCAATTTCTCCCTAAGGTGTTTTCAGCGTTTCACGTGAACCAGCCTATTGTGGTACCTGCGGCTACTAGGGACTTGGAGGACTCCAAGTTGCTGGACGTAGTCAGGGCCCTGAAAATATGTTTCCAGGACGGCTGGAGTCAGAAAATCTGACTCGCTGTTTATCCTGTATGCACCCAACAAGCTGGGTGCTCCTGCTTCTAAGCAGACTATTGCTCGTTGGATTTGTAGCACAATTCAGCTTGCACATTCTGTGGCAGGCCTGCCACAGCCAAAATCTGTAAAAGCCCATTCCACACGGAAAGTGGGCTCATCTTGGGCGGCTGCCCGAGGGGTCTCGGCTTTACAACTTTGCCGAGCAGCTACTTGGTCAGGGGCAAACACGTTTGCTAAATTCTACAAATTTGATACCCTGGCTGAGGAGGACCTGGAGTTCTCTCATTCGGTGCTGCAGAGTCATCTGCACTCTCCCGCCCGTTTGGGAGCTTTGGTATAATCCCCATGGTCCTTACGGAGTTCCCAGCATCCACTAGGACGTCAGAGAAAATAAGAATTTACTTACCGATAATTCTATTTCTCATAGTCCGTAGTGGATGCTGGGCGCCCATCCCAAGTGCGGATTGTCTGCAATACTTGTACATAGTTATTGTTACAAAAATCGGGTTATTGTGGTTGTGAGCCATCTTTCCAGAGGCTCCTCTGTTATCATGCTGTTAACTGGATTCAGATCACAGGTTGTACGGTGTGATCGGTGTGGCTGGTATGAGTCTTACCCGGGATTCATAAATCCTTCCTTATTGTGTACGCTCGTCCGGGCACAGTATCCTAACTGAGGCTTGGAGGAGGGTCATAGGGGGAGGAGCCAGTGCACACCAGGTAGTCCTAAAGCTTTACTTTTGTGCCCAGTCTCCTGCGGAGCCGCTATTCCCCATGGTCCTTACGGAGTTCCCAGCATCCACTACGGACTATGAGAAATAGAATTATCGGTAAGTAAATTCTTATTTTCTCTATCATACATAGGGGACGCTGGAGTTCAGTACCATGGGGTATAGATGGGGTGATCAGGTGAGCCAGCACTTTAAAATTTTAAATGTGTGTGACTGGCTCCTCCCCCTCTATACCCCTCCCCAGACCAGTTTTAGAAACGTGCCCGGGAGATCCGGTCACTTCCTCTGGAGCTCCAGAGATTTATTTACTTTTTTAATTTTATTTTATAACTTTTCACTTCTTCAACAGTCTGGCAGTTTGCCCCTGCCAGGCTGCTAAGAGGGAGCTGCCGGGGGAACTCTGTCCCACCCTGCGGGGTCTGGAGCCCGATTTCTCGGCTCATGGACATTGGCCCCTGGGTGTCTCGCATCCAGCAGTTCACTGCAGACATGGAGCCCCAAGCAGCCCGCCACTACCGGCAGCATGGCTGAAGACAGCTTGGTAAGTATAGCCCGGGTCCCGGTTAGTGGGATACCTGGATCAAATGGCGGCTAAATGTACACAGAGGAGAAAAAGCACTACCGCATGCTCTACTCCTCCTCTGCAGCGGCTGCCACATCGAACAGTCCCAAATAGTTGGGGCAGTGATGCACTTTGAACCGCTAGTGCAGCTCCGGCCACAATACTCCAGATTCTGGCTGCTAATAGAAACACCACTCGCAGGAAGAAGCTGCCACAGCTGAGCGCGGGTAACGGAGGGACCCTTAGTCTGTCAGAGGCGAATACAGCAGCAAACCGCTTCTTTACATGGTATGGGCAGCTGGTAGAAAAACCACGGAGCATGTCACCCCTCACCCCCGCTACCCGCTATAGCTGGCCCACTACCGCAGCATCACACCCGCACGGCTGTTGCATTTAGCGGGAGTCACCCACCACACAGACACTCTGACCATGAGAGACACCGCGTCATACATACGCTCCCTGCCCAGAAGATATACCTACTGCCAGACCCGGGGGGTGGGGGAGACCGTAATAGAGGGCTAATGCACCGTTCAATTAAGAACGATTACACTGCTCTGGGCTCAGGGATCAGTTACACGGCCGTGATGTTTGTAATTCACAGTCCCAAGACCCCTCCTCCAGTACAAATGGAGCGTCTGAGCTCCAGAGGGCTGTGGCACAGCATGTTACTGCTGCAGCTCAATATCTTAGAGGTTATTGTGTAATGTTTTTACCTTAAAAAAAACAAAAAAAAAACAGTAGTGTGATTTCCCTTACAGGCAGTGGTGGAAAATTTCTTGAAAGATGTTTAATGCTACAGCGGGTATGCACTGGCGCATGGCGACACTCCTCCCCCCGTTCCGGTGGGGTGTTAAACACTGTCAGTTTTTCCCAGTCAGTAGGGCAGCTTGGCAGGCGTCCCACAGTATACAGACCCATAATGCCACAAACGGATATAGATTATATGTATATATTTATTTATTATATATTTGTTAATGTATTTATTTATATAGTGATCACTCTGTAAAGGAGTCAGCACGGATGGTGTAATGGTTGGCAGTGCTGCCTCACAGCTCTGGGGTCGTGGGTTTGTTTCCCGCCACGGCCCTGACTGTGTACAGTTTGTGTGTTCTCCCCATGCTTGTGTGGGTTTCCAAAGGGAAAAATCTTATTGCCAGTTCTTACTGCTTTCCCTCTTACATTGACAGGTTTATGTAGATAAGATTCCTGTTTTGACCTTGTACTAATTCAGTGTAATTACTGGCGCTGTGGTATAGTGCTTAAATCTTCGCATGTATGTTAACGACCAGTGGCCCTCATTCCGAGTTGATCGCACCAAGCAACTTTTTGCTGCTGATGCGATCAACTGATCTCCGCCTATGGGGGAGTGTATTTTAGCATAGCAGGGCTGCGATCGCTTGTGCAGCCCTGCTATGCTAAAAAAGTTTCACTCAAAACAAGAGTAGCCCTAGACCTACTTACACTGTGCGATGGATCCAGCAATGATGGGCCCGGCTTTGACGTCACTCCTCCGCCCTCCGTTTGCCTGGAAACGCCTGTGTTTTGTTTACCACTCCCCGAAAACGGCAGCAAACGGTAGGTTCGCGTCCCGGAACGCCCTCTTGCTGTCCATCTTCTTTGCGGTCGCCGCTGTGACCGCTTTCTTCTCTGTAAGCATTGTTGCCCGGCGACCTCGCGCACATGCACATTCCAGACCCGTTTGCACCGCAGCAAAGAACCGCTGCGTGCGAACGGGTCGGAATGACCCCCAGTGTCTCTATGTACCTTGAGTGTAATAGCATACTGTGCCTGGGGGAAAAAAACTGGGTATACTTTTGACTACAGGCACATCAGTTTTCTCTGCCCAGCTGAATTTAACTAGAATGAATAGGGAAGTATTTGAGGCTAATCAGAACCTGATTAGACAGGACTTTGTATAGAAGATAATTCAAGGTATGTTTCCATCTGTTATAGTTTTCATAAACTTGTGATTCTTTACAGCACAAATAGACGTCCAAGAGGCGGCTCTAGTTTACTGATCCGCCTCCGAAGTTCAACCTTTCTCTTACAAGCGTAAGGCGGGAGTTTCCACTTAAGTACAGGCAGTGTTTGGAGCATCCCCTTCAAACGGAGCTGCCCACTAACGGTAGCTCTGAGGCTGTAAAGTGCAGTTTATTTTTGCTTCCAGGAGATGGTTTGTAGGTAGGGTTGAGGAGTATCCGGAAAAGAGAGAAATTGACACTTGTGTAAGTTTATTTCCTGCTGTTGCTTCCAATTATTTTGAATTTCTACATTACATATCTGTATAAGTCATTATATATGTATATGTGTACCTCCTATTCCTACAGGGTAAGGAGCATGGAGAAGGCTGGCAGAAACTTTTGGCAGCGCTCTACCATCCATTGATGGTTTCCAGTCCTCTCCCCTATTTGGGAATGGCAGACTATGCTATTGTCAAAGTCGAAAAATATTCCAGTACATACACCACGTACTAACAACACACACATGCTTGCTGTGCGTGCACATATCCGCAATATGCGTATGATCGCTCCCGCGGTCCTGCGCGTGGTATGGGTATTTACGGCGGAGTTTGTGAGCGCATAGAGGGTTATCAGAACATTACATATTTAACCCAAATAGTGCACATTGTACACATAGCCCCCCTGCACCACATCAGCAAGTATCAACAGTTTAAATGATTCCAGGACTAAGGGATTCGCCTTTGCATGATAGGAAGGGACAGACTAAGGTTATAAGGTGATGTCTAGTATCCAGCTGTAGGGTATTTTAAGGGTAACATTCCGGTGTTGGTTAGAGGAAGATCGCATGTTCCTGCGTATAGTTATGTGCAGAAGTAGAATTTAGATATAAACTGTATTTACTGTATATTATGTATGCGGCGGGAATCCAGAGGAGACCACCCACAAGAGCAGTTGGGAAAGACATCGCCCACCTTTTCAAATCAACCTATGACCTCTCCTGTAATGTAAAGATGCATCTCTGTGTCCAATGGACAAAGGGATTACAGTATCCATTGTATTGTTTATGGAAGTAGTGTATAAAAAGCCTGTTGTTGCCTGGCCGGTCAGAAGACTCTGAACGCTATCTACCTGATGAGCGGAGGACTGGTCCAGGTTGCGCAAGCGAATATTCTCACGTATGTACATTGACTGTAGCCATTTTACTCTGTTGTATTTTGTAGTGTATAAATTGTATTGTTATCCCCTTTCAGATATATACGCTGAGGTTTCGGAGCCCAGTGTTTAACTACAAATCGGTGTTGTGTCCTCTTTTCCCTGCTAGGGTTTAAAGCGTATTACATTACCTAACTGTATAAGGTTTAAGAGTGTATTGGTAAGGTGTGTACGCACTGCGGGTACTTTATACCGTCAGCGCTGCATAAGGTTTAAGGTGTAACATCATTGCAGTGCTTTGCTGCATAAGGTTTAGAGTGTAATAATATAATTGCATTGCATTACAAATAAGGTTTAAAGTTTATCAAGAGTGTGTGCGCGCGCTGTGTGTACTTTGTACCCCCAGCGCAGCGTTTGTACGCTAAGCCCGTACAACGTACAGGACTCTACGCAAATAGCGTACAAAGTGCGTATCGTGTGTATTCAGTCTTGCGGCCGCAGCGGCTCCATGGTAAAAGTGTGTTTAAAGGTATAGCTTTATGGTTTAAGATAATATCGACATTATCAATTGGGGACATCGTCCGGTTTTTCCTCATACCCGCAGCCTAGCAGGTTAAAGCAGACTTTATCTATCAGCAAAGGGCAGACAGGTATCCGCATAAGCCTTCTCCTGGTTGGTGGATACACTGGTAAACCCTATCTCATTGCTGATAAGATGGCGTCTGCTCTGCATGGTTTGTAGGGATGCTGGTGGGATCCGTAAGGTAAATACGCAAAGCTATTTTAAAAGTCTGTGAATTTCTGTTTGGCGCCAAATGCGCACACAACACAAGCATACACCTGTACTTTGTATACCTGCTCGCATTGTTGCCATAAGTATTGATTATTAGATTCATTTTGACCTGTGCTGAGAAATTTGTTGCTATTTAGTTAAAACATAGACTAAATATTAAGGAAGTAAACGTAAAACACAAAATACAGTCTGGCCTAGTTAAACAGGTTTATACAGAAAGATACTGTGTTATGTTCAGTAAACGATTATAGGTAATATCGCTTACATTTATAGAAGTGTGGGATTTGTACTACTGCGGACGTACGGTCTTTGTACACATCTCTCGGACAAAGTAAGGGACTGCGTACGCAACGTAAAGACATAGGCACGGTCGCGTGTTTACGCAACGTGCGTAAGGGTACGGCCGCTAAGTACAAATTACACAACAGCATTGTTTAGTTTAGGCGCGGGACGGTAGCCACGCGACAATAGCACAAATTGCTCAGTTTCCAAGATTTTGTTTAAATAAAACCTTTTTTACTGTATTACCTCTGGTACTAAGGCTGTTTATCTGAATGAAACTTAATTTTCTGTACAGAAAAACCAAAGTGTATTTGAGTGAACGAGCGTGAGTGTGCAAACATAATAAAGGTTTTGTGGACCCAGGGAATTCGGGATCCCGTAGAGGTGGTACACCAGGTGAATGGAGACTTGGTGCCGTGAGAATTAGCTGGCTCACGTTAAATACAAATTGAAGTACAAAGGAGCAAGCAAATACCGCAGGCCAGAAGGTCAGCGAAGGTTTAGAGTACCGCAGACCAAAGGTCAGCAAGGTTTTTTGTTTAGATACCGCAGCCCAGGGGGTTAGCGAAGATACCCATATAGGCTTTTGATTGATACGCTCCGGCTGAGGTTTCGCAGCCTGAAAAAATCGATTCCATTGGTCGTACGGCGGATAAGTAACAGTTACCTATACGCTGTGCGATTGGACCGCGCGTTCGTGGGTGCAATACTTAGCGCAACGTGATACCCTTTTTACGAGCTTTGCGTAAAATCGCGGGATCATTAGCGCTGGATATAGTATACGCAAGCGTGATTTGTGTATAATAAAGGTCAAAGGGAGTTTCGCTGGTCACTCAGGAAATCTCCAACAACCAATATTTACTGGAAAGGGTAAGTCACTCCCAAAAACTTCCAGTGAATAGAGGTTACATAGGGGCCCTAGGTTGGGTACGTACCTCCGCTAACGACAGTGTTTGGTAGTATTGGCCAACGTGGGCGGTGAGTTGGTGAAAGCACTCGTAGAACTTTCACCGTTGCCTTATATTGAGTATTTTGGTTTTTTGTAGAATTAGCCGGGACGGCAATACCTGCAAAATATGGGGGCCAGTTGCTCAAGTAAGGGACGTTCAACCAGGGTTCATGTTGACATTCCGCGGCCCAGGGGGTCGGCGAGGTACATAATGTGTGAGAAGCATGGACCACACGCAGAAATTTTGTGCAATGAATGGGAACGTATGACTGCGGAAGATAGGGAACCATTCCCTAAGGTAGGCAGTTTTGAACCAGAGGTATTGCAGAATTTAAGGGTTAGGATATGTCTAATAAAATCCAGAAAACAAAGGATTAGACATACAGATTGTTTAAACTTATGGCAGCAAGAGGGCGATATGCAAGGGAAATTAACATATGCAGCCGGTTCCAAACCTAGCGGGAATGAGAACACAAACACACCATTGTCGACACAGGTCGAAGGGGAACAGAAGGCTACAGTCAATGATACATCCGTAAATGATAGTAATATGAAAGAGCAATGTATTAACCCTAACTTTTGCAAAATGTATCCTGTTTTGAAGTCTCTCCAAGGTTTTAGGTCACAAGGAGATGAAAGATTCAGCCAAATCGCAGCTCTCCTCCAAGCAGTCATGTTGCAGGAAACTCAGGTGGGACCTGTCCAACCAGGTAGAGCAGTAACAGTATTCCCCAATGAAAGAACTGGTGAGGTCACAGCTACCGGTAAGTATGAGACAGTTCATTGCACAGAAACAACAACACCACACAGTAAACAGATTAGGAACGGAATGGTAGGATTTACACCCTGTCTTGGAAATGGTAACTCCCAATGGGGGAACCGATGGTCAGGAAGTAGTCCTCACCAGGAATAATGCAATATATTGCCCGTGGTCCAGAGCTGAGCTGCGGTCAATCAATTCAGAATTCCTCGATCCCCGGAAGCATTTAGCCAGATGTCAGAAATTTATCAGAGATCTGGGTAATGTGTATGAACCGACAAACCAACATTGGCGGACATTTTTTAGAGCATGCCTACCCCCTAATTTCTCTGACGTCCTAGTGGATGCTGGGAACTCCGTAAGGACCATGGGAATACACGGCTCCGCAGGAGACTGGGCACAATTAAAGAAAGATTCAGGACTATCTGGTGTGCACTGGCTCCTCCCCCTATGACCCTCCTCCAGACCTCAGTTAGATTTCTGTGCTCGGCCGAGCTGGATGCACACTAGGAGGCTCTCCTGAGCTCCTAGAAAGAAAGTATATTTTAGGTTTTTTATTTTACAGTGAGACCTGCTGGCAACAGGCTCACTGCAACGAGGGACTAAGGGGAGAAGAAGCGAACCTACCTAACTGGTGGTAGCTTGGGCTTCTTAGGCTACTGGACACCATTAGCTCCAGACGGATCGCACACAGGACCCGACCTCGTCGTCCGTTCCCGGAGCCGCGCCGCCGTCCCACTTACAGAGCCAGAAGCAAGAAGTGTCCGGAAAATCGGCGGCTGAAGACTTCTGTCTTCTCCAAGGTAGCGCACAGCACTGCAGCTGTGCGCCATTGCTCCTCATGCACACCACACACTCCGGTCACTGATGGGTGCAGGGCGCTGGGGGGGGGTGCCCTGAGCAGCAATATTAACACCTTGGCTGGCAAAACTGACACCATATATAGCCCTAGAGGTTATATAGGTGTAAATTAACCCTGCCAGATTTACACAAACAGGGGCGGAGCCATCTCCCTCAGCACACTGGCGCCATTTTCCCTCACAGCTCCGCTGGAGGGATCGCTCCCTGGCTCTCCCCTGCAGTCCTGCACTACAGAAAGAGAGGGGGGGCAATAAATTTAGGCGCAGTATATATAATACAAGCAGCTATAGGGGAAAACACTCTGTATAGTGATATCCCTGTGTTATATAGCGCTCTGGTGTGTGCTGGCATACTCTCCCTCTGTCTCCCCAAAGGGCTTTGTGGGGTCCTGTCCTCTGTCAGAGCATTCCCTGTGTGTGTGCTGTGTGTCGGTACTGCTGTGTCGACATGTATGATGAGGATAATGATGTGGAGGCAGAGCAAATGCCTGTGAATGTGATGTCACCCCCTGCGGGGTCGACACCTGTGTGGATGGACTTATGGAAGGAATTACGTGACAGTGTCAGCTCCTTACATAAAAGGTTTGACGACATAGGACAGCCGGCTACTCAGCTTGTGCCTGTCCAAGCGTCTCAAATGTCATCAGGGGCTTTAAAACGCCCGCTACCTCAGATGGCAGACACATATGTTGACACGGATACCGACTCCAGTGTCGACGACGATGAGACTAGTGTACCTTCCAATAGGGCCACCCGTTACATGATTGAGGCAATGAAAAATGTATTACACATTTCTGATAGTACCCCAGGTACCACAAAAAAGGGTATTATGTTTGGTGAGAAAAAACTACCAGTAGTTTTTCCTGCATCTGAGGAATTAAATGAGGTGTGTGAGGAAGCGTGGACTTCCCCCGATAAGAAATTGATAATTTCTAAACGGTTATTGGCAGCGTACCCTTTCCCGCCAGAGGATAGGTCACGTTGGGAAACACCCCCTAGGGTAGATAAAGCGCTTACACGTTTATCAAAAAAGGTGGCACTACCGTCTCCGGATACGGCCGCCCTAAAGGAACCTGCTGAGAGAAAGCAGGAGGCTACCCTAAAAGCTATATATACACACACGGGCATTATATTGCGACCAGCGATTGCATCGGCATGGATGTGCAGTGCTGCTGCTGCGTGGTCAGATTCCCTGTCGGATAATATTGATACTCTGGATAGGGACAATATTTTGCTGACAATAGAGCATATAAAAGACGCTGTCTTATACATGCGTGATGCACAGAGGGATATTTGCCGGCTGGCATCAAAAATAAGCGCAATGTCCATTGCCGCCAGAAAAAAGGCACATGGAAGTTTTGCCTTATAAGGGGAAAGCACCGTATTATCAAGTACAGTCCTTTCGGCCCCATAAAAACAAGAGGGCTAGAGGCGCATCCTTTCTGCCGAGAGGCAAAGGTAGAGGGAAAAAACTGCAGCATACAGCCAGTTCCCAAGAGCAGAAGTCCTCCCCCGCGTCCGGTTAGTCCACAGCATGACGCTGGGGCTTCACAGGCGGACCCGGGTACGGTGGGGGCCCGTCTCAGAAATTTCAGCGCACAGTGGGCTCTCTCACAGGTGGATCCCTGGATCCTTCAAGTAGTATCTCAGGGTTACAGGCTGGAATTCGAGGCGTCTCCCCCCCGCCGTTTCCTAAAACCTGCCTTACCAGCAACTCCCTCTGCCAGGGAGGCAGTGTTGGTGGCTATCCAAAAACTGTATTCACAGCAAGTGATTGGCAAGGTACCCCTCCTTCAACAAGGAAAGGGTTACTATTCCACAATGTTGGTGGTACCGAAACCGGACGGTTCGGTGAGACCCATCTTAAATTTATAATCCTTGAACACATATATCAAAAGATTCAAGTTCAAGATGGAATCGCTCAGGGCGGTTTTTGCGAGCCTGGACGAGGGGGATTACATGGTCTCCCTGGACATCAAGGATGCCTACCTGCATGTCCCCATTTACCCTCCTCACCAGGTGTACCTCAGGTTTGTGGTACAGGACTGTCACTATCAGTTCCAGACGCTGCCGTTTGGGTTATCCACGGCACCGAGGGTCTTTACCAAGGTAATGGCCGAAATGATGATACTCCTTCGGAAGAAGGGGGTTTTAATTATCCCGTACTTGGACGATCTCCTGATAAAGGTGAGGTCCAAGGAACAGTTGTTAGTGGGGGTAGCACTTTCTCGGGAAGTGCTGCAGCAGCACGGCTGGATTCTCAATATCCCAAAGTCACAGCTGGTCCCGACGACACGTCTTCTGTTCCTGGGAATGATTCTGGACACAGACCAGAGAAGAGTGTTTCTTCCAGTGGAAAAAGCCGAGGAGTTGTCATCTCTAGTCAGAAACCTCCTAAAACCGGGACAGGTGTCTGTACATCAATGCACGCGAGTCCTGGGAAAAATGGTAGCTTCGTACGAAGCAATTCCATTCGGAAGGTTCCACGCAAGGATTTTCTAGTGGGACCTGTTGGATCAATGGTCCGGGTCGCATCTCCAGATGCAGCAGCGGATAACCCTGTCGGCAAGGACCAGGGTGTCACTACTGTGGTGGCTGCAGAGGGCTCATCTACTAGAGGGCCGCAGATTCGGAATACAGGACTGGGTCCTGGTGACCACGATGCCAGCCTTCGGGGCTGGGGAGCAGTCACACAGGGAAGAAATTTCCAAGGGCTGTGGTCAAATCAGGAGATTTCACTACACATAAATATCCTGGAGCTAAGAGCCATTTACAATGCCCTATGCCAAGCAAGTCCCCTGCTTCAAAACAAACCGGTTCTGATCCAATCAGACAACATCACGGCGGTCGCCCATGTAAACAGACAGGGCGGCACAAGAAGCAGGAGGGCAATGGCAGAAGCCACAAGGATTCTCCGATGGGCGGAAAATCACGTGCTAGCACTGTCAGCAGTGTTCATTCCGGGTGTGGACAACTGGGAAGCAGACTTCCTCAGCAGACACGACCTTCACCCGGGAGAGTGGGGGCTTCATCCAGAAGTCTTCCGATTGATTGATTGTAAACCGTTGGGAAAGACCACAGGTGGATATGATGGCGTCCCGCCTCAACAAAAAGCTAAAGAGATATTGCGCCAGGTCAAGGGACCCTCAGGCGATAGCTGTGGACGCTCTAGTGACACCGTGGGTGTACCAGTCGGTTTATGTGTTCCCTCCTCTGCCTCTCATACCAAAGGTACTGAGAATAATAAGAAGGCGAGGAGTAAGAACGATACTCGTGGTTCCGGATTGGCCAAGAAGAGCTTGGTACCCAGAACTTCAAGAAATGATATCAGAGGACCCATGGCCTCTACCGCTCAGACAGGATCTGCTACAGCAGGGGCCCTGTCTATTCCAAGACTTACCGCGGCTGCGTTTGACGGCATGGCGGTTGAATTCCGGATCCTAAAGGAAAAGGGCATTCCGAAGGAAGTCCTTCCTACGCTGATAAAAGCCAGGAAAGAAGTAACCGCAAAACAAGAGCACCGTATTTGGCGAAAATATGTTGCGTGGTGTGAGGCCAGGAAGGCCCCTACTGAGGAATTTCAGCTGGGTCGTTTTCTGCACTTCCTACAGTCGGGAGTGACTATGGGCCTAAAATTGGGTTCCATTAAGGTCCAGATTTCGGCTCTGTCGATTTTCTTCCAGAAAGAACTGGCTTCACTGCCTGAAGTTCAGACATTTGTAAAGGGAGTGCTACATGTTCAGCCCCCTTTTGTGCCTCCTGTGGCACCTTGGGATCTCAACGTGGTGTTGAGTTTCCTGAGATCACATTGGTTTGAGCCACTTAAAACTGTGGATCTGAAATATCTCACGTGGAAAGTGGTCATGTTATTGGCCTTGGCTTCGGCCAGGCGTGTCAGAATTGGCGGCTTTGTCATGTAAAAGCCCTTATCTGATTTTCCATATGGATAGGGCAGAATTGAGGACTCGTCCCCAGTTTCTCCCTAAGGTGGTATCAGCTTTTCACTTGAACCAACCTATTGTAGTGCCTGCGGCTACTAGGAACTTGGAAGATTCCAAGTTACTGGATGTAGTCAGGGCCTTGAAAATTTATGTTTCCAGGACGGCTGGAGTGAGGGAAACTGACTCGCTTCTTATCCTGTATGCACCCAATAAACTAGGTGCTCCTGCTTCTAAGCAGACTATTGCTCGCTGGATTTGTAGCACAATTCAGCTGGCGCATTCTGCGGCTGGATTGCCGCATCCTAAATCAGTAAAAGCCCATTCCACAAGGAAAGTGGGCTCATCTTGGGCGGCTGCCCGAGGGGTCTCGGCTTTACAACTTTGCCGTGCTGCAACTTGGTCAGGGGCAAACACGTTTGCTAAATTCTACAAATTTGATACCCTGGCTGAGGAGGACCTTGAGTTCTCTCATTCGGTGCTGCAGAGTCATCCGCACTCTCCCGCCCGTTTGGGAGCTTTGGTATAATCCCCATGGTCCTTACGGAGTTCCTAGCATCCACTAGGACGTCAGAGAAAATAAGATTTTACTCACCGGTAAATCTATTTCTCGTAGTCCGTAGTGGATGCTGGGCGCCCATCCCAAGTGCGGATTGTCTGCAATACTTGTAAATAGTTATTGTTCCACAAATCGGGTTGTTATAGCGAGCCATCTGTTCAGAGGCTCCGTTGTTATCATACTGTTAACCGGGGTTCATATCACGAGTTGTACGGTGTGATTGGTGTGGCTGGTATGAGTCTTTCCCCGGGATTCAAAATCCTTCCTTATTGTGTCAGCTCTTCCGGGCACAGTATCTTAACTGAGGTCTGGAGGAGGGTCATAGGGGGAGGAGCCAGGGCACACCAGATAGTCCTGAATCTTTCTTTAATTGTGCCCAGTTTCCTGCGGAGCCGTCTATTCCCATGGTCCTTACGGAGTTCCCAGCATCCACTACGGACTACGAGAAATAGATTTACCGGTGAGTAAAATCTTATTATTGACACCCAAAAATTTACCACTGATTGTAGGCTAGAGTCGGATAGTCCTATGACTGACAGAAACAATCAGGAAAATATAGAACGAATTAATAGGCAACTAGAGTTGTGTTTCCCCACTGAGTGGAGAAGAATTTTCTCCATAAAACAGAGGGAAAATGAAATGACATCTGAATATTTCCACCGAGCACTGCAGGAAATGGATAGATACATGGGGGTATTAGATGCAGGGAACGATGAAAATCACAGAGAGGTGGCTGTGTCTGTGCTAATGGACGGACTCGATCAGACAGTGAGGGACATAGTACAAACATCTTTGCCTAATTAGAGAGGGGTCACAGTAGCTTGCCTTAGAGAGTGTGCAATTGTACACCACAAAAATATTGTTAGGCGTAGAAAACAACAAGAGGAAAGGCTGAGGATTGAAAGTATACAGGCTCATACACCAAAGTCTCATCAGCCCAAACCTCAAAACCCTAGTAGTAACAAAAGACCGAGAATATGTTATCTGTGTAAAAGGGAAGGGCATTATGCCAGCAATTGTAACAGCACACAAAAATTAAGACCCCCTAGACAAGAAAACAAGCCACGTTATTAAACACATAGACGGGATCAAGGGACATATAGTAAGGAATCATGATACAGTATAGAAAAACACAGATTCGGTTAATGGGAAGAACAGAATAAATGCAACTTTACCCTTTTGACAGAATTTACGGAGATTAGGAGGAGGCTTCTAAACTTCTGCTTCTCTCTCTCTCTAGCAGAAGTGAGCTCTAAGTAATTTAACAGGAGTTTTGTTAGAGATGGTATACATATAGAGTGCTCCCACCCAGGAAGCACAAAATTTGTTAAAATACCCACGAAGACTAATATTGCATTCCACTGTTTTAGATGCATGTCCATCACAGGTAGAGAAAATTATCTCAAGGATACCGGGTTCCCTATGAACTTAGAATGGACAAGACACTGGATTGATGGCTGGGATAGTCCCAGTAGAGATATAACACACATAAAAATTTTTTAAGGGGAACAGACCGATTAGGGAATCATTCCCCGTAGTGCCCAATCCAGATGTCAAACTTTGTAAAATCTTCTTTGCCTTTACAAACTCACCTATTACTAAACTCTGTTATTTGTCTTCAAAGTTTCCTCTTCATCCTCTTACGTTCACTGACAGGATTACAGTTCAAACGTCACATGCCTACTCGGTCTGTCAGAGCTCTGCTTAAATCCAGTATATCTCACCAGCATAGGGACACCAGTATCAGTGTGCCTGGTCATGCACAAAGGGTGGAGAATGGGAACACTGGTGAAGATAGACTGTGCATAGATACCGATATGCATGATGGTGTGACAGCCTGATGGTGAACGCAAATCTGACAAATTTTCTTTTTATTATTTACCCCTCTCTTCTCACTTCCCAAAGATCACACAACTGATAATACACAACAGTTAAACAGATTTATGTTTCCTACAGAAAGGTCGCTGACCCGGAAAGAACATCGTATCACTGGAGTGTCTGTTCCAGGAAGGCTGAGAGGCAGTACGGTTGAGACGGCACCTGAGCGCGGAGAACAACAAGACCAAGAGGCGGTTGTCGCACCAGTTTTTCTTTTTTATTATTTTCTCCATCTCCCACTACCCTCCTTCTCTCCTTCCCTTTTTCCTCCCCCTTCTTGTTTCCTTTCTCTCCCCTTAACAAGATGGACTTACCCCAAGAGACTGCGTTCCGGGTTTTCCTGTTAACCCTGTTGTTGACCAGAACAGTCTGTTTCGGTGAGGGTCCCAGAGAGGTTGAGAAAGGATCTGGAATGGGTTCTGATGGCGAGGACGGATTTGTAAAATTCCAAGACCAACACATCACTCGAGCAAAGGCGAGTGTCAGGGGGCGATCTGGTAGTCAGGGAGCTAGGAGCCACTGTGAAGGGTTATTGGCTGAGGAAAATTGCATTTGTAAGAATTGTGAGAACATAGTTGAGGATGGGTGCATCCAGAGATGTCAGTCCAGCCTTAATTTCTCTGACGTCCTAGTGGATGCTGGGGACTCCGTAAGGACCATGGGGAATAGCGGCTCCACAGGAGACTGGGCACAACTAAGAAAGATTTAGGACTACCTGGTGTGCACTGGCTCCTCCCTCTATGCCCCTCCTCCAGACCTCAGTTAGAATTTTGTGCCCGGCCGAGCTGGATGCACACTAGGGGCTCTCCTGAGCTCTTAGAAAAGAAAGTATATTTAGGTTTTTTATTTTCAGTGAGATCTGCTGGCAACAGACTCACTGCTACGAGGGACTGAGGGGAGAAGAAGCGAACCTACCTGCTTGCAGCTAGCTTGGGCTTCTTAGGCTACTGGACACCATTAGCTCCAGAGGGATCGAACACAGGCCCAGCCTAGGTCGTCCGGAGCCTAGGTCGTCCGGAGCCGCGCCGCCGTCCCCCTTGCAGAGCCAGAAGCAAGAAGAACGTCCAGGAAATCGGCGGCTGAAGACTCCGGTCTTCATTAAGGTAGCGCACAGCACTGCAGCTGTGCGCCATGCACACCACACACTCCGGTCACTGATGGGTGCAGGGCGCTGGGGGGGGGGCGCCCTGGGCTGCAATAAGAGTACCTTAACTTGGCAAATAAACACATAATATAGTCAGTAAGATTATATATGTGTAAAATCCCCTGCCAAAAATATCCTGAAAAAAGCGGGAGAAGTCTGCCGTGAAGGGGGCGGGGCTTTCTCCCTCAGCACACTGGCGCCATTTCCTCTCTCAGCTCCGCTGGAAGGACGCTCCCAAGGCTCTCCCCTGCAGTTTCCAGGCTCAATAGGGTAAAAAAGAGAGGGGGGGGCACTAAATTTAGGCGCAAACTGTGTATTATAGCAGCTATAGGGGAAAAATCACTGTGTGTAGTGTGTATCCCTGCATTATATAGCGCTCTGGTGTGTGCTGGCATACTCTCTCTCTGTCTCCCCAAAGGACTTTGTGGGGTCCTGTCCTCAGTCAGAGCATTCCCTGTGTGTGTGCGGTGTGTCGGTACGGCTGTGTCGACATGTTTGATGAGGAGGCTTATGTGGAGGCGGAGCAGGTGCCGATAAATGTGATGTCACCCCCTGCGGGGTCGACACCTGAATGGATGGACATCTGGAAGGAATTACGCGACAGTGTCAACTCCTTACATAAAAGGTTTGACGACATAACAGATGTGGGACATCCGGCTTCTCTGCCGTGCCTGCCCAGGCGTCTCAAAAGCCATCAGGGGCTCTAAAACGCCCACTACCTCAGATGGCAGACACAGATGTCGACACGGATACTGACTCCAGTGTCGACGACGATGAGACTAGTGTACATTCCAATAGAGCCACTCGTTGTATGATTACGGCAATGAAAAATGTGTTGCACATTTCTGATATTACCCCAGGTACCACAAAAAAGGGTATTATGTTTGGGGAGAAAAAGCTACCAGTGGTTTTTCCCCCATCTGATGAATTAAATGAAGTGTGTGAAGAAGCGTGGGCTTCCCCCGATAAGAAACTGGTAATTTCTAAAAAGTTACTAATGGCGTACCCTTTCCCGCCAGAGGACAGGTCACGTTGGGAGACATCCCCTAGGGTGGATAAAGCGCTCACACGTCTGTCAAAAAAGTTGGCACTACCGTCTCCGGACACGGCCGCCCTAAAGGAGCCTGCGGATAGAAAGCAGGAGGCTATCCTGAAGTCTGTATATACACACTCAGGAATTATACTGAGACCGGCTATTGCTTCAGCATGGATGTGCAGTGCTGCAGCTGCGTGGTCAGATTCCCTGTCGGAAAACATTGATACCCTAGACAGGGACACTATATTGCTAACCGTAGAGCATATTAAAGACGCTGTCTTATACATGAGAGATGCACAGAGGGATATTTGCCGGCTGGCATCTAAAATAAACGCAATGTCCATTTCTGCCAGGAGAGGATTGTGGACTCGGCAGTGGACAGGAGATGCAGATTCTAAAAGGCACATGGAAGTTTTGCCTTACAAGGGTGAGGAGTTGTTTGGGGATGGTCTCTCGGACCTCGTTTCCACAGCGACAGCTGGGAAGTCAGCATTTTTACCCCATGTTCCCTCACAGCCAAAGAAAGCACCGTATTATCAGGTACAGTCCTTTCGGCCCCAGAAAGGCAAGCGGGTTAGAGGCGCGTCCTTTCTGCCCAGAGGTAGAGGGAAAAAGCTGCAACATACAGCCAGTTCCCAGGAACAAAAGTCCTCCCCCACTTCCTCCAAGTCCACCGCATGACGCTGGGGCTCCACAGGCGGAGCCAGGTACGGTGGGGGCCCGTCTCAAGAACTTCAGCGACCAGTGGGCTCGCTCACGGGTGGATCCCTGGATTCTACAAGTAGTATCTCAGGGGTACAAGCTGGAATTCGAGACGTCTCCCCCTCGCCGTTTCCTCAAATCTGCCTTACCGACAGCTCCCCCGAACAGGGAGGCAGTGCTGGAGGCGATTCACAAGCTGTATTCTCAGCAGGTGATAATCAAGGTACCCCTCCTTCAGCAAGGACGGGGTTACTATTCCACAATGTTTGTGGTACCGAAACCGGACGGTTCGGTGAGACCCATTTTAAATTTAAAATCCTTCAACACCTATATAAGAAGGTTCAAGTTCAAGATGGAATCGCTCAGGGCGGTGATTGCAAGCCTGGACGAAGGGGATTACATGGTATCACTGGACATCAAGGATGCTTACCAGCATGTCCACATTTACCCTCCTCACCAGGAGTACCTCAGATTTTTGGTACAGGACTGTCATTACCAATTCCAGATGTTGCCGTTTGGTCTGTCCACGGCACCGAGGGTATTTACCAAGGTAATGGCCGAAATGATGATACTCCTTCGAAAAAAGGGAGTTATAATTATCCCGTACTTGGACGATCTCCTTTTAAAGGCGAGGTCCAGGGAACAGTTGTTGATTGGAGTAGCACTAGCTCGGGAAGTGCTACAACAGCACGGCTGGATCCTGAATATTCCAAAGTCGCAGCTGGTTCCTACAACGCGTCTGCTGTTCCTGGGGATGGTTCTGGACACAGAACAGAAAAAGGTGTTTCTCCCGGAGGAGAAGGCCAAGGAGTTGTCATCTCTAGTCAGAGACCTCCTAAAACCAAAACAGGTGTCGGTGCACCACTGCACGCGAGTCCTGGAAAGATGGTGGCTTCTTACGAAGCAATTCCATTCGGAAGGTTCCATGCAAGGATCTTTCAGTGGGATCTGTTGGACAAGTGGTCCGGATCGCATCTTCAGATGCATCGGCTGATAACCCTGTCTCCAAGGGCCAGGGTGTCGCTGCTGTGGTGGCTGCAGAGTGCTCATCTTCTAGAGGGCCGCAGATTCGGCATACAGGACTGGATCCTGGTGACCACGGATGCCAGCCTTCGAGGTTGGGGGGCAGTCACACAGGGAAGAAACTTCCAGGGACAATGGCCGAGTCAGGAGACTTCCCTACACATAAATATTCTGGAACTAAGGGCCATTTACAATGCCCTAAGTCAGGCAAGACCCCTGCTTCAACACCAGCCGGTGCTGATCCAGTCAGACAACATCACAGCGGTCGCCCATGTAAACCGACAGGGCGGCACATGAAGCAGGATGGCAATGGCAGAAGCCACAAGGATTCTCCGATGGGCGGAAAATCATGTGTTAGCACTGTCAGCAGTGTTCATTCCCGGAGTGGACAACTGGGAAGCAGACTTTCTCAGCAGACACGACCTCCACCCGGGAGAGTGAGGACTTCATCCAGAAGTCTTCCAAATGGTTGTACACCGGTGGGAAAGGCCACAGGTGGACATGATGGCGTCCCGCCTGAACAAAAAGCTAAAAAGATATTGCGCCAGGTCAAGGGACCCTCAGGCGATAGCTGTGGACGCTCTAGTGACACCGTGGGTGTACCAGTCGGTTTATGTGTTCCCTCCTCTGCCTCTCATACCCAAGGTACTGAGATTAATAATAAGAAGAGGAGTAAGAACTATACTTGTGGTTCCGGATTGGCCAAGAAGAGCTTGGTACCCAGAACTTCAAGAAATGATCTCAGAGGACCCATGGCCTCTGCCGCTCAGACAGGACCTGCTGCAGCAGGGGCCCTGTCTGTTCCAAGACTTACCGCGGCTGCGTTTGATGGCATGGCGGTTGAGCACCGGATCCTAAAAGAAAAGGGCATTCCGGAGGAAGTCATCCCTACGCTGATTAAAGCTAGGAAGGAGGTGACCGCAAACCATTATCACCGCATATGGCGAAAATATGTTGCGTGGTGTGAGGCCAGAAGGGCCCTAACGGAGGAATTTCAGCTGGGTCGATTTCTGCACTTCCTACAGTCAGGGGTGACTATGGGCCTCAAATTGGGTTCCATTAAGGTCCAGATTTCGGCTCTGTCGATTTTCTTCCAAAAAGAACTGGCTTCACTGCCTGAAGTTCAGACGTTTGTAAAAAAAGTGCTGCATATTCAGCCCCCTTTTGTGCCTCCAGTGGCACCTTGGGATCTCAACGTGGTGTTGGATTTCCTTAAGTCACATTGGTTTGAGCCACTTAAAACCGTGGAACTAAAATATCTCACGTGGAAAGTGGTCATGCTGTTGGCCTTGGCTTCGGCCAGGCGTGTGTCAGAATTGGCGGCTTTGTCATGTAAAAGCCCTTATCTGATTTTCCATATGGATAGGGCGGTATTGAGGACTCGTCCCCAATTTTTTCCTAAGGTGGTATCAGCTTTTCATTTGAACCAACCTATTGTGGTGCCTGCGGCTACTCGGGACTTGGAGGATTCCAAGTTGCTGGACGTAGTCAGGGCCCTGAAAATCTATGTTTCCAGGACGGCTGGAGTCAGGAAAACTGACTCGCTATTTATCCTGTATGCGCCCAACAAGTTGGGTGCTCCTGCTTCAAAGCAGTCTATTGCTCGCTGGATCTGTAGTACGATTCAACTTGCACATTCTGCGGCTGGACTGCCGCATCCTAAATCTGTAAAAGCCCATTCCACGAGGAAAGTGGGCTCTTCTTGGGCGGCTGCCCGAGGGGTCTCGGCTTTACAACTTTGCCGAGCGGCTACTTGGTCAGGTTCAAACACGTTTGCTAAATTCTACAAGTTTGACACCCTGGCTAAGGAGGACCTTGAGTTTGCTCATTCGGTGCTGCAGAGTCATCCGCACTCTCCCGCCCGTTTGGGAGCTTTGGTATAATCCCCATGGTCCTTATGGAGTCCCCAGCATCCACTAGGACGTCAGAGAAAATAAGAATTTACTCACCGGTAATTCTATTTCTCGTAGTCCGTAGTGGATGCTGGGCGCCCATCCCAAGTGCGGATTGTCTGCAATACTTGTATATAGTTATTGCCTAACTAAAGGGTTATTGTTTGGAGCCATCTGTTTGTGAGGCTCAGTTGTTATTCATACTGTTCACTGGGTATAGTATCACGAGTTGTACGGTGTGATTGGTGTGGCTGGTATGAGTCTTACCCAGGATTCAAAATCCTTTCCTTATTGTGTCAGCTCTTCCGGGCACAGTTTCCTAACTGAGGTCTGGAGGATGGGCATAGAGGGAGGAGCCAGTGCACACCAGGTAGTCCTAAATCTTTCTTAGTTGTGCCCAGTCTCCTGCGGAGCCGCTATTCCCCATGGTCCTTACGGAGTCCCCAGCATCCACTACGGACTACGAGAAATAGAATTACCGGTGAGTAAATTCTTATTATCAACATGGACCGTCATCCATTGAGTGATTACCACTCACTAGTGGGTAAGGTCTTAAACCAGACAGAATGCTGGGTGTGTTCACAAGTACCTCAAGGTCAGAGCAAGTCAGGATTAGTACCGTACCCTTTAGCAATAGATGAGGTACTCGAGTTACGGGGTGGGAGACCGGTGGACAAGAAATTTAATATTTCTAGGCCCCCTAGTTTGAAGCTCCACCAGTATCATGTAGCTAGATCCTTAGTGTGTTTCAACATTTCCAATCTCCGATAACCAGGAAATTGGGAGGTGACATGGAATAATCAAACCATGGCATTTTCGCATAGAGCTGATAGGATACCCGTAGACTCTGAACTTGTACGCCAAATAGCCAACAGTGGAAGGTATTTTCGGTATAGATATACTCAAGGAAGCAAGACCATGCGGGTTGGAGAAGTATCACCAGGGTACTGTGCGCATATCATACAGCCTGATACTTGTACTGAACAGATGAGAGAACTAGGGATTGGGTTTTTCACTTGGAAAGTTTGCAATATGGTAATGTCATATTCTGTCCCATATGTTCTCCCCGATGATGCCTATTTCATATGTGGGAGGAAGGCGTATAAGTGTCTTGCCCCAAACTCAGAGGGATTGTGTTACATTGGAAAAGTGTTGCCAGAGGTCATGACCATAACCCATGATAAGACGTTCACCACAGTGCTCAGGCTGCTTATACTCATACTTTGATGAGTTTAAGGAGCGGGGGCATTGTTACAGCAGCAGATTTTATTAACGACCCATCCATAGAGACAATGTTATAAGGATTGCAAATGAATTCCATGGCCCGTTTCTTTCACCCGTTTTTCCTTTGTCTCCTCCTTTGCCCAGATACATCAATCAGGAAAAGACATCAACTACACCCAAGAATGATTACGAAAATGTTATGTGAATGTATTTTAGATATGTGTCTTATCTTCATCTCTACAACCTTCAGTTAGTGACACACATAGTTGACAGGTGATATCCACATATATTAGCACTCACATATGTTCCCCCCCCTCCATGTATCATCAACTAAATGTGCACCCCATTTGTTGGAACAAGAAGCCGAAAAGAGCTCGGTAGTGTTTGTTGGCCCACTTACAGACCCTTAATACGGGATGAGAAGGATTTAATGTATACTTCGCAATACCTCGAAGCTTATCTAGAACATATACGGCACGATGATACATGCCCCTCAGACATGGATTCATACATACATACATGCTTTTACTATCTCACTAGGTCATACATTTCCCACCTACACCTCTCCTACCATCCAATCATCTGTAGATATTGTATTGTATATTTTTCTGTTTAGTGTTTAGATAGTGGCAGTTATTATTGACTGCCAAAGGGTGGACTATCAAAGTCGAAAAATATTCCAGTACATACACCACGTACTAACAACACACACATGCCCGCTGCGCGTGCACTTGTTCCGCTCTGCGTGCACATATCCGCAATATGCGTATGATCGCTCCCGCGGTCCTGCGCGTGGTATGGGTATTTACGGCAGAGTTTGTGAGCGCATAAAGGGTTTATCAGAACATTACATATTTAACCCAAATAGTGCACATTGTACACATAGCCCCCCTGCACCACATCAGCAAGTATCAACAGTTTAAATGATTCCAGGACTAAGGGATTCGCCTTTGCATGATAGGAATGGACAGACTAAGGTTATAAGGTGATGTCTAGTATCCAGCTGTAGGGTATTTTAAGGGTAACATTCCGGTGTTGGTTAGAGGAAGATCGCATGTTCCTGCGTATAGTTATGTGCAGAAGTAGAATTTAGATATAAACTGTATTTACTGTATATTATGTATGCGGCGGGAATCCAGAGGAGACCACCCACAAGAGCAGTTGGGAAAGACATCGCCCACCTTTTCAAATCAACCTATAACCTCTCCTGTAATGTAAAGATGCATCTCTGTGTCCAATGGACAAAGGGATTACAGTATCCATTGTATTGTTTATGGAAGTAGTGTATAAAAAGCCTGTTGCTGCCTGGCCGGTCAGAAGACTCTGAACGCTATCTACCTGATGAGCGGAGGACTGGTCCAGGTTGCGCAAGCGAATATTCTCATGTATGTACATTGACTGTAGCCATTTTACTCTGTTGTATTTTGTAGTGTATAAATTGTATTGTTATCCCCTTTCAGATATATACGCTGAGGTTTCGGAGCCCAGTGTTTAACTACAAATCGGTGTTGTGTCCTCTTTTCCCTGCTAGGGTTTAAAGCGTATTACATTACCTAACTGTATAAGGTTTAAGAGTGTATTGATAAGGTGTGTACGCACTGCGGGTACTTTATACCGTCAGCGCTGCATAAGGTTTAAGGTGTAACATCATTGCAGTGCTTTGCTGCATAAGGTTTAGAGTGTAATAATATCATTGCATTGCATTACAAATAAGGTTTAAAGTTTATCAAGAGTGTGTGCGCACGCTGTGTGTACTTTGTACCCCCAGCGCAGCGTTTGTACGCTAAGCCCGTACAACGTACAGGACTCTGTACGCAAATAGCGTACAAAGTGCGTATCGTGTGTATTAAGTCTAGCGGCCGCAGCGGCTCCATGGTAAAAGTGTGTTTAAAGGTATAGCTTTATGGTTTAAGATAATATCGACATTATCACTATGGTAGTATCCAGTCTCCTGTCCAGCAAGGAAGTTCATCTGGATCGCCCTTTTTCAAACATCTGGATAAGTATATGTATGTGCAGAGGTGTTTGTATTATATCTGTATGTATACATATATAAATATAATAAATCTATATATATATATTGGTATACAAGTACATGTTATGTTACATTAGGATTCTCTAGGTAGATTCCATCGGCAAATAGCTATGCCTTCCATCTTAACTGGAAGATTGCAGTGTGGAAGGGGTCTCCTGATTCTCTTTCACGACTGGCTCCACAGATTCGGTTGGCGTAAAAGGTCCTGAGTCTTATGGCTCTAATTCAGACTCCACACCTTCAGGTAATCACAGTCTCTTCTGGAACTGAGGGTTTACATCCCAGTTTAGACTTGTTGTTAGGGGGATTTCCTAAATATCTTTAGATTATTTCTACTTGTTCCCTTCTAAAAGATTCTCCTTCGGTAAATGGGGTTTGTAGTCCTGTTGTCCTCTCCCAGCTGTTAATAGGGATTGTCCTTGACACCCCGTGGCTTAGAGGGTATTCTTCGTGGTCACAGGGGTTGGTTATCTGTAACCTCTACTCATAGGCTTCAACCCTTAGCTGGATGACCTATTACTCTAGGCATATTTTGGAGAGATTTGATGAAGGCTTCTATTTACACATTTTATATATGAGGGATGTTTTCCTCGAGTCTCAGTACATACTGAGATTTTCTTTCTGAACGTGTAGACTCCTTTGAATACTCTCCTTGCGCATAGGGTTTTCACCTTGCTGGGTCTTCGGCTCAGGTGGTGGTCTCTACTTCTGGGAGAGTTGGTTGGCCTTTAAATTGAACTTTCCCGTAGGACATTTTCCATTTCCCTGTGGGATCTCCTTTTCAAAGGGACTGGATTTTCTACCCTACAAGTTGGTCAATTTTCCTAAGTTGCGGATTTTCCCCAGGTTCTGGTTCTACAACCCAATTGGCCTCTCTGGACCAGTGCAGGTATCCCCTTAGGATTCTGCACTACCTTTTATGTCCTGAACTCAGGACCACTTGACCGGCGTTGGGTCACAGCGATTCTCTTTTGAGTGTGGGTCATTTAAATCCGGTCAGGCTACATCCCTACTGTTGCATACTCTTAGGGGTAGGAATAGACCGCTTATGCTCTACTTTTCTACTGTAGCATAATTATAATAGTAAGGAGTCAACAGATTGTGTTATACCACCTTCGGCTTTTCCTCCACAGGTCAACTTATCGACCATAGTCCTTGCAGCAGACAAATCCTACCTTACGTAAGAGGGTTTTGTTTTCTATAACAACACATTCTCACAGTTAGTGGATCGGTGGGGTCCTCCTCATTTTTATCTGCTCCAGTGGGGGGCGATAACAAGGGAGACCTTGTCTTCTCTGTGGTCTTGCCAGTTAGCTTAGGTGTTACCTGACGTTTTTGCTCCTTCCCTGTTTACTCATGCAGTGTGAACACAATACAACTGTTAGTTCTCATTCTCTTATCCTAGCTTCGCAGGTCTCGGTCTCCAGATCTGCTGATCCTTTTCACGGCTGACCCTGGTATGTTGTCTCTGCGTTGCAGCTTGTTCTGGTACCTTTGTTTGGCAGATTGGCAGTTCAAGGTGTGGTGATGGAATGCGGGGACCTCTGGTGGCTCAGCATATTGGGTCTCTCATTTTATATGACATACCGGAGTACTTTCCCAGGATGGAAATATGGCATCCCGTTGGGGTTACTCTACCGTTTCTGGGGACGCAGGTGCCTTTAGTCAAGGCATTCCTATACTATCGGACGGCATATGTTGCCTGGGGTACATACTCTTGGTGGTTAGAGGCACCTTTTTCCGTTTCCGGTTTTTGGTAGCTGCAAGTCTCTGAATGCAATTCTTTCAGGTAACGATTCACTTGTTTGTCTTCTCTATAACGCGTCCTGCCGGACATTCAGTTGTTTGCTCAGAGCATTGTTGGCGTTCGATGTTCCTAATTACTCCTTCGGATCTTGATTGATTTTGCAGTGTTGCAATCTTTCTGGCTAGCCTCTGCAGTCTATCGGTCTTTCAGGGCACGATGGTGGCGTCAGTCTTTGCATAGCCGCGATGTCTCCACCTTTATTTCGATACCTGCCTGGCAAGCCTCAACATGATATCTGGCTAGCTGGCAGGGTTATTGGTGCGAGGTATCACTGTTTTTGGTACTATCTCTGTATTCAAGTTACCTTGGTGAGCCTTGGTATAGGTTGCTTCTGGGTCATACTGCTTCTCAGGTTGCCTGACATCCTTTTGCCAAGCTCCAAGTTTCTCTCAGTTGTGGCCTTGAGTCTCAACTTGACTGTGCGGTTTTATGGAATTTTCAGAGCTCACCCACCCGTTTTTGAAAGCTCTGGGACGTCCCCATGGTACTGAACTCCAGCGTCCCCTATGGATGATAGAGAAAACAGGATTTTGGTACATACCAATAAATCCCTTTCTCTGAGTCCATAGGGGACGCTGGACACCCACCCTGCGCTGCTCTCTTCCGGCGATATGGTTATACCACTGGTTGTACCAGTGGTTCCAGGTGCCTGGGTGTCCTTCGGACCTGGTTGCAAGGTTTCCTTGCGTTACTGTCATTTTGTTTTTTTGTTTTTGTATGGTTCTTCTGCAAGCGTCATTCGCTCTATCTGTAAGGTGTCTGCCTTCAGTGTAACAGGTCAAGGATTTTAATCCTGGGTATGACTGCTAAGACCCTGTGTGATCTACAATCTGACAATCCTCGGTCTCTATATATGTATATATCTCTTTTGGTATACACATGCACACATATGTTAAATGTATCTCTATCTGTTTCTCTGTGTGTTTATGCGGTTCCTATTTTACGGAGATCTCTTTATGGTTGTCTTGCTTACCGCCTCCTCTGTTGGTCGTATTGCTGTCTCTCCTTGGGCACAGTTTCTTAACTAGTCTGGGGAGGGGTATAGAGGGGGAGGAGCCAGTTGCACACATTTAACATTTTAAAGTGCTGGCTCACCTGATCACCCCATCTATACCCCATGGTACTGAACTCCAGCGTCCCCTATGGACTCAGAGAAAGGGATTTATCAGTAAGTACCAAAATCCTGTTTTTTCTGTTATCTTACTGCATTAGATCCCTCTGTCTTCTGACAATACAACATGGTTTAGGTAAGTTATTATTTGTTTAGCTGCTCCTGTGCTACAGTTCTTACCATGTTCACCTAAGAAACAACATATTAAATGGTTTTCCAGCCTCACAACCTACATTGATTATCAAACCCAATTAGTCTGAGCTAATGTTACAGAAAGTATCCTGAAAACACAAATTATCTTCTCGGTGAGTTTTAATATGTTCAGTGCATAATTTAGTTTGTTTAATGTTATATGAAATTATTTTATTTACTGATAAGCAACAACAGGTTTGACATATTAAAGTTATAGCAGTAGAACAGGAATTACCTGCCATACAATTAGCTACTTACACCATTATGGGGCAAAAGGTTGTAAAAAGAAGAAAATTTGCACCTTGGCAATACTATGTTTCGCTGCAGGTGGGGCAGATTGAAAATGTGCAGAGAGATTTAGAGCTGGGAGGAGTGTGCCCAGCTTAATATCTATTTCAGTATAACAATAGTGCTGCCCAGTATTTGTTTGATGCATGCAAAACGAGGCTGTAATTTCCCTGGCGGAAAAAAAAAAATATTTCTCTTACGTCCTAGAGGATGCTGGGGACTCCGTAAGGACCATGGGGTATAGACGGGCTCCGCAGGAGACATGGGCACTATAAAGAACTTGGGTGTGCACTGTCTCCTCGCTCTATGCCCCTCCTCCAGACCTCAGTTAGATCCTGTGCCCAGAGGAGACTGGGTGCACTACAGGGGAGCTCTCCTGAGTTTTTCTGAAAAAGACTTTTGTTAGGTTTTTTATTTTCAGTTAGCACTGCTGGCAACAGGCTCCCTGCATCGTGGGACTGAGGAGAGAGAAGCAGACCTACTTAAATGATAGGCTCTGCTTCTTAGGCTACTGGACACCATTAGCTCCAGAGGGTCGGAACGCAGGTCTCACCCTCGCCGTTCGTCCCGGAGCCGCGCCGCCGTCCTTCTCACAGAGCCGGAAGATAGAAGCTGGGTGAGTAGAAGAAGAAAGAAGACTTCAAAGGCGGCAAAAGACTTCAGATCTTCTCTGAGGTAACGCGCCATTGCTCACACACACAGAGCGGGCACTGAAGGGTGCAGGGCGCAGGGGGGGCGCCCTGGGCAGCAATAATAAACCTCTAGGGACTGGCTAACATATATATATATATATATATATATATATATATATATATATATATATATATGCTGCGGAGGCAGTATATAACATAATCCCCCGCCAGTATTGGAAATTTGAGCGGGACCGAAGCCTGTCGCTGAGGGGGCGGAGCTTGATCCTCCAGCACTAACCAGCGCCATTTTCTCCACAGCACACTGCAGAGAAGCTGACTCCCCGGACTGTCCCCTGCTGAACACTGTGACAGAGGGCAAAAAAGAGGGGGGGGCACATTTAATTGGCGCAGTGAGTGTGTGTGTGTGTGTGTGTGTGTATATATATATATATATATATATATATATATATATATAGATATATTTAGATATATAGATATGCGCTGTTTTAACTGGGAATTTTGTTTCCAGTGTCAGGTGGCGCTGGGTGTGTGCTGGCATACTCTCTCTCAGTCTCTCCAAAGGGCCTTATTGGGGAACTGTCTCCATATAGATATATCCCTGAGTGTGTGGGGGTGTCGGTACGCATGTGTCGGCATGTCTGAACCGGAAGGCTCATCTAAGGAGGAGGTGGAGCAGATGATTGTGGTGTCTCCGTCGGCAACGCCAACACCTGATTGCTTGGATATGTTGAATGTTTTAAATGCAAATGTATCTTTATTACATCAGAGATTGGACAAAGCAGAGTCCAGGGATAGAACAGGGAGTCAATCCATGGGTTTGACTGTGTCACAGGGCCCTTCAGGGTCTCAGAAACGTCCCCTGTCCCAAGTAGCAGACACTGATACCGACACGGATTCTGACCCCAGTGTCGACTACGATGATGCGAGACCAACAATAGCGTCGACTTGGGTTTGTAGCGCTGTAGCGGCTTGGACGGATACTTTGTCAGCTGACATTGATACCCTGGATCGGGATACCATTTTATTGACCTTAGGTCACATTAAAGACGCAGTCTTATATATGAGAGACGCTCAGAGAGACATTGGTCTGCTAGGTTCGAGAGCCAACGCCATGGCGATTTCTGCTAGGCGAGCCCTGTGGACCCGCCAATGGACGGGTGATGCCGACTCAAAGAGGCATATGGAAGTTTTGCCTTACAAAGGTGAGGATTTATTTGGGGAAGGTCTTGCGGACCTGGTTTCCACAGCTACCGCGGGTAAATCTACTTTTTTACCTTATGTTTCCCCACAGCAAAAGAAAACGCTGCAATATCAGATGCAGTCCTTTCGGTCGCATAAGTCCAGAAGAGGTCGGGGCTCTTCCTTCCTCGCAAGAGGTAAGGGTAGAGGGAAAAGAATGCCTGCTACGGTTAGTTCCCAGGAGCAGAAGTCCTCCCCGGCTTCTACAAAATCCACCGCATGACGCTGGGGCTCCACTGAGGGAGTCCGCGCCGGTGGGGGCAGGTCTTCGACTCTTAAGCCACGTCTGGGTTCAGTCAGACGTGGATCCTTGGGCAATGGAAATTGTATCCCAAGGTTACAAGCTGGAATTCGAAGACGTGCCTCCTCGCCGGTTTTTCAAATTGGCTTTACCAACTTCTTCCCCAGAAAGGGAGATAGTTTTAGCTGCAATTCAAAAACTGTGTCAACAACAAGTGGTTGTCGGGGTTCCCCTAGTTCAACAGGGGAAGGGGTACTATTCAACCCTAATTGTGGTCCCGAAACCGGATGGCTCGGTCAGACCCATTCTAAATTTAAAATCCCTAAACCTGTACTTGAAAAAGTTCAAATTCAAGATGGAATCGCTCCGTGCAGTTATCTCCAGACTGGAAGGGGGGGATTTTATGGTGTCACTGGACATAAAAGACGCATACCTTCATGTCCCCATATATCCCCCTCATCAGGCGTACCTGAGATTCGCTGTACAGGACTGTCATTACCAGTTTCAAACGTTGCCGTTTGGGCTTTCCACGGGCCCGAGGATTTTCACCAAGGTAATGGCGGAAATGATGGTGCTCCTGCGCCGGCAGGGAGTCACAATTATCCCGTACTTGGACGATCTCCTGATAAAAGCGAGATCGAGAGATCAGTTGCTGAAAAGCGTGGCGCTCTCCCTGAGAGTGCTGCAGCAACATGGCTGGATTCTGAATCTACCAAAGTCACAGTTGGTTCCAACAACTCGGCTATCTTTCTTAGGCATGATTCTGGACACGGAACAAAAGAGGGTTTTTCTCCCAATGGAAAAAGCCCAGGAACTCCAGAACATGGTCAGAGACCTGCTAAAACCGAAAAGAGTGTCAGTTCATCAATGCGCTCGAGTACTGGGGAAAATGGTGGCGACTTACGAGGCCATCCCCTTCGGCAGGTTTCATGTGAGGACGTTTCAGTGGGACCTTCTGGACAAGTGGTCCGGGTCCCATCTTCAAATTCATCAGAAACTAAGCCTGTCCCCCAGGGCCAGGGTGTCTCTCTTGTGGTGGCTACGGAGTGCTCACCTTCTAGAGGGTCGCAGGTTCGGCATTCAGGACTGGGTTCTGGTGACCACGGACGCGAGCCTCCGAGGATGGGGAGCAGTCACACAAGGAAGAAACTTTCAGGGACTATGGTCAAGCCAGGAGGCTTTTCTACACATCAACGTACTGGAGTTGAGGGCTATATACAACGGCCTACGTCAAGCGGAGAATCTTCTTCGCGACCTACCGGTTCTGATTCAATCAGACAACGTCACAGCCGTGGCTCATGTAAACCGCCAAGGCGGGACAAGGAGCAGAGCGGCAATGGCGGAAGCCACCAGGATTCTTCGCTGGGCGGAAAATCACATAAGCGCTTTGGCAACAGTCTTCATTCCGGGAGTGGACAACTGGGAAGCAGACTTCCTCAGCAGACACGATCTCCATCCAGGAGAGTGGGGACTTCATCAAGAAGTTTTTGCAGAGATAACAAGTCATTGGGGACTTCCTCAAATAGACATGATGGCGTCACGCCTCAACAAGAAGCTTCAGAGGTATTGTGCCAGGTCAAGGGTCCCTCAGGCAGTAGCAGTAGACGCCCTGGTGACACCGTGGGTGTTTCAGTCGGTCTATGTGTTCCCTCCTCTTCCACTCATCTCAAAGATATTGAGAATCATAAGTCGAAAAAGCGTGCGGACAATACTCATTGTTCCAGATTGGCCTCGAAGGGCCTGGTATTCAGATCTTCAGGAAATGCTCACAGAAGATCCGTGGCCTCTTCCTCTCGGAGAGGACCTGTTGCAACAGGGGCCCTGCGTGTTCCAAGACTTACCGCGGTTACGTTTGACGGCATGGCGGTTTAACACCGAATCCTAGCTGGGAAAGGCATTCCAGAAGAAGTTATCCCTACTCTGATAAAGGCTAGGAAGGAGGTGACGGCGAAACATTATCACCGTATCTGGAGAAAGTATGTATCTTGGTGTGAAGCCAAGAATGCTCCTACTGAGGAATTCCATCTGGGCCGTTTTCTCCACTTTCTAAAGACAGGAGTGGATATGGGCCTAAAATTAGGCTCCATTAAGGTGCAGATTTCGTCCCTATCAATTTTCTTTCAGAAGGAATTGGCTTCTCTCCCAGAAGTCCAGACTTTTGTAAAGGGAGTGCTGCACATACAGCCTCCTTTTGTGCCTCCAGTGGCACCATGGGACCTTAACGTGGTGTTACAGTTCCTAAAATCTCACTGGTTTGAACCTCTTCAAACGGTTGAATTAAAATTTCTCACTTGGAAGGTGGTCATGTTGTTGGCCTTGGCATCTGCGAGGCGGGTGTTCGAATTGGCGGCTTTGTCTCACAAAAGCCCCTATCTGATTTTCCATGTGGATAGAGCGGAATTAAGGATTCGTCCTCAATTTTTGCCTAAAGTGGTTTCATTGTTTCATATGAACCAACCTATTGTGGTGCCTGTGGCTACAGATGACTTGGAGGATTCCAGGTACCTTGATGTAGTCAGGGCCTTAAAAATTTATGTAGCCAGGACGGCTCGGGTTAGGAAAACAGAGGCACTGTTTATCCTGTATGCTGCCAACAAGGTTGGCGCTCCTGTTTCTAAGCAGACTATTGCTCGCTGGATCTGTAACACGATTCAGCAGGCTCATTCTACGGCTGGATTGCCGTTACCAAATTCGGTAAAGGCCCATTCCACTAGGAAGGTGGGCTCTTCTTGGGCGGCTGCCCGAGGCGTCTCGGCATTACAGCTTTGCCGAGCGGCGACTTGGTCGGGTTCAAACACTTTTGCTAAATTCTACAAGTTTGATACCCTGGCTGATGAGGACCTCATGTTTGCTCAATCGGTGCTACAAAGTCATCTGCACTCTCCCGCCCGGTCTGGAGCTTTGGTATAATCCCCATGGTCCTTACGGAGTCCCCAGCATCCTCTAGGACGTAAGAGAAAATAAGATTTTAAACCTACCGGTAAATCTTTTTCTCCTAGTCCGTAGAGGATGCTGGGCGCCCGTCCCAGTGCGGACATATTTCTGCAAGGCTTGTATAGTTATTGCTTACATAAGGGTTAAGTTACAGTTGAGAACAGTCTTTGGCTGATGCTATTTTTGTTCATACTGTTGACTGGTTGCGGATATTCCAGGTTCTACAGTGTGGATGGTGTGGGCTGGTATGAATCTTGCCCTTAGATTAACAAAAATCCTTTCCTCGTACTGTCCGTCTCCTCTGGGCACAGTTCTCTAACTGAGGTCTGGAGGAGGGGCATAGAGGGAGGAGCCAGTGCACACCTATCTGAAGTTCTTTATAGTGCCCATGTCTCCTGCGGAGCCCGTCTATACCCCATGGTTCTTACGGAGTCCCCAGCATCCTCTACGGACTAGGAGAAAAAGATTTACCGGTAGGTTTAAAATATTATTTTACACCCCATGCATTGCTAGATGGTTTATTCCATGAACTAATTGCTGATTTGTTTGCAATTTTTGTGTTTTCCTGCTAACTCTGCAAAAGCCTCTAGGTCTTCTGGATACGGTCATTAGCTCGACCACTATTGGTCGACATGGTCACTAGGTCAACATGGAAAAAGGTCGAAATGTGTTTTTCACTTTTTTTAATTTTTTTTAAATTTTTTTTAGTCTTGCTCTAATGTCCTAGTGTATACTGGGGAATAGTATTTTTCCATGGGGTATAGTTTGGGTCCACTGGAGCCTGGCACTTTTAGAAATGAACAGTGTGTGCTGGCTCCTCCCCTGTATGCCCCTCCTAGCAGACACCGTTTAGAAAATGTGCCCAAGGAGGCGGGTGCATTCTATTGCTCTCCAGAGTTTTCTTCAGAAATGTATTTTAGTTTATTATTTTCAGGCACACTGGTTGGCAACGAGTCTGCCTTCGTCATGGGACTTAAGGGGGGGACTGAACCAACTTTCTAAGAGTTAATGGTTCGTAATCCCAGCTGACAGGACACTGAGCTCCTGAGGTGATGTTTCTCACACTCCCAGAGGGTGAGCCCACTCCGGCAGCATGCCGAAGACAGACACGGTGCGGTGAGTGTTACACTGGGGACCTGGTTAGCGGGTCCCCGGAGCAAGATGGCAGCATAAAGGGACGTTGATCACCCGGCTACGGGCAGCGGTGCCCACCGGAAACCCAGACTGGCAACATAATAAACATGGGCTGCGGGCTCTTGGTTTACACATTAGTGGAGAAATGCCAGTATAAAAGTACAGGCACGCGTGACATTAAGGGGGCGGGGCTTCCCGGAGAGCGGGACCAGAGGCTAAACGGCGCCATTTCCTGCTGCTGATAACAGGCTGCACGCGGGGACAGCTCCTCCAAGACCCACTGAATCACCACTGTAACTGGTACCAGGGGGTTTATAGTGAAGGGGGAGCTTATAAACAGCGACTCTGTCGCCGTGTACAAAATTACACATTAAGGACGCCCGGCGGAGCGCAGCTCAGTCTGTGGTGTAGTGTGCTGGTTCCCATATCTCTCTGTGTCACTCCATTCAGGGTAGTCGGGGTTAGTGTGTGTATATCACTAATACTGCTGTGTTTTGCATACTTACCTGTATTATTTCTGTTCAAGCTGGTCTGTAAATAAGTCTGTTTACTTTATGCAAGGCTAGGTTTACACCTTCCTCACAGGGGTCCCTTGTGTGTACCCAATGCTCAATTCCTTCAAGTTAGTAATGTGCAGGAACCTGAGTGGATGGAGTCTCTTAAGACAGACCCTGAAACAAACTATGGACACGTTCATGGTTGCTGCTGCATACCACAGGCAGTGGAAGTATACGATCTCATGTGCAGCCGCCCTGTACAAAAACAGTTTGTGCAGTTTCTGAGTAGGTCTAACCTTACTCGGCTGCTGCGATCACTTCAGCCTGTTCGAGGCCGGAATTGACGTCACACACCTGCCCTGCAAACACTTGGACACGCCTGCATTTTTCCAAACATTCCCTGAAAACGGTCAGTTGCCACCCACAAACGCCTTCTTCCTGTCAATCTCCTTGCGATCGGCTGTGCGAATGGATTCTTCGTTAAATCAATCGCACAGCAATGATCCGCTTTGTACCCATATGACGCGCCTGCGCATTGCATGCGCAGTACTGACCTGATCGCTGTGCAGCGAAAAATGCTAGCGAGTGAACAGATCTGAATTAGGCCCTTAGTATCATTAACGGCCGTATTACTGCTATGGCAGTATCGCCTCGTAGAGCCCTGTGACTACGTCAATGGTCAGCAGATGCTGATTCCAAAAGAGGGGTTGAAAACCTTCCTTTTACAGGTGATACCTTGTTTGGGGAAGAACTGAACAAGTAGATATCTCGGGCAACTGCAGGTAAATCTACATATCTGCTGTCTGCTCCGCCACCTGCTAGACGTCCCTATCCTGGGCCCTCTCTGCAGTCCTTTCGTGTGGCCAGATTTAGAGGCAGGGCCAGAGGTGCCTCCAATGCTGCTAGAGGAACATGCAGTAAGTCCCGTAAACCAGCCGCTGCTGGAATTTCGGACCAGGCCTCTGGATCCTCATCCACAAAGCCCTCCGTGTGACGGTTGGCCCCAGCAGCAAGGCGACTTTCAGGTAGGTGCTCGCCATCAACACTTTGCCCACATATGGGCAAGTTCTGTCGGGATCCTTGGGTGAGGGATCTCATATCCCAAGGATACTGACTCTGGAATTTCTCTATCGTCCTAGTGGATGCTGGGGTTCCTGAAAGGACCATGGGGAATAGCGGCTCCGCAGGAGACAGGGCACAAAAAGTAAAGCTTTCCGATCAGGTGGTGTGCACTGGCTCCTCCCCCTATGACCCTCCTCCAAGCCTCAGTTAGATTTTTGTGCCCGGCCGAGAAGGGTGCAATCTAGGTGGCTCTCCTAAAGAGCTGCTTAGAGAAAGTTTAGCTAGGTTTTTTATTTTACAGTGAGTCCTGCTGGCAACAGGATCACTGCAACGAGGGACTTAGGGGAGAAGAAGTGAACTCACCTGCGTGCAGGATGGATTGGCTTCTTGGCTACTGGACATCAGCTCCAGAGGGACGATCACAGGTACAGCCTGGATGGTCACCGGAGCCTCGCCGCCGGCCCCCTTGCAGATGCTGAAACATGAAGAGGTCCAGAATCGGCGGCAGAAGACTCCTCAGTCTTCTAAAGGTAGCGCACAGCACTGCAGCTGTGCGCCATTTTCCTCTCAGCACACTTCACACGGCAGTCACTGAGGGTGCAGGGCGCTGGGAGGGGAGCGCCCTGGGAGGCAAATGAAAACCTATTTGGCTAAAAAATACCTCACATATAGCCTCCGGGGGCTATATGGAGATATTTAACCCCTGCCAGAATACACTAAAGAGCGGGAGACGAGCCCGCCGGAAAAGGGGCGAGGCCTATCTCCTCAGCACACAGCGCCATTTTCCTTACACAGCTCCGCTGGTCAGGACGGCTCCCAGGTCTCTCCCCTGCACTGCACTACAGAAACAGGGTAAAACAAGAGAGGGGGGGCAAAATAGTGGCAAAAATTATATTATAAAAGCAGCTATACAGGGAGCACTTATTATAAGGCTATCCCTGTCATATATAGCGCCTTTGGTGTGTGCTGGCAAACTCTCCCTCTGTCTCCCCAAAGGGCTAGTGGGGTCCTGTCTTCGTTAAGAGCATTCCCTGTGTGTCTGCTGTGTGTCGGTACGTGTGTGTCGACATGTATGAGGACGATATTGGTGTGGAGGCGGAGCAATTGCCAAATATGGGGATGTCACCTCCTAGGGGGTCGACACCAGAATGGATGCCTTTATTTATGGAATTACGGGATAGTGTCAACACGCTAAAGCAGTCGTTTGACGACATGAGACGGCCGGACAATCAGTTAGTGCCTGTCCAGGCGCCTCAAACACCGTCAGGGGCGGTAAAACGCCCTTTGCCTCAGTCGGTCGACACAGACCCAGACACAGGCACTGATTCCAGTGGCGACGGTGACGAATCAACCGTATTTTCCAGTAGGGCCACACGTTATATGATTTTGGCAATGAAGGAGGCGTTACATTTAGCTGATACTACAGGTACCACAAAACAGGGTATTATGTGGGGTGTGAAAAAACTACCTATAGTTTTTCCCGAATCAGAAGAACTAAATGATGTATGTGATGAAGCGTGGGTTGCCCCCGATAAAAAGATGCTAATTTCAAAGAAGTTATTAGCTTTATACCCTTTCCCGTCAGAGGTTAGGGCGCGCTGGGAAACACCTCCTAGGGTGGACAAGGCGCTCACACGCTTATCTAAACAAGTGGCGTTACCCTCTCCTGAGACGGCCGCACTTAAAGATCCAGCAGATAGGAGGATGGAAAATATCCAAAAAAGTATATACACACATACAGGTGTTATACTACGACCAGCTATAGCGACAGCCTGGATGTGCAGTGCTGGAGTAGCTTGGTCAGAGTCCCTGATTGAAAATATTGATACCCTGGATAGGGACAATGTTTTACTGTCTTTAGAGCAAATAAAGGATGCATTTCTTTATATGCGTGATGCACAGAGGGATATCTGCACACTGGCATCACGGGTAAGTGCTATGTCCATTTCAGCCAGAAGAAGTTTATGGACGCGACAGTGGTCAGGCGATGCGGACTCAAAACGGCATATGGAAGTTTTGCCGTATAAAGGGGAGGAGTTATTTGGAGTCGGTCTATCAGATTTGGTGGCCACGGCTACAGCCGGGAAATCCACTTTTTTACCTCAAGCTACTCCCCAACAGAAAAAGACACCGACTTTTCAACCGCAGCCCTTTCGTTCCTTTAAAAACAAGAGAGCAAAGGGATATTCATATCTGCCACGAGGCAGAGGAAAGGGGAAGAGACACCAACAGGCAGCTCCTTCCCAGGAACAGAAGCCCTCCCCCGCTTCTACAAAAGCCTCAGCATGACGCTGGGGCTTCTCAAGCGGACTCGGGGGCGGTGGGCGGTCGTCTCAAGAATTTCAGCGCGCAGTGGGCTCACTCGCGGGTAGATCCCTGGATCCTGCAGATAATATCTCAGGGGTACAGGTTGGAACTAGAGACAGATCCGCCTCGCCGTTTCCTGAAGTCTGCTTTACCAACGTCCCCCTCCGAAAGGGAGACGGTTTTGGAAGCCATTCACAAGCTGTACTCTCAGCAGGTGATAGTCAAGGTACCTCTTCTACAACAGGGAAAGGGGTATTATTCCACTCTATTTGTGGTACCGAAGCCGGACGGCTCGGTAAGACCTATTCTAAATCTGAAGTCCTTGAACCTATACATAAAGAAGTTCAAGTTCAAAATGGAGTCACTCAGAGCAGTGATAGCGAACCTGGAAGAAGGGGACTTTATGGTGTCCTTGGACATCAAGGATGCGTACCTCCACGTTCCAATTTACCCCTCACACCAGGGGTACCTCAGGTTCGTTGTACAAAACTGTCACTATCCGTTTCAGACGCTGCCGTTCGGATTGTCCACGGCACCTCGAGTCTTTACAAAGGTAATGGCCGAGATGATGATTCTTCTTCGAAGAAAAGGCGTATTAATTATCCCATACTTGGACGATCTCCTAATAAGGGCAAGGTCCAGAGAACAGCTAGAGAGGGGATTAGCACTGTCTCAAGAAGTGCTAAAACAGCACGGCTGGATTCTGAATATTCCAAAATCCCAGTTAATGCCGACAACTCGTCTGCTGTTCCTAGGGATGATTCTGGACACGGTTCAGAAAAAGGTTTTTCTCCCGGAGGAAAAAGCCAAGGAGTTATCCGAGCTTGTCAGGAACCTCCTAAAACCAGGAAAGGTGTCTGTACATCAATGCACAAGAGTCCTGGGAAAAATGGTGGCTTCTTACGAAGCAATTCCATTCGGCAGATTCCATGCACGAATTTTCCAGAGGGATCTGTTGGACAAATGGTCAGGGTCGCATCTTCAGATGCACCAGCGGATAACCCTGTCTCCAAGGACAAGGGTATCTCTTCTGTGGTGGTTGCAGAGTGCTCATCTATTGGAGGGCCGCAGATTCGGCATACAGGATTGGATCCTGGTGACCACGTACGCCAGCCTGAGAGGCTGGGGAGCAGTCACACAAGGAAGAAACTTCCAGGGAGTGTGGACGAGCCTGGAAACGTCTCTTCACATAAACATTCTGGAACTAAGAGCAATCTACAATGCTCTAAGCCAGGCAGAACCTCTGCTTCAAGGAAAATCGGTGTTGATCCAGTCGGACAACATCACGGCAGTCGCCCATGTAAACAGACAGGGCGGCACAAGAAGCAGGAGTGCAATGGCAGAAGCTGCAAGGATTCTTCGCTGGGCAGAGAATCATGTGATAGCACTGTCAGCAGTGTTCATCCCGGGAGTGGACAACTGGGAAGCAGACTTCCTCAGCAGACACGACCTTCACCCGGGAGAGTGGGGACTTCATCCGGAAGTCTTCCACATGCTGGTAACCCGTTGGGAAAGACCAATGGTGGACATGATGGCGTCTCGCCTCAACAAAAAACTGGACAGGTATTGCGCCAGGTCAAGAGATCCGCAGGCAATAGCTGTGGACGCGCTGGTAACGCCTTGGGTGTACCAGTCGGTGTATGTGTTTCCTCCTCTGCCTCTCATACCAAAAGTATTGAGAATTATACGGCAAAGAGGCGTAAGAACGATACTAGTGGTTCCGGATTGGCCAAGAAGGACTTGGTACCCGGAACTTCAAGAGATGATCACGGAAGATCCGTGGCCTCTACCTCTAAGGAGGGACTTGCTTCAGCAGGGTCCCTGTCTGTTTCAAGACTTACCGCGGCTGCGTTTGACGGCATGGCGGTTGAACGCCGGATCCTAAAGGAAAAAGGCATGCCGGAAGAAGTCATTCCTACTTTGATTAAAGCAAGGAAGGAAGTAACCGTGCAACACTATCACCGCATTTGGCGAAGATATGTTGCGTGGTGCGAGGATCGGAGTGCTCCGACGGAGGAATTTCAACTGGGTCGATTCCTACATTTCCTGCAATCAGGATTGTCTATGGGTCTCAAATTGGGATCTATTAAGGTTCAAATTTCGGCCCTGTCAATTTTCTTTCAAAAAGAATTGGCTTCAGTTCCTGAAGTCCAGACTTTTGTTAAGGGAGTGCTGCATATACAGCCTCCTGTGGTGCCTCCAGTGGCACCGTGGGATCTCAATGTGGTTTTGGAATTTCTAAAATCTCATTGGTTTGAACCACTAAATAAGGTGGATTTAAAATATCTCACATGGAAAGTGACCATGTTACTAGCCCTGGCTTCGGCCAGGAGAGTGTCAGAACTGGCAGCTTTATCTTACAAAAGCCCATATCTGATTTTCCATTCGGACAGGGCAGAACTGCGGACTCGTCCGCATTTTCTCCCTAAGGTGGTGTCAGCATTTCATCTGAACCAGCCTATTGTAGTGCCTGCGGCTACAAGTGACTTGGAGGACTCCAAGTTACTGGACGTTGTCAGAGCATTAAAAATATATATTGCAAGGACAGCTGGAGTCAGAAAATCTGACTCGTTGTTTATATTGTATGCACCCAACAAGATGGGTGCTCCTGCGTCTAAGCAGACGATTGCTCGTTGGATCTGTAGCACAATCCAACTTGCACATTCTGTGGCAGGCCTGCCACAGCCTAAATCTGTAAAGGCCCACTCCACAAGGAAGGTGGGCTCATCTTGGGCGGCTGCCCGAGGGGTCTCGGCATTACAACTTTGCCGAGCAGCTACGTGGTCGGGGGAGAACACGTTTGTAAAATTTTACAAATTTGATACTCTGGCTAAGGAGGACCTGGAGTTCTCTCATTCGGTGCTGCAGAGTCATCCGCACTCTCCCGCCCGTTTGGGAGCTTTGGTATAATCCCCATGGTCCTTTCAGGAACCCCAGCATCCACTAGGACGATAGAGAAAATAAGAATTTACTTACCGATAATTCTATTTCTCGGAGTCCGTAGTGGATGCTGGGCGCCCATCCCAAGTGCGGATTATCTGCAATAATTGTACATAGTTATTGTTAACTAATTCGGGTTATTGTTTAGGAAGCCATCTTTCGGAGGCTCCTCTGTTATCATACTGTTAACTGGGTTTGATCACAAGTTGTACGGTGTGATTGGTGTGGCTGGTATGAGTCTTACCCGGGATTCAAAATTCCTCCCTTATTGTGTACGCTCGTCCGGGCACAGTACCTAACTGAGGCTTGGAGGAGGGTCATAGGGGGAGGAGCCAGTGCACACCACCTGATCGGAAAGCTTTACTTTTTGTGCCCTGTCTCCTGCGGAGCCGCTATTCCCCATGGTCCTTTCAGGAACCCCAGCATCCACTACGGACTCCGAGAAATAGAATTATCGGTAAGTAAATTCTTATTTTTAGGAACTCCCTCCTCTCAGATTCTTTAGGTCAGGCTTACCAGCTTCACAGGAAGCAAGGGTTTCCTTACAACAGGCAGTGCAAAAATTGCTTTCTACAGGAGTTACTGTTCCAGTGCCTCCTCAACTGCACACAAAGGGGTTTTACTCAAGTCTTTTTGTGGTTCCGAAGCCGGACGGCTCGGTACGGTCTATCTTGAACCTCAAATCTCTGAACCCGTATCTTCAAGATGGAATCCCTAAGAGCAGTGATAGTGAATCTGGAGGTGGGGGAGGGGATTTTCTGGTGTCCCTGGACATAAGAGACGCATACCTGCATATCCCAATTTGGCCCCTCACCAAGTGTTCCTCAGGTTCGCGATTCTAGACCAACATTTCCAGTTTCAAGCATTACCCTTCGGTCTCACAGCCCCAAGGGTTTTCACAAAGGTCATGGCGGAAATGATGCTACAGCTGTGCATGAGTGGTGTCCAAATAATTCCGTACCTGGACGATCTCCTGATAAAGGCAGTGCCCAGGGAACAGCTACTGCACAGTATTCGCCTTGACTACCCGTGTGCTTGCGGATCGTGGCTGGATACTCAATTTCCAGAAATCTTACTTGGAACAGTCTCAGAGAATTCAGTTCCTGAGGATGATCCTGGATACGGTGTCTCAGAAGGTTTACCTTCCTATGGACAAGGCCTCGACTATTCAGTCTATGGTCCGGTCTGTGCTGAAACCTCGCAGGGTCTCAATTCTCCTTTGCAGCCGCTTGCTGGGCAAGATGGTGGCCTCCTACGAGGTGGTGTAGTATGGCAGGTTCCATGCGTGACCGTTTCAGCTGGATTTTGTTGTACAAATGGTCGGGATCTCACCTGCACATGCATCAGCAAATAACCCTATCACCAAAAGCACGGATATCCCTGCTATGGTGGCTACAGGTTCCCCATCTGGTGGAGGGTCGAAGTTTCAACACCCAGTCATGGACGCTGTTGACAACAGATGCCATCCTCCGGGGCTGGGACTCAAGGAGCGCAGTTCCAGGGAACGTAGTCCTTTCAGGAATCTGCTCTTCCGATCAACATCCCGGAACTCAGGGCAATTTACAATGCTATAATACAGGCCTCATCCCTCCTTTGGCATCAGGCCATCCAGGTGCAGTCGGACAACGTCACGGCAGTAGCATACATCAACCGACAAGGAGGAACCAGAAGCAGAGCCGCAATGCGAGAGGTGTCAAGAATACTCCTCTGGGGGGGGGGGGGGGGGCGTGGCCTAGCGGCAGAGCTGATCATCTGCAAAACCAAGGGGCTTCCTCTACTCACCTCTCAAAGTGCAGATTTCCCTCCTTGTGGACGCCCCTGTATTACCCCTGTCATTGAGCATGGCAGCAGTAAGCCTACGGGACTCGTCCCGAGCCACGGGAAGGCCTGTCTGAGCTCTCTCGATCCGCGGCCTACTCCTGAACCGGAAGCCGGGGACTAGATTTTTCACCCCTGCCCGGCGGCGAGCTCCGTGGCCAGATCACGGACGCGCGACGGCGGAAACTGGAGCCGTCTAGTAGCAGTCATTAGCTGCCCCTACACCCCTCCTGAGTCCTCTCCCTAGTACCCCTCACCTCCACAGGCTGTTGCCTCTGCTCCTCCGCTGTTCCCTTTGCCCAGGAAGAAAGAGGAGGCAAAGTGTTCTGGACTGCAGCTCTTACTGATCTCCAGGCACATTGCTGCAGAGCTGCTGCATGTGATGTGTCTCCACATTAAACACACTCAATAGCTGCCTCTCAGTCCCAAACTACCTGCAAGCTCCCCCACTGTTAGTGGACCCCAAAGGCAAACAGACATAGCCTTTTCCTGCACATTTTCCTCCCTTCCAGCTCCCTGATAACCTCCCTCATCTCAACATGTGAATGCTTGGCTCTTCCATTCACCACCACTCATGTTGGACTAACACGTAATCAAAGTGCCTGAGTAAACCTTTTTCTCTGACGTCCTAGTGGATGCTGGGGACTCCGTCAGGACCATGGGGATTAGCGGCTCCGCAGGAGACAGGGCACAAAAATAAAGCTTTAGGATCAGGTGGTGTGCACTGGCTCCTCCCCCTATGACCCTCCTCCAAGCCTCAGTTAGGTTTTTGTGCCCGTCCGAGCAGGGTGCAATCTAGGTGGCTCTCCTAAAGAGCTGCTTAGAAAAAGTTTTTAGGTTTTTTATTTTACAGTGAGTCCTGCTGGCAACAGGCTCACTGCAACGAGGGACTTAGGGGAGAAGAAGTGAACTCACCTGCGTGCAGGATGGATTGGCTTCTTAGGCTACTGGACACCATTAGCTCCAGAGGGATCGAACACAGGCCCAGCCATGGAGTCCGGTCCCGGAGCCGCGCCGCCGACCCCCTTGCAGATGCCGAAAAGTGAAGAGGTCCAGAAACCGGCGGCAGAAGACTTTTCAGTCTTCATGAGGTAGCGCACAGCACTGCAGCTGTGCGCCATTGTTGTCACACACTTCACACCAGCGGTCACGGAGGGTGCAGGGCGCTGCGGGGGGCGCCCTGGGCAGCAATGAGAATACCTTGTTCTGGCTAAAAAATACATCACATATAGCCCATGGGGCTATATGGATGTATTTAACCCCTGCCAGGTCTCACAAACACCGGAGAAGAGCCCGCCGAAATAGGGGGCGGGGCCTATCTCCTCAGCACACAGCGCCATTTTCCTGCTCAGCTCCGCTGCGAGGAAGGCTCCCAGGACTCTCCCCTGCACTGCACTACAGAAACAGGGTAAAACAGAGAGGGGGGGGCACTTTTTTGGCGTTTTTTGATATATTAAGCTGCTATAAGGGAGACAACACTTCTATAGGGTTGTTCCTATATATTTATAGCGCTTGGGTGTGTGCTGGCAAACTCTCCCTCTGTCTCCCCAAAGGGCTAGTGGGGTCCTGTCTTCGATAAGAGCATTCCCTGTGTGTCTGCTGTGTGTCGGTACGTGTGTGTCGACATGTATGAGGACGATGTTGGTGTGGAGGCGGAGCAATTGCCGGTAATGGTGATGTCACCCCCTAGGGAGTCGACACCGGAATGGATGGCTTTGTTTATGGAATTACGTGATAATGTCAGCACATTACAAAAATCAGTTGACGACATGAGACGGCCGGCAAACCAGTTAGTACCTGTACAGGCGTCTCAGACACCGTCAGGGGCTGTAAAACGCCCTTTACCTCAGTCGGTCGACACAGACCCAGACACGGACACCGAATCTAGTGTCGACGGTGAAGAAACAAACGTATTTTCCAGTAGGGCCACACGTTATATGATCACGGCAATGAAGGAGGCTTTGCATATCTCTGATACTGCATGTACCACAAAAAGGGGTATTATGTGGGGGGTGAAAAAACTACCTGTAGTTTTTCCTGAATCAGACGAATTGAATGAAGTGTGTGATGAAGCGTGGGTTAACCCCGATAGAAAACTGCTAATTTCAAAGAAGTTATTGGCATTATATCCTTTCCCGCCAGAGGTTAGGGCGCGCTGGGAAACACCCCCTAGGGTGGATAAGGCGCTCACACGCTTATCAAAACAAGTGGCGTTACCGTCTCCTGAAACGGCCGCCCTCAAGGATCCAGCGGATAGGAGGCTGGAAACTACCCTGAAAAGTATATACACTCATACTGGTGTTATACTGCGACCAGCCATCGCCTCTGCATGGATGTGCAGTGCTGGGGTGGTTTGGTCGGATTCCCTGACTGAAAATATTGATACCCTAGATAGGGACAGTATTTTATTGACTTTAGAGCAATTAAAGGATGCTTTTCTTTATATGCGAGATGCTCAGAGGGATATTTGCACTCTGGAATCGAGAGTAAGTGCGATGTCCATATCTGCCAGAAGAAGTTTATGGACGCGACAATGGTCAGGTGATGCGGATTCCAAACGGCATATGGAAGTATTGCCGTATAAGGGGGAGGAATTATTTGGGGTCGGTCTATCGGATTTGGTGGCCACGGCAACAGCCGGGAAATCCACCTTTTTTACCTCAGGTCCCCTCCCAACAGAAAAAGACACCGTCTTTTCAGCCGCAGTCCTTTCGTTCCTATAGGAACAAGCGGGCGAAAGGACAGTCATATTTGCCCCGAGGCAAAGGAAAGGGTAAGAGAGTGCACCAAGCAGCTTCTTCCCAGGAGCAGAAGCCCCCCCCGGCTTCTGCAAAGCCCTCAGCATGACGTTGGGGCTTTACAAGCGGACTCGGGGGCGGTGGGGGGTCGACTCAAGAATTTCAGCGCACAGTGGGCTCACTCACAGGTGGACCCCTGGATCCTGCAGATAGTATCTCAGGGTTACAGGTTGGAATTCGAGAAGTCTCCCCCTCGCCGGTTCCTAAAGTCTGCCCTGCCAACGTCTCCCTCAGACAGGGCGACGGTATTGGAAGCCATTCACAAGCTGTATTCTCAGCAGGTGATAGTCAAGGTACCCCTCCTACAACAGGGAAAGGGGTATTATTCCACACTATTTGTGGTACCGAAGCCGGACGGCTCGGTAAGACCTATTCTAAATCTGAAATCTTTGAACCTGTACATACAAAAATTCAAGTTCAAGATGGAGTCACTCAGAGCAGTGATAGCGAATCTGGAAGAAGGGGACTTTATGGTGTCCCTGGACATCAAGGATGCTTACCTGCATGTCCCAATTTGCCCTTCACATCAAGGGTACCTCAGGTTCGTGGTGCAAAACTGTCATTATCAGTTTCAGACGCTGCCGTTTGGATTGTCCACGGCACCTCGGGTCTTTACCAAGGTAATGGCCGAAATGATGTTTCTTCTGCGAAGAAAAGGCGTATTAATTATCCCTTACTTGGACGAGATCCTGATAAGGGCAAGGTCCAGGGAACAGCTGGGGGACGTAGTAGCACTAACCCAAGTAGTGCTGCAACAGCACGGGTGGATTCTGAATTTTCCAAAATCTCAATTGACCCCGACGACACGTCTGCTGTTCCTGGGAATGATTCTGGACACTGTTCAGAAAAAGGTGTTTCTTCCGGAGGAGAAAGCCAGGGAGTTATCCGAAGTTGTCAGGAACCTCCTAAAACCAGGGAAAGTGTCTGTGCATCAATGCACAAGAGTCCTGGGAAAGATGGTGGCTTCTTACGAAGCGATTCCATTCGGCAGATTCCACGCACGAACTTTTCAGTGGGATCTGCTGGACAAATGGTCCGGATCGCATCTGCAGATGCATCAGCGGATAACCTTATCGCCACGGACAAGGGTGTCTCTTCTGTGGTGGTTGCAGAGTGCTCATCTGTTAGAGGGCCGCAGTTTTGGCATACAGGACTGGGTCCTGGTGACCACGGATGCCAGTCTGAGAGGCTGGGGAGCGGTCACACAGGGAAGAAACTTCCAGGGAGTATGGTCAAGCCTGGAGATGTCTCTTCACATAAATATACTGGAGATAAGAGCGATTTACAATGCTCTAAGCCTGGCAAAACCCCTGCTTCAGGGTCAGCCGGTGTTGATCCAGTCGGACAACATCACGGCAGTCGCCCACGTAAACAGACAGGGCGGCACAAGAAGCAGGAGAGCAATGGCAGAAGCTGCAAGGATTCTTCGCTGGGCGGAAGATCATGTGATAGCACTGTCAGCAGTGTTCATTCCGGGAGTGGACAACTGGGAAGCAGACTTCCTCAGCAGACACGATCTACACCCGGGAGAGTGGGGACTTCATCCAGAAGTCTTCCACATGATTGTGAACCGTTGGGAAAAACCAAAGGTGGATATGATGGCGTCTCGCCTCAACAAAAAACTGGACAGGTATTGCGCCAGGTCAAGAGACCCTCAGGCAATAGCTGTGGACGCTCTGGTAACACCGTGGGTGTTCCAGTCAGTGTATGTGTTTCCTCCTCTGCCTCTCATACCAAAAGTACTGAGAATTATACGGCAAAGGGGAGTAAGAACGATACTCGTGGCTCCGGATTGGCCAAGAAGAACTTGGTACCCGGAACTTCAGGAGATGCTCATGGAAGATCCGTGGCCTCTACCTCCAAGACGGGACCTGCTTCAGCAGGGACCGTGTCTATTCCAAGACTTACCGCGGCTGCGTTTGACGGCATGGCGGTTGAACGCCGAATTCTAAGGGAAAAAGGCATTCCGGAAGAGGTCATTCCTACACTGGTAAAAGCCAGGAAGGAGGTGACTGCACAACATTATCACCGCATTTGGAGAAAATATGTTGCGTGGTGTGAGGCCAGGAAGGCCCCCACGGAGGAATTTCAATTGGGTCGATTCCTACATTTCCTGCAAACAGGATTGTCTATGGGCCTCAAATTGGGGTCCATTAAGGTTCAAATTTCGGCCCTGTCGATTTTCTTCCAGAAAGAATTGGCTTCAGTTCCTGAAGTCCAGACTTTTGTAAAAGGAGTACTACATATACAGCCCCCGGTTGTGCCCCCAGTGGCTCCGTGGGACCTTAATGTAGTTTTGGATTTTCTCAAATCCCATTGGTTTGAGCCACTCAAATCGGTGGATTTGAAATATCTTACATGGAAAGTAACCATGCTACTGGCCCTGGCTTCAGCCAGGAGAGTGTCAGAATTGGCGGCTTTATCGTATAAAAGACCATATCTGATTTTCCATTCGGACAGGGCAGAACTGCGGACGCGTCCTCAGTTTCTGCCTAAGGTGGTGTCAGCGTTTCACCTGAACCAGCCTATTGTGGTGCCTGCGGCTACTAGCGATTTGGAGGATTCCAAGTTGCTGGACGTTGTCAGGGCATTGAAAATATATATTTCAAGGACGGCTGGAGTCAGAAAATCTGACTCGCTGTTTATACTGTATGCACCCAACAAGTTGGGTGCTCCTGCTTCTAAGCAGACGATTGCTCGTTGGATTTGTAGCACAATTCAACTTGCACATTCTGTGGCAGGCCTGCCACAGCCTAAATCTGTCAAGGCCCATTCCACAAGGAAGGTGGGCTCATCCTGGGCGGCTGCCCGAGGGGTCTCGGCATTACAACTCTGCCGAGCAGCTACGTGGTCGGGGGAGAACACGTTTGTAAAATTCTACAAATTTGATACCCTGGCTAAAGAGGACCTGGAGTTCTCTCATTCGGTGCTGCAGAGTCATCCGCACTCTCCCGTCCGTTTGGGAGCTTTGGTATAATCCCCATGGTCCTGACGGAGTCCCCAGCATCCACTAGGACGTCAGAGAAAATAAGATTTTACTTACCGATAAATCTATTTCTCGTAGTCCGTAGTGGATGCTGGGCGCCCATCCCAAGTGCGGATTGTCTGCAATACTTGTACATAGTTATTGTTACAAAAAAATCGGGTTGTTATTGTTGTGAGCCGTCTGTTCAGAGGCTCCTACGTTTGTCATACTGTTAACTGGGTTCAGATCACAAGTTGTACGGTGTGATTGGTGTGGCTGGTATGAGTCTTACCCGGGATTCAAAATCCTTCCTTATTGTGTACGCTCGTCCGGGCACAGTATCCTAACTGAGGCTTGGAGGAGGGTCATAGGGGGAGGAGCCAGTGCACACCACCTGATCCTAAAGCTTTATTTCTCTAACGTCCTAAGTGGATGCTGGGGACTCCGTCAGGACCATGGGGAATAGCGGCTCCGCAGGAGACAGGGCACAAAAATAAAGCTTTAGGATTAGGTGGTGTGTACTGGCTCCTCCCCCTATGACCCTCCTCCAAGCCTCAGTTAGGTTTTTGTGCCCGTCCGAGCAGGGTGCAATCTAGGTGGCTCTCCTAAAGAGCTGCTTAGAAAAAGTTTTTAGGTTTTTTATTTTCAGTGAGTCCTGCTGGCAACAGGCTCACTGCATCGAGGGACTTAGGGGAGAGAATTTCAACTCACTTGCGTGCAGGATAGATTGGATTCTTAGGCTACTGGACACCATTAGCTCCAGAGGGAGTCGGAACACAGGTCTCACCCTGGGGTTCGTCCCGGAGCCGCGCCGCCGACCCCCCTTACAGATGCTGAAGATTGAAGGTCCGGAAACAGGCGGCAGAAGGCTCTTCAGTCTTCATGAAGGTAGCGCACAGCACTGCAGCTGTGCTCCATTGTTGTCACACACTTCACATAAAGCGGTCACGGAGGGTGCAGGGCGCTGCTGGGGGCGCCCTGGGCAGCAATATTTAATACCTTTATGGCAAAAGAATACATCACATATAGCCATTGAGGCTATATGTATGTATTTAACCCATGCCAGATATCTAAAACTCCGGGAGAAAAGCCCGCCGAAATAGGGGGCGGGGCTTATTCTCCTCAGCACACAGCGCCATTTTCCTGCTCAGCTCCGCTGTGAGGAAGGCTCCCAGGACTCTCCCATGCACTGCACTACAGAAACAGGGTAAAACAGAGAGGGGGGGCATTTTTTGGCGATATTTTGATATATTTAAGCTGCTATAAGGAACAACACTTATATAAGGTTGTTCCCATATATATTATAGCGCTTGGGTGTGTGCTGGCAAACTCTCCCTCTGTCTCCCCAAAGGGCTAGTGGGGTCCTGTCTTCGATAAGAGCATTCCCTGTGTGTCTGCTGTGTGTCGGTACGTGTGTGTCGACATGTATGAGGACGATGTTGGTGTGGAGGCAGAGCAATTGCCGATAATGGTGATGTCACCCCCCAGGGAGTCGACACCGGAATGGATGGCTTTGTTTATGGAATTACGTGATAATGTCAGCACATTACAAAAATCAGTTGACGACATGAGACGGCCGGCAAACCAGTTAGTACCTGCCCAGGCGTCTCAGACACCGTCAGGGGTTGTAAAGCGCCCTTTACCTCAGTCGGTCGACACAGACCCAGACACAGACACTGAATCTAGTGTCGACGGTGATGAAACAAACGTATTTTCAAGTAGGGCCACACGTTATATGATCACGGCAATGAAGGAGGCTTTGCATATCTCTGATACTGCAAGTACCACAAAAAGGGGTATTATGTGGGGGGTGAAAAAACTACCTGTAGTTTTTCCTGAATCAGAGGAATTAAATGATGTATCTGATGAAGCGTGGGTTAACCCAGATAGAAAAGTGCTAATTTCAAAAAAGTTATTAGCATTATACCCTTTCCCGCCAGAGGTTAGGGCGCGCTGGGAAACACCCCCTAGGGTGGATAAGGCGCTCACACGCTTATCAAAACAAGTGGCGTTACCGTCTCCTGATACGGCCGCCCTCAGGGATCCAGCTGATAGGAGACTGGAAACTACCCTAAAAAGTATATACACACATACTGGTGTTATACTGCGACCAGCCATCGCCTCAGCCTGGATGTGCAGTGCTGGGGTCGTCTGGTTGGATTCCCTGACTGAAAATATTGATACCCTGGATAGGGACAGTATTTTATTGACTATAGAGCAATTAAAGGATGCTTTCCTTTATATGCGAGATGCTCAGAGAGATATTTGCACTCTGGCATCGAGAGTAAATGCGATGTCCATATCTGCCAGAAGGAGTTTATGGACGCGACAGTGGTCAGGTGATGCGGATTCCAAACGACATATGGAAGTATTGCCGTATAAAGGGGAGGAATTATTTGGCGTCGGTCTATCGGATCTGGTGGCCACGGCAACTGCCGGAAAATCCACCTTTTTACCTCAGACCCCCTCCCAACAGAAAAAGACACCGTCTTTTCAGCCGCAGTCCTTTCGGTCCTATAAGAACAAGCGGACAAAAGGACAGTCATATCTGCCTCGGGGCAGAGGAAGGGGTAAGAGAGGGCAGCAAGCAGCCCCTGCCCAGGAACAGAATCCCTCTCCGGGTTCTGCAAAGCCCTCAGCATGACGCTGGGGCCTTACAAGCGGACTCAGGAGCGGTGGGGGGTCGACTCAAGAATTTCAGCGCACAGTGGGCTTGCTCACAGGTGGACCCCTGGATCCTGCAGGTAGTATCTCAGGGTTACAGGTTGGAATTCGAGAAGTCTCCCCCTCGCAGGTTCCTAAAGTCTGCTTTGCCAACGTCTCCCTCAGACAGGGCGACGGTATTGGAAGCCATTCACAAGCTGTTTTCTCAGCAGGTGATAGTCAAGGTACCCCTCCTACAACAGGGAAAGGGGTATTACTCCACGCTATTTGTGGTACCGAAGCCGGACGGCTCGGTAAGACCTATTCTAAATCTGAAATCTTTGAACCTGTACATACAAAAATTCAAGTTCAAGATGGAGTCACTCAGAGCAGTGATAGCGAATCTGGAAGAAGGGGACTTTATGGTGTCCCTGGACATCAAGGATGCTTACCTGCATGTCCCAATTTGCCCTTCACATCAAGGGTACCTCAGGTTCGTGGTGCAAAACTGTCATTATCAGTTTCAGACGCTGCCGTTTGGATTGTCCACGGCACCTCGGGTCTTTACCAAGGTAATGGCCGAAATGATGATTCTTCTGCGAAGAAGAGGCGTATTAATTATCCCTTACTTGGACGATCTCCTGATAAGGGCAAGGTCCAGAGAACAGCTGGAGGACGGAGTAGCACTAACCCGACTAGTGCTGCAACAACACGGGTGGATTCTGAATTTTCCAAAATCTCAATTGACCCCGACGACACGTCTGCTGTTCCTGGGAATGATTCTGGACAAGGTTCAGAAAAAGGTGTTTCTTCCGGAGGAGAAAGCCAGGGAGTTATCCGAACTTGTCAGGAACCTCCTAAAACCAGGGAAAGTGTCTGTGCATCAATGCACAAGAGTCCTGGGAAAGATGGTGGCTTCTTACGAAGCGATTCCATTCGGCAGATTCCACGCACGAACTTTTCAGTGGGATCTGCTGGACAAATGGTCCGGATCACATCTGCAGATGCATCAGCGGATAACCTTATCGCCACGGACAAGGGTGTCTCTTCTGTGGTGGTTGCAGAGTGCTCATCTGTTAGAGGGCCGCAGATTCGGCATACAGGTCTGGGTCCTGGTGACCACGGATGCCAGTCTGAGAGGCTGGGGAGCGGTCACACAGGGAAGAAACTTCCAGGGAGTATGGTCAAGCCTGGAGATGTCTCTTCACATAAATATACTGGAGATAAGAGCGATTTACAATGCTCTAAGCCTGGCAAAACCCCTGCTTCAGGGTCAGCCGGTGTTGATCCAGTCGGACAACATCACGGCAGTCGCCCACGTAAACAGACAGGGCGGCACAAGAAGCAGGAGAGCAATGGCAGAAGCTGCAAGGATTCTTCGCTGGGCGGAAGATCATGTGATAGCACTGTCAGCAGTGTTCATTCCGGGAGTGGACAACTGGGAAGCAGACTTCCTCAGCAGACACGATCTACACCCGGGAGAGTGGGGACTTCATCCAGAAGTCTTCCACATGATTGTGAACCGTTGGGAAAAACCAAAGGTGGATATGATGGCGTCTCGCCTCAACAAAAAACTGGACAGGTATTGCGCCAGGTCAAGAGACCCTCAGGCAATAGCTGTGGACGCTCTGGTAACACCGTGGGTGTTCCAGTCAGTGTATGTGTTTCCTCCTCTGCCTCTCATACCAAAAGTACTGAGAATTATACGGCAAAGGGGAGTAAGAACGATACTCGTGGCTCCGGATTGGCCAAGAAGAACTTGGTACCCGGAACTTCAGGAGATGCTCACGGAAGATCCGTGGCCTCTACCTCTAAGACGGGACCTGCTTCAGCAGGGACCGTGTCTATTCCAAGACTTACCGCGGCTGCGTTTGACGGCATGGCGGTTGAACGCCGAATTCTAAGGGAAAAAGGCATTCCGGAAGAGGTCATTCCTACACTGGTAAAAGCCAGGAAGGAGGTGACTGCACAACATTATCACCGCATTTGGAGAAAATATGTTGCGTGGTGTGAGGCCAGGAAGGCCCCCACGGAGGAATTTCAATTGGGTCGATTCCTACATTTCCTGCAAACAGGATTGTCTATGGGCCTCAAATTGGGGTCCATTAAGGTTCAAATTTCGGCCCTGTCGATTTTCTTCCAGAAAGAATTGGCTTCAGTTCCTGAAGTCCAGACTTTTGTAAAAGGAGTACTACATATACAGCCCCCGGTTGTGCCCCCAGTGGCTCCGTGGGACCTTAATGTAGTTTTTGATTTTCTCAAATCCCATTGGTTTGAGCCACTCAAATCGGTGGATTTGAAATATCTTACATGGAAAGTAACCATGCTACTGGCCCTGGCTTCAGCCAGGAGAGTGTCAGAATTGGCGGCTTTATCGTATAAAAGACCATATCTGATTTTCCATTCGGACAGGGCAGAACTGCGGACGCGTCCTCAGTTTCTGCCTAAGGTGGTGTCAGCGTTTCACCTGAACCAGCCTATTGTGGTGCCTGCGGCTACTAGCGATTTGGAGGATTCCAAGTTGCTGGACGTTGTCAGGGCATTGAAAATATATATTTCAAGGACGGCTGGAGTCAGAAAATCTGACTCGCTGTTTATACTGTATGCACCCAACAAGTTGGGTGCTCCTGCTTCTAAGCAGACGATTGCTCGTTGGATTTGTAGCACAATTCAACTTGCACATTCTGTGGCAGGCCTGCCACAGCCTAAATCTGTCAAGGCCCATTCCACAAGGAAGGTGGGCTCATCCTGGGCGGCTGCCCGAGGGGTCTCGGCATTACAACTCTGCCGAGCAGCTACGTGGTCGGGGGAGAACACGTTTGTAAAATTCTACAAATTTGATACCCTGGCTAAAGAGGACCTGGAGTTCTCTCATTCGGTGCTGCAGAGTCATCCGCACTCTCCCGCCCGTTTGGGAGCTTTGGTATAATCCCCATGGTCCTGACGGAGTCCCCAGCATCCACTAGGACGTCAGAGAAAATAAGATTTTACTTACCGATAAATCTATTTCTCGTAGTCCGTAGTGGATGCTGGGCGCCCATCCCAAGTGCGGATTGTCTGCAATACTTGTACATAGTTATTGTTACAAAAAAATCGGGTTGTTATTGTTGTGAGCCGTCTGTTCAGAGGCTCCTACGTTTGTCATACTGTTAACTGGGTTCAGATCACAAGTTGTACGGTGTGATTGGTGTGGCTGGTATGAGTCTTACCCGGGATTCAAAATCCTTCCTTATTGTGTACGCTCGTCCGGGCACAGTATCCTAACTGAGGCTTGGAGGAGGGTCATAGGGGGAGGAGCCAGTGCACACCACCTGATCCTAAAGCTTTATTTCTCTAACGTCCTAAGTGGATGCTGGGGACTCCGTCAGGACCATGGGGAATAGCGGCTCCGCAGGAGACAGGGCACAAAAATAAAGCTTTAGGATTAGGTGGTGTGTACTGGCTCCTCCCCCTATGACCCTCCTCCAAGCCTCAGTTAGGTTTTTGTGCCCGTCCGAGCAGGGTGCAATCTAGGTGGCTCTCCTAAAGAGCTGCTTAGAAAAAGTTTTTAGGTTTTTTATTTTCAGTGAGTCCTGCTGGCAACAGGCTCACTGCATCGAGGGACTTAGGGGAGAGAATTTCAACTCACTTGCGTGCAGGATGGATTGGATTCTTAGGCTACTGGACACCATTAGCTCCAGAGGGAGTCGGAACACAGGTCTCACCCTGGGGTTCGTCCCGGAGCCGCGCCGCCGACCCCCCTTACAGATGCTGAAGATTGAAGGTCCGGAAACAGGCGGCAGAAGGCTCTTCAGTCTTCATGAAGGTAGCGCACAGCACTGCAGCTGTGCGCCATTGTTGTCACACACTTCACACCAAGCGGTCACGGAGGGTGCAGGGCGCTGCTGGGGGCGCCCTGGGCAGCAATATTTAATACCTTTATGGCAAAAGAATACATCACATATAGCCATTGAGGCTATATGTATGTATTTAACCCATGCCAGATATCTAAAACTCCGGGAGAAAAGCCCGCCGAAATAGGGGGCGGGGCTTATTCTCCTCAGCACACAGCGCCATTTTCCTGCTCAGCTCCGCTGTGAGGAAGGCTCCCAGGACTCTCCCATGCACTGCACTACAGAAACAGGGTAAAACAGAGAGGGGGGGCATTTTTTGGCGATATTTTGATATATTTAAGCTGCTATAAGGAACAACACTTATATAAGGTTGTTCCCATATATATTATAGCGCTTGGGTGTGTGCTGGCAAACTCTCCCTCTGTCTCCCCAAAGGGCTAGTGGGGTCCTGTCTTCGATAAGAGCATTCCCTGTGTGTCTGCTGTGTGTCGGTACGTGTGTGTCGACATGTATGAGGACGATGTTGGTGTGGAGGCAGAGCAATTGCCGATAATGGTGATGTCACCCCCCAGGGAGTCGACACCGGAATGGATGGCTTTGTTTATGGAATTACGTGATAATGTCAGCACATTACAAAAATCAGTTGACGACATGAGACGGCCGGCAAACCAGTTAGTACCTGCCCAGGCGTCTCAGACACCGTCAGGGGTTGTAAAGCGCCCTTTACCTCAGTCGGTCGACACAGACCCAGACACAGACACTGAATCTAGTGTCGACGGTGATGAAACAAACGTATTTTCAAGTAGGGCCACACGTTATATGATCACGGCAATGAAGGAGGCTTTGCATATCTCTGATACTGCAAGTACCACAAAAAGGGGTATTATGTGGGGGGTGAAAAAACTACCTGTAGTTTTTCCTGAATCAGAGGAATTAAATGATGTATCTGATGAAGCGTGGGTTAACCCAGATAGAAAAGTGCTAATTTCAAAAAAGTTATTAGCATTATACCCTTTCCCGCCAGAGGTTAGGGCGCGCTGGGAAACACCCCCTAGGGTGGATAAGGCGCTCACACGCTTATCAAAACAAGTGGCGTTACCGTCTCCTGATACGGCCGCCCTCAGGGATCCAGCTGATAGGAGACTGGAAACTACCCTAAAAAGTATATACACACATACTGGTGTTATACTGCGACCAGCCATCGCCTCAGCCTGGATGTGCAGTGCTGGGGTCGTCTGGTTGGATTCCCTGACTAAAAATATTGATACCCTGGATAGGGACAGTATTTTATTGACTATAGAGCAATTAAAGGATGCTTTCCTTTATATGCGAGATGCTCAGAGAGATATTTGCACTCTGGCATCGAGAGTAAATGCGATGTCCATATCTGCCAGAAGGAGTTTATGGACGCGACAGTGGTCAGGTGATGCGGATTCCAAACGACATATGGAAGTATTGCCGTATAAAGGGGAGGAATTATTTGGCGTCGGTCTATTGGATCTGGTGGCCACGGCAACTGCCGGAAAATCCACCTTTTTACCTCAGACCCCCTCCCAACAGAAAAAGACACCGTCTTTTCAGCCGCAGTCCTTTCGGTCCTATAAGAACAAGCGGACAAAAGGACAGTCATATCTGCCTCGGGGCAGAGGAAGGGGTAAGAGAGGGCAGCAAGCAGCCCCTGCCCAGGAACAGAATCCCTCTCCGGGTTCTGCAAAGCCCTCAGCATGACGCTGGGACCTTACAAGCGGACTCAGGAGCGGTGGGGGGTCGACTCAAGAATTTCAGCGCACAGTGGGCTTGCTCACAGGTGGACCCCTGGATCCTGCAGGTAGTATCTCAGGGTTACAGGTTGGAATTCGAGAAGTCTCCCCCTCGCAGGTTCCTAAAGTCTGCTTTGCCAACGTCTCCCTCAGACAGGGCGACGGTATTGGAAGCCATTCACAAGCTGTTTTCTCAGCAGGTGATAGTCAAGGTACCCCTCCTACAACAGGGAAAGGGGTATTACTCCACGCTATTTGTGGTACCGAAGCCGGACGGCTCGGTAAGACCTATTCTAAATCTGAAATCTTTGAACCTGTACATACAAAAATTCAAGTTCAAGATGGAGTCACTCAGAGCAGTGATAGCGAATCTGGAAGAAGGGGACTTTATGGTGTCCCTGGACATAAAGGATGCTTACCTGCATGTCCCAATTTGCCCTTCACATCAAGGGTACCTCAGGTTCGTGGTGCAAAACTGTCATTATCAGTTTCAGACGCTGCCGTTTGGATTGTCCACGGCACCTCGGGTCTTTACCAAGGTAATGGCCGAAATGATGATTCTTCTGCGAAGAAGAGGCGTATTAATTATCCCTTACTTGGACGATCTCCTGATAAGGGCAAGGTCCAGAGAACAGCTGGAGGACGGAGTAGCACTAACCCGACTAGTGCTGCAACAACACGGGTGGATTCTGAATTTTCCAAAATCTCAATTGACCCCGACGACACGTCTGCTGTTCCTGGGAATGATTCTGGACACGGTTCAGAAAAAGGTGTTTCTTCCGGAGGAGAAAGCCAGGGAGTTATCCGAACTTGTCAGGAACCTCCTAAAACCAGGGAAAGTGTCTGTGCATCAATGCACAAGAGTCCTGGGAAAGATGGTGGCTTCTTACGAAGCGATTCCATTCGGCAGATTCCACGCACGAACTTTTCAGTGGGATCTGCTGGACAAATGGTCCGGATCACATCTGCAGATGCATCAGCGGATAACCTTATCGCCACGGACAAGGGTGTCTCTTCTGTGGTGGTTGCAGAGTGCTCATCTGTTAGAGGGCCGCAGATTCGGCATACAGGTCTGGGTCCTGGTGACCACGGATGCCAGTCTGAGAGGCTGGGGAGCGGTCACACAGGGAAGAAACTTCCAGGGAGTATGGTCAAGCCTGGAGATGTCTCTTCACATAAATATACTGGAGCTAAGAGCGATTTACAATGCTCTAAGCCTGGCAAAACCCCTGCTTCAGGGTCAGCCGGTGTTGATCCAGTCGGACAACATCACGGCAGTCGCCCACGTAAACAGACAGGGCGGCACAAGAAGCAGGACAGCAATGGCAGAAGCTGCAAGGATTCTTCGCTGGGCGGAAGATCATGTGATAGCACTGTCAGCAGTATTCATTCCGGGAGTGGACAACTGGGAAGCAGACTTCCTCAGCAGACACGATCTACACCCGGGAGAGTGGGGACTTCATCCAGAAGTCTTCCACATGATTGTGAACCGTTGGGAAAAACCAATGGTGGATATGATGGCGTCCCGCCTCAACAAAAAACTGGACAGGTATTGCGCCAGGTCAAGAGACCCTCAGGCAATAGCTGTGGACGCTCTGGTAACACCGTGGGTGTTCCAGTCAGTGTATGTGTTCCCTCCTCTGCCTCTCATACCAAAAGTACTGAGAATTATACGGCAAAAGGGAGTAAGAACGATACTAGTGGCTTCGGATTGGCCAAGAAGAACTTGGTACCCGGAACTTCAAGAGATGCTCACGGAGGATCCGTGGCCTCTACCTCTAAGACGGGACCTGCTTCAGCAGGGACCGTGTCTATTCCAAGACTTACCGCGGCTGCGTTTGACGGCATGGCGGTTGAACGCCGAATTCTAAGGGAAAAAGGCATTCCGGAAGAGGTCATTCCTACACTGGTAAAAGCCAGGAAGGAGGTGACTGCACAACATTATCACCGCATTTGGAGGAAATATGTTGCGTGGTGTGAGGCCAGGAAGGCCCACACGGAGGAATTTCAACTGGGTCGATTCCTACATTTCCTGCAAACAGGATTGTCTATGGGCCTCAAATTGGGGTCCATTAAGGTTCAAATTTCGGCCCTGTCGATTTTCTTCCAGAAAGAATTGGCTTCAGTTCCTGAAGTCCAGACTTTTGTAAAAGGAGTACTACATATACAGCCCCCGGTTGTGCCCCCAGTGGCACCGTGGGATCTTAATGTAGTCTTGGATTTTCTCAAATCCCATTGGTTTGAGCCGCTCAAATCGGTGGAGTTGAAGTATCTTACATGGAAAGTAACCATGCTACTGGCCCTGGCTTCAGCCAGGAGAGTATCAGAATTGGCGGCTTTATCATATAAGAGCCCATATCTGATTTTCCATACGGACAGGGCAGAACTGCGGACGCGTCCTCATTTTCTGCCTAAGGTGGTGTCAGCGTTTCACCTGAACCAGCCTATTGTGGTGCCTGCGGCTACTAACGATTTGGAGGATTCCAAGTTGTTGGACGTGGTCCGGGCATTGAAAATATATATTTCAAGAACGGCGGGAGTCAGAAAGTCTGACTCACTGTTTATATTGTATGCACCCAACAAGATGGGTGCTCCTGCTTCTAAGCAGACGATTGCTCGTTGGATTTGTAGCACAATTCAACTTGCACATTCTGTGGCAGGCTTGCCACAACCTAAATCTGTCAAGGCCCATTCCACAAGGAAAGTGGGCTCATCCTGGGCGGCTGCCCGGGGGGTCTTGGCATTACAACTCTGCCGAGCTGCTACTTGGTCAGGGGCAAACACGTTTGCAAAATTCTACAAATTTGATACCCTGGCTGAGGAGGACCTTGAGTTCTCTCATTCGGTGCTGCAGAGTCATCCGCACTCTGCTGCCCGTTTGGGAGCTTTGGTATAATCCCCATGGTCCTGACGGAGTCCCCAGCATCCACTTAGGACGTTAGAGAAAATAAGAATTTACTTACCGATAATTCTATTTCTCGTAGTCCGTAGTGGATGCTGGGCGCCCATCCCAAGTGCGGATTGTCTGCAATACTTGTACATAGTTATTGTTACAAACAAATTCGGGTTGTTATTGTTGTGAGCCGTCTGTTCAGAGGCTCCTACGTTTGTCATACTGTTAACTGGGTTCAGATCACAAGTTATACGGTGTGATTGGTGTGGCTGGTATGAGTCTTACCCGGGATTCAATATCCTTCCTTATTGTGTACGCTCGTCCGGGCACGGTATCCTAACTGAGGCTTGGAGGAGGGTCATAGGGGGAGGAGCCAGTACACACCACCTAATCCTAAAGCTTTATTTTTGTGCCCTGTCTCCTGCGGAGCCGCTATTCCCCATGGTCCTGACGGAGTCCCCAGCATCCACTACGGACTACGAGAAATAGAATTATCGGTAAGTAAATTCTTATTTTTTGTGCCCTGTCTCCTGCGGAGCCGCTAATCCCCATGGTCCTGACGGAGTCCCCAGCATCCACTACGGACTACGAGAAATAGATTTATCGGTAAGTAAAATCTTATTTTTTCACTGGGACCCCACTGTGTCGACAGCCCATACCTACATTACCTTTTATTATAATTATTTTCTTTGACATCGATATGCCTCCCAAAAGAAACAAAGACCCTGTCCCCTCCAAAATCCCCCCCCCCCCAGGAATCCCCTCTGAATATCTACCCCACAGGGTACCTCCTCCCCGTCCACCAAACAAGACGCTTTCGTGTCGGACGTGCTGACGTCCACTCTCTCAGCCTCAGGAGTGGACTGCGAGTCGGATGCACCTCTGACTGTGTGGTCCCTCTGCCAAATTCTCTCAGCCTTCAAGTCGGAACTCTCTAAAGATCTAACATCGGCTGTCCGTGAGGTTAAAGCTGAACTAGGGGCAATTGGCGACAGAACCGATCACTTAGAACGAAAGATGGAGGAACTTGTTGCCTCCCACAATTACTTGATCTCCTCCCATGATCGCCAGCAGCAAGATCTGGAAAAGTTTAAGACTAAACTAGCGGATTTAGAGGACAGATCTCAACATAAAAATATCCAGATTAGAGGCATCCCGACTCCGTTTCCAATTCTGAACTGGAATCATACGCCAGTGCCTTATTCAGAAAGCTTCTTCCTGCTGCCGATGCCAAAGATCTTTTAATTGATCGCATCCACCGTCTCCCTAGACCCCGCACGGTCTCGTCTGCCTTGCCTAGAGACACTTTCCTCCGAGTTGATTTCTTTTCCGTCAAAGAACGTCTCTTAAGAGCGGCAAGGGAATCCCAGAATTCTGATGTGCTGGGCGGTCTGCAAATATTCCAAGACTTCTCTGCGGCCACCATTGCCAAGAGACGTGCCTTTGTGCCTATCACCACTGCCCTCAGATCACAAGGTATCCCATACCGCTGGGGATTTCCAGTCAAATTATTGATCTTCTACGAGAACTCTACCTACACTATCTCCTCCCCCGACGCAGGGGTTAAGCTGCTGATGGACTGGGATATTTCCGTTAAGAAACCCCCTGAACCAGCCCAAACCATGGCTGTCCATCAAGAATAGTCGAACACTTGAAAAGCATGCAACTGACCCTGGGCTTTTCTGTTTGTTTGTTTCTTGGTCCTCCGATGTGCTAGACCTCTTTCCTCTCCACCGGCAGGGGAAATATTTGATAAGTATTACCTCGATTTTGAATGTTAAATGTTTTCTCTAGGTCTATTTACGTCAGGTTTACTGTTCTATTTGTTTCCTTAAATTGATCTTAAAGGCTGCTGTGTAGTAGTTACTATGTTTATTGTATATCATACTTAGATTGCATGTTAGCCTCTCTCCTCCTATGTTCCTATGCTTACACGGTAAACATTACATGTTCAATTTTTATTACTGTTTCGCTTGAGTGGCGGTGTACACTCCGCCTGCTTACCCCCGACTCTCATATTACTGCTAATTTTTTCCTGTTCTCCCCTGCAGTAGTCATACAGGTCCAATATACCGGACCTTTTCGGTTCCTCACCTATGTCCCCCTCCTAATACTATGCCTTTGGTTTCCTCCAAAATGTTTTTGCAAACCACTCCTGACCCCTTTTTCAATTCCGAATCTTCTCTCTCTTAATGTTAAAGGACTAAACTCCCCCAATAAACGTAGATTGGCCCTATCTTTTTTTCATAAACAAAAGGCAGATATTGTGGCACTACAAGAAACCCATTTCTCCTCTATCAACCCCCCCCCCCCCCCCCTGTTCAAAAACAACAATTTCCCTATAGGATACCATGCGAATGGCCCGTTTAAGCGCAACGGAGTTGCTATATTATTTAGTAAAAATGTTTCTTGTGTTCTCCATTCCCAAATCACAGACAAAAGCGGTCATTACCTGATCGTTACAGGCCTCCTAAATGACAAACTCACTACCTTAGTATGTCTCTATGCCCCCAACTCTAATCAAGTACCGTTCCTTCGCAAATTGTTCCTTTTAATTCGCAAGTCTTTTAAAGGCTCCCTGGTTGTACTAGGTGACTATAATCTTGTTTTAGATCCCAAGATAGACAAATCCTACCGCCCTTCTCAACCCATACAATCTTCCCTGCAAGGCCCTTCTTTGGCCTTCCGCAACTTACTAACTGAATTCGATCTGTATGATATCTGGAGAACCCAGAACCCCTCTAGCCGAGAATACACATTTTACTCACCAGTTCATAACTCTTACTCTAGAATCGATTTGATCCTATGTGATAAATGGTCCCTTCAAAACACTAGAGGTATCAACATCCTGCCAATTACCTGGTCTGACCATGCCCCCGTTCTTTGGAAGTGGAATACCACTTCTACTCAAATTCCACCCCGACCCTGGCGTCTCTACCCCCACCTCCTGAAGAACCCCATGTCCAAAAAAATTATCCTAGATTCCATGAATTCCTATATAGCTGTCAACTCCCCTCAAGACACGTCTATTATAAACCACTGGTGTGCTTTTAAGACAGTCACACGCTGGGCTGCCATTCAAGCTGGAGCCACTCTTAAAAAAAAAAAAACAAGCTGCCCAACTACAATCAGACTTGGAGACTAAACTAAAGACCCTAGAATCTGAAAATATGACCAATCCCTCCAGAGCTCTTAAGAAAGAACTCGCACGTGTCCGTAGCCAACTCCAGAAATTACTCCTAGCCCGTACACAAACGGCATTATATAGAATGCGGAAAAAGTTTTACCTTTTAGGTAATAGATCGGGTAGAATGTTGGCTCGCAAGCTTCGAGCTCAACAAGCTAGGCACAGAATTAAATGTATTTACTCCCTCTAAGCAAAAAATCTTGAACCCTAAAGACATTACGAATCAATTTGCACAATATTACTCCCAACTTTACAACTTAATATCTGACCCTTCTACGCCCCAACCTACTTCATCCTCTATTTCCTCTTTCCTAGACAAACTGTCCTTACCCACTCTTACCTCGGAACAGCTATCTACACTTAACGCTCCATGGTCCGCCACAGAAATTCTTACGGCTCTTAAAACACTTCCCCATGGCAAGGCGCCGGGCCCAGATGGTTTTGTCACTGACTTCTATGTCTCATTCAGTGACTTGTTATCTCCCTACTTGACTGACCTTTTTAATGAATTCTCCACACTAGGTACCCTCCCTATAGAATTGTTAGAAGCACATATCGTAACCATCCCTAAACCCAGAAAATACCCATCCCATTGTCATAACTATCGCCCTATTGCGTTGCTTAACTGTGACATTAAATTGTATGCCAAACTGATTGCTATTCGCATCAATAAATTTCTCCCACTGCTGATTCACCCGGACCAAACCGGCTTTGTTCCAGGGAGACAGTCCACGGACAATACATGCAGAGTCTTTAACTTAGTAGATTCCCTTTCTACAGATCAAGACCTTCTCTTACTGTTACTAGATGCTGAAAAAGCATTTGACAGGCTGAATTGGTCTTATATGCGTGCAGTTCTTATTCACTTTGGGTTCAAAGATCACATCTTATCCTCTGTCTTATCCCTATATAGCTCTCCCACGGCCCGGGTGTTCAACAGTGGATTTCTGTCCGACCCCATCCCTATTACAAATGGCACGAGGCAAGGGTGTCCCCTATCCCCTTTAATATTTGTCTTATCAATCGAACCCCTTGCCATTTCCATACGTAATGACCCAAATTTCCCAGGTCTGAAGATTGGTCCCTCCAGCCACAAACTAAGTCTCTTCGCCGATGATGTCCTCCTCTGACCCCACTGTTACTCTCCCTTCTCTTCGTTCTATCCTTGATGCCTTTAGTTTGGCCTCTTACTATAAACTTAACACCACTAAGACAGATGCCTTACATATCAACCTAACCGCCTCCTTGCCTTCTCTCCAAACCTCCTACCCCTATAACTGGCAGACCAGATAAAATACCTAGGTATCAGCATCCCTACCGTCCCTTCCGAAGTCTTCTCCTCAAATCTTTCTCCCCTTGTAGCGATGCTAGAGACCTTAACATCCTCCTGGCAGTCATATGATGTCTCCTGGTTAGGTCGCATGGCCGCTTTTAAAATGTCCCTTTTGCCTAAAGTAATGTATTTATTCCGTACAATTCCATATATTTTCCCGAAAAAAAGTCCCTCCAGACCTGCTCCTCCATTTTAACAAAGTATGTCTGGTCCTCGAAACCCCCTACATTAGCTCGCTCTAAAATGGTACTACCAAAAGCACTAGGGGGACTCAACCTTCCTCATGTACACTTATATCAAGAAGCTTGCCTCCTCGCTTCCACTAAGAATTATTTCAACTCTGATTTGCAAATAAGTTGGGTAGAGCTTGAGCAATCCTTTGCTCGCTCTTTCCCCCTCGCGGACCTGCTCCGTATCCCTAAATAATTTCGACCCAATCTTCCCAACCTACTCCCCTCTACACAGGCCTCTTTGAAAGTCTGGGATAAGTTATCTACCACTATGCCCTCCCTGCCTGCGCTATAACACAGATCTCCATTACCACACTCGCCAACCTAATCCCCCACCTAAACCTCACCAAATGGAAAACTCTCGGTGCAACGTTGTTCAGGGATTTATTAGACGGTCTCTTCCTGCTTCCCTTCTCTTCTCTCCAACAGAAATTTGCATTACCTGCCTCGGAACCCTTCCATTATCTACAAATAGCACACTGATGGAAATAATTTCCCCCTGCTTTAATCTCACCGGATGCTGCCTCTCAAATACTCCTCACCAGACCTTCCCTATTTAACTCTAAAGGCAATATTTCTTTCTGGTATAGAGTGTTAATAACCCCTGCTCACCCTACCAAGTCCACTGCTCAATTGAAATGGGAAGCAGATATCGGCAAAACGCTATCCCCGATTGAATGGCAAAAAGTCTACATGTCCCGGTGTTTAAACCACACTGAAATGCATATAAAAGTAGTTCAAAGAATGTATCTGACCCCAGACCGGTTACATACATTTTGGCCCTCCTGTAGCAACAAATGTTGGAGACTTTGTGGTAATGTGGGCCATATCTATCATATATTCTGGTCTTGTCCAGTGATCTCTAACTATTGGTCCGAAGTTTTTGTCTTAATTAATAGAGTCTTAGACCTAAATATCTCTCCAGATCCAACATTAGCACTACTTCACCTTGTCCCGTCCTCTATTCCCCCCTCCAGCAGGTACGTCCTAGGTCATATACTATTAGCTGCCCAAGCTAATCTCGCTCAACTATGGAAACAACCTACGCCCCCTGCGATTCTGAAAGTAATCCATAAAACGAACTATCATTTCATTATGAAGACTGAATTTATCCCCTATTCTAACACTGCTCCCTTTTCCTTAGAGCGTTGGTCTCAGTGGCATACATATGTGGCTGAAGGCGAGGGAGCACGATATTTCCCAAACTCGCCACAAAGCGACGCGTCCCAATTCAGCCTAAATGAGACGGCCTCATTGAGCCCTCCTTAGACTAATTGCTAGAAGTCATTTTATCCTCCCTGGATTTTGGTACTTCCTCTCCTTTCCTTCTCATTGTCCATACTACGCTGCTTGTTAGTTCTCCTGGGACGTAACTTTATGCATATATTGCTGTATAACGTGTCTCCTTAAGGATATAAATTTTCCATATTACCAATATTTTATCTCAAGTGTTTAAATTACATTTTCTCCCCATGACTCCCCTAATGTCTATATGTTCCTTGCTATTGTTATTATTGTAATGACTATACTTCTATCTGGATGTTTTCTCCCCCCCCCCCCCCCACCCTCCGTGTACCCCCCTCTCACCTCCCTTTCCATACCTCCCTAAAGTCCCCTCCCTTTTTTCTTTTCTGTACCCCATAAAAACAGTTTTTTCTCTCAATAAACTATTGATGGAAAGAAAAAAAAAGAATACTCCTCTGGGCGGAAGCCAACGCAAAGGCCATCTCCGCAGTGTACATTCCAGGAGTGGACAACTGGGAAGCGGACTTTCTAAGCAGGCACGATCTCCATCCAGGAGAGTGGGGTCTTCATCAAGAGGTCTTTGCAGAAGTGACAAGTCTTTGGGGAATCCCTCAAATAGACATGATGGCGTCTCGCCTCAACAAGAAACTTCAGAGATATTGTTCCAGGTCGAGGGACCCTCAAGCAATAGCAGTGGACGCCCTAGTGACACCATGGGTGTTTCAGTCGGTGTATGTGTTTCCTCTACTTCCACTAGTTCCAAAAGTGATAAAGATCATAAGAACAAAGGTTCAAGCGATCCTCATTGTTCCAGACTGGCCAAGGAGGGCTTGGTATCCAGATCTTCAGGAATTACTCATAGTAGATCCCTGGCCTCTTCCTCTGAGGGAGGATCTGTTACAGCAGGGGCCGTGCGTGTTCCAAGACTTACCGCGACTTCGTTTGACGGCTTGGCGGTTGAACGCCGGATCCTAGCCCGTAAGGGTATTCCCAAGGAAGTCATCCCCACTCTTATTCAGGCCAGAAAAGGAGTAACGTCTAAACATTACCAACGTATTTGGAGAAAATACGTGTCTTGGTGTGAATCCAAGAAGGCTCCTACGGAAGAATTTCAGTTAGGACGTTTTCTCCATTTTCTACAGTGGTCGGGATCAAACACCTCTGCGAAGTTCTACAAGTTTGATACCCTGGCTGATGAGGACCTCATGTTTGGTCAATCGGTGCTGCAGAGTCATCCGCATTCTCCTGCCTGTTCTAGAGCTTTGGTATAACCCCATGGTTCTTGATGTGACCCCAGCATCCTCTAGGACGTATGAGAAAATAGGATTTTAATACCTACCGGTAAAACCTTTTCTCTTAGTCCGTAGAGGATGCTGGGCGCCCGTCCCAGTGCGTACTGTATCTGCAGTTTTTTGTTACGTTTCAACACATGTTGTGTTACGTTTTTAGTCAGCCTGTTGCTGACGTTATTCATGCCGTTGACTTGCATTATGTTGAATGCCATGTTGTACGGCGTGCTTGAGGTGTGAGCTGGTATGTATCTCACCTTAGCTTAACAATAAATCCTTTTCCTCTAAATGTCCGTCTCCCTGGGCACAGTTCCTATAACTGGAGTCTGGAGAATGGACATAGAGGGAGGAGCCAGTTCACACCCTTTGAAAGTCTTAAAGTGCCTATGTCTCCTGCGGATCCCGTCTATACCCCATGGTTCTTGATGTGACCCCAGCATCCTCTATGGACTAAGAGAGAAAAGGATTTACCGGTAGGTATTAAAATCCTATTTTTTGCCGAAAGTGGTGACGGCCTTTCATGTAAATCAGCCAATTGTGGTCCCAGTCTTATCAGACACTTCAGTTGCTCCGAAGTCCCTGGATGTTGTAAGGGCTTTGAGGATTTACATCAAAAGGACGGCTTATCACAGGAAGTCTGACTTTCTTTTCGTATTTTATGATGCTAAGAAAATTGGACGTCCTGCCTCCAAGCAGTCCATTGCTTGTTGGCTCAAATTGACTGTCCAACAAGCCTATATTTCGGCTGCTCTGCGGCTGCCGAGTTCGGCTCAGGCCCACACCACAGGGTTCATGGGTTCTTCCTGGGCGGCTGCCCAAGGCATCGCGGTATTACAGTTGTACAGTTACTTGGTCTGGTGTGAACACCTTTGTTAAGTTCTACAGGTTTGACCTTCAGTTTGGCCAGGCGGTTTTGCAGGGGTCTCGCCACCTGTTCTGGGAGCTTTGGGACGTCCCCATGGTAATATACTATTCCCCAGTATCCACTCGGACATTAGAGAAAATAGGAATTTAGTACCTACCGGTAATTCCTTTTCTCATAGTCCGTAGTGGATACTGGGCCCCCGCCTCAGTGCTTCATTTTCTTGCTTACCTGGTTGTAAGTATTATTGGTTTGGGTTGCTGTTGCTTCCCTGGTCCATGTTTGATTAGCGTAGCTATCCTTCTATAGTTGGCGTTGCGGTCCTCTGTTCTGGTTAGCTCTGCTATCTTATTGTTTGTGTGTTGGTTAGTTACCACACCGCTTTATGGGGGTTCATTCCGAGTTGATCGCACGCTGCAACTTTATGCAGGCCGTGTGATCAACTAGACAGCGCCGATGGGGGAGTGTATTTTGGCATAGCAAGGCTACGATCGCTTGTGCAGCCCTGCTATGCAAAAAAAAGTTTTGTGTAGAACAAGACCAGGGTAAGACTTACTTACCCTGTGCAATGAATCCAGCGTTGCAGGTCCCGGAATTGACGTCAGGCATCTGCCCTCCAAACGCCTGGACACGCGTTCGCCACACCACTCCCAGAAAATGGTCAGTTGACACCCACAAACGCCCTCTTCCTGTCAGTCGTCTTGCGATCGGCTGTGCAAATGGATTCTTCGTTAAATCCATCGCTCCGCAACGATCCGCTTTGTAGCCGCACAACTCGCCTGTGCATTGCGGTGCATATGCATGCACAGTAGTAACCTGTTTGCTGCGCTGCGAAAAACGGCAGCGAGCGATCAACTCATAATGACCCCCTATGTGTTATATCCTTCTAAGTATGTCCGTCTCCTTGGGCACAGTTTCCTAGACTGAGTCTGCTAGGAGGGGCATAGAGGGGAGGAGTCAGCACACACTATTCATTTCTTAAAGTGCCTGGCTCCAGTGGAACCAATCTATACCCCATGGTAATATACTATTCCCCAGTATCCACTACGGACTACGAGAAGGAAATACCGGTAGGTACTAAATTTCCTATTTTTGTTCATACTTTACGATCCACGTGGACTACGATTGGGAATAGTAACCTGTGCCGAGCACAGTGGTAGCGGAGCGAGGCACCTTGCCCGAAGCATGGCGAGCGGACACTGTGCACTAATTGGGGTTCCTCGTCACTTTACAAGGAAAACGACCCCCAAAAAAGTAATAAAAAATCATGTTGACCTTGTTCATGTCGACCTAATGATTGTCGGCCTATTTCAGGTGTCGACCTAGTCACTGTCGACCAATAGTTGTCGACCTAATGACTGTTGATTTAATGCATGTCTAACCTATGACCTATACCCATGTCTTCATGGTAGTTTCTGCATCGTGCATGTCAATGCATATATTGATAGCATTCAGATCTATTAAATACACCGAGATGTGCGGGTTCTGATTTACTGGGTTCTTAACCCCAAAATTAACATAAGTTCGGATTTGTCCGGATGTTTCTTACTGGCTGTCTAAAACAAGTAACATCTGAGAGCCAACAAGATTCCGTTTTGAGATCCGGGTAAAACGGAGTATATCCGAACCCGCACATCTTTAATCCAAATAAATGATGGCAGTGCTTGCCGATACTGTGGGTTTTCTGGCATTGGGAAATAGAAACTATTAAGGTGATTATCCTGGTTGCCAGTATTATCCAAGCTATATCCAGGGACTTTGTTTTTTTGTCCAGCCTTGCACTGTATAAATCAGCAGGATGGGACTTGCTGTACGCAGACTGGACAGGAAGGTATGATTGGTTAAGCAATCCTAATGGTAGTTGAAGCGGAACTAATTACAGCCTGGTGATACATAGAAAAGGTAATTCTATCCTATGATAAAATATGATTTGTGGGTCTATTGTTATTTAACAAACTCTAAGCAATGGAGAACTGACTGAGGCTCAAGGTGGCTGAGGACCTCAACATTTTTTAAGGTCCACTTTTTGCATTTTGGTACATGTGTGGCTTCTCCCCTCTTCAGTCTTCCAGGCAGACTCTGCAACGTTTAAGAGCGCCTGCCCATTGCAGTCTTCCCTTAGCTTGACTGAAGAAGTGACACTTTGTATATATGCATGCACACGCTAATTACCTTCATAGAATTGCATTTGTGAAAGAGTAGTTAATTGGTGGCCACAAAAGTCTACACAAGGACAGCCATATTACGCAAGGCCTGTCACAGTAAGGTAAAATGACCAAATAATGTTTAATTCTATTTCTCGTAGTCCGTAGTAGATGCTGGGAACTCTGTAAGGACCATGGGGAATAGACGGGCTCCGCAGGAGACTGGGCACTCTAAAGAAAAGATTAGGTACTATCTGGTGTGCACTGGCTCCTCCCTCTATGCCCCTCCTCCAGACCTCAGTTAGGGAAACTGTGCCCGGAAGAGCTGACATTACAAGGAAAGGATTTTTGGAATCCAGGGTAAGACTCATACCAGCCACACCAGTCACACCGTACAACTTGTGATAACCTTACCCAGTTAACAGTATGAACAACAACTGAGCCTCACTCAACGGATGGCTCATAACAATAACCCTTATTTAAGCAATAATTATATACACGTATTGCAGAAAGTCCGCACTTGGGACGGGCGCCCAGACGGACTACGAGAAATAGAATTACCGGTGAGTAAATTCTTATTTTCTCTGACGTCCTAGTGGATGCTGGGAACTCCGTAAGGACCATGGGGATTATACCAAAGCTCCCAAACGGGCGGGAGAGTGCGGATGACTCTGCAGCACCGAATGAGCAAACACAAAGTCCTCCTCAGCCAGGGTATCAAACTTGTAGAACTTTGCAAAGGTGTTAGAACCCGACCAAGCAGCCGCTCGGCAAAGCTGTAAAGCTGAGACCCCTCGGGCAGCCGCCCAAGAAGAGCCCACCCTACTTGTGGAATGGGCTTTTACTGATTTTGGATGCGGCAATCCAGCCGCAGAATGAGCCAGCTGAATCGTGCAACAGATCCATCGAGCAATAGTTTGCTTTGAAGCAGGAGCACCCAGCTTGTTGGGTGCATGCAGGATAAACAGCGAGTCAGTCTTCCTGACTCCAGCCGTTCTGGAAACATATATTTTCAAAGCCCTGACTACGTCCAGCAACTTGGAGTCCTCCAAGTCCCGAGTAGCCGCAGGCACCACAATAGGTTGGTTCAAATGAAACGATGATACCACTTTTGGGAGAAATTGGGGACGAGTCCTCAATTTTGCCCTGTCCATATGGAAGATCAGATATGGGCTTTTACATGACAAAGCCGCAAATTCCGACACACGCCTAGCCGATGCTAAGGCCAACAGCATGACCACTTTCCACGTGAGATACTTTAGTTCCACGGTCTTAAGTGGCTCAAACCAGTGGGATTTCAGGAAATCCAACACAACGTTAAGATCCCAGGGTGCCACTGGTGGCACAAAAGGGGGCTTGAATATGCAGCACTCCCTTAACAAACGTCTGAACCTCAGGCAGTGAAGCCAGTTCTTTTTGAAAGAAAATGGATAGGGCCTAAATCTGGACCTTTATGGACCCCAATTTTAGGCCCATAGTCGCCCCTGACTGTAGGAAGTGCAGGAATCGACCCAGCTGGAATTCCTCTGTAGGGGCCGTCCTGGCCTCACACCAAGCAACATATTTTCGCCATATACGGTGATAATGCTTTGCTGTCACGTCCTTCCTAGCCTTTATCAGCGTAGGAATAACTTCATCCGGAATGCCTTTTTCCGCTAGGATCCGGCGTTCAACCGCCATGCCGTCAAACGCAGCCGCGCTAAGTCTTGGAACAGACAGGGCCCTTGGGGCAGCAGGTCCTGTCTGAGAGGCAGAGGCCATGGGTCCTCTGTGCGCATTTCTTGCAGTTCCGGGTACCAAGTCCTTCTTGGCCAATCCGGAACAATGAGTATTGTTCTTATTCCTCTCTTTCTTACTATTCTCAGTACCTTGGGTATGAGAGGAAGAGGAGGAAACACATATACCGACTGGTACACCCACGGTGTCACTAGGGCGTCCACAGCTATCGCCTGAGGGTCCCGTGACCTGGCGCAATATCTTTTTAGCTTTTTGTTGAGGCGGGACGCCATCATGTCCACTTGTGGCAGTTCCCATCGCTTTGCAATCTGTGTGAAGACTTCTTGATGAAGTCCCCACTCTCCTGGGTGGAGGTCGTGTCTGCTAAGGAAGTCTGCTTCCCAGTTGTCCACTCCCGGAATGAACACTGCTGACAGTGCTTGCACGTGATTCTCCGCCCACCGAAGAATCTTTGTGGCTTCCGCCATTGCCATCCTGCTTCTTGTGCCGCCCTGGCGGTTTACATGGGCGACCGCCGTGATGTTGTCTGACTGAATCAGCACTGGCCGGTTTCGAAGCAGGGGCTCTGCTTGACTCAGGGCGTTGTAAATGGCCCTTAGTTCCAATATATTTATGTGTAGAGAAGTCTCCAGACTTGACCACAGCCCTTGGAAGTTTCTTCCCTGAGTGACTGCCCCCCATCCTCAGAGGCTTGCATCCGTGGTCACCAGGACCCAGTCCTGTATGCCGAACCTGCGGCCCTCGAGAAGGTGAGCACTCTGCAGCCACCACAGAAGAGACACCCTGGCCCTTGGGGACAGGGTGATCAGCCGATGCATCTGGAGATGCGATCAGGACCACTTGTCCAACAGATCCCACTGAAAGATCCTTGCATGGAACCTGCCGAAGGGAATGGCTTCGTATGAAGCCACCATCTTTCCCAGGACTCGCGTGCAGTGATGCACCGATACCTGTTTTGGTTTCAGGAGGTCCCTGACCAGAGATGCTAATTCCTGGGCCTTCTCCACCGGGAGAAACACCTTCTTCTGTTCTGTGTCCAGAATCATGCCCAGGAAAAGCAGACGCATCGTAGGAATCAGCTACGACTTTGGAACATTCAGAATCCAGCCGTGCTGTTGCAACACTTCCTGAGAGAGTGCTACGCTGATCAACAACTGCTCTCTGGACCTCGCCTTTATGAGGAGATCGTCCAAGTACGGGATAACTATAACTCCCTTCTTCCGAAGGAGTATCATCATTTCGGCCATTACCTTGGTAAATATCCTCGGTGCCGTGGACAGGCCAAACGGCAACGTCTTGAACTGGTAATGACAGTCCTGTACCACAAACCTGAGGTACTCCTGGTGAAGTGGGTAAATGGGGACATGCAAGTAAGCATCCTTGATGTCCAGCGACACCATAAAATCCCCCTCTTCCAGGCTTGCAATAACCGCTCTGAGCGATTCCATTTTGAACTTGAATTTCTTTATATAAGTGTTCAAGGATTTTAAATTCAGAATGGGTCTCACCGAACCGTCCGGTTTCGGTACCACAAACATTGTGGAATAGTAACCCCTTCCCTGTTGAAGGAGGGGGACCCTGATAATCACTTGCTGGAGGTACAGCTTGTGAATTGCCGCCAGTACTACCTCCCTTTCCATGGGGGAAGCTGGCAAGGCTGATTTGAGGTAACGGCGGGGGAGAGTCGCTTCGAATTCCAGCTTGTATCCCTGAGATACAATTTCTACAGCCCAGAGATCCACCTGTGAGCGAACCCACTGGTTGCTGAAGTTTCGGAGACGCGCCCCCACCGCACCTGGCTCCGCCTGTGGAGCCCCAACGTCATGCGGTGGACTTAGTGGAAGCAGGGGAGGACTTTTGTTCCTGGGAACTGGCTGCATGGTGCAGCTTCTTACCTCTACCCCTGCCTCTGGCAAGAAAGGATGTGCCCCTGACCCTCTTGCCTTTCTGAGAACGAAAGGACTGCATTTGATAATACGGTGCTTTCTTAGGCTGTGAGGAAACCTGAGGCAAGAAAGTCGACTTTCCAGCTGTCGCTGTGGACACGAGGTCCGATAGACCGTCCCCAAACAATTCCTCACCCTTATAAGGTAAAACCTCCATGTGTTTTTTAGAATCAGCATCTCCTGTCCATTGCCGAGTCCATAAGACCCTCCTGGCAGAAATGGACATAGCATTAATTCTAGAGCCCAGCAGGCAAATGTCCCTCTGAGCATCCCGCATATATAAGACGACGTCTTTTATATGGCCCAGGGTTAGCAAAACAGTATCCCTGTCGAGGGGATCTATGTCGTCTGACAGAGTATCTGTCCATGCTGCTACAGCACTACACATCCAGGCTGAAGCAATAGCAGGTCTCAGTAGAGTACCAGAGTGTGTATACACTGACTTCAGGATAGCTTCCTGCTTTCTATCCGCATGCTCCTTTAGGGCGGCCGTATCCTGAGACGGCAGGGCCACCTTTTTAGATAAGCGTGTCAGCGCCTTGTCCACCCTAGGGGATGTTTCCCAACGTAACCTGTCCGTTGGCGGGAAAGGGTACGCCATCAGTAACCTCTTAGAAATCACTAGTTTCTTATCAGGGGAACTCCACGCTTCTTCACATAATTCATTTAATTCATCAGATGGGGGAAAAGTCACTGGCTGCTTTTTCTCCCCAAACATATAAACCCTCTTGGTATTAACAGGGTTAATCTCAGAAATGTGTAATACATCTTTTATTGCAATAATCATGTATCGGATGGCCTTGGTCATTTTAGACTGTAAATGTGCCTCGTCATCGTCGACACTTGAGTCGGACTCCGTGTCGACATCTGTGTCAACCATCTGAGATAGAGGGCGTTTATGAGCCCCTGACGGTTTCTGAGTCGCCTGGGCAGGTGCGGGCTGAGACCCCGGCTGTCCCAAGGCTGCAGCGTCATCAAACCTTTTATGTAAGAAGCTTACATTGTCGTTTAAGACCTTCCACATATCCATCGGGGCGACACCACACTTATCTGCCCTTGCTCCGCCTCCACGTAACCCTCCTCATCAAACATGTCGACACAGCCGTACCGACACACCGCACACACACAGGGAATGCACAGACTGAGGACAGGACCCCAAAAAGTCCTTTGGGGAGACAGAGAGAGAGTATGCCAGCACTCACCACAGCGCTATATAACACAGGGATTTTCACTTATAATAAGTGATTACCCAATAGCTGCCTTATATGTTTTATTTGCGCATAAATTTATGTGCCCCCCCTCTCTTTTTTACCCTTCTTGTACCTGGATACTGCAGGGGAGAGCCTGGGGAGCTGCTTCCAGCGGAGCTGTGAAGAGAAAATGGCACTGGTGTGCTGAGGAAGAAGGCCCCGCCCCCTCAGTGGCGGGCTTCTGTCCCGCTTTCTGTGTAAAAAAATGGCGGGGGTTTTTACATATATACAGTGCCAGACTGTATATATGTATTTTTATTGCCAAAAGGTACTTCATTTGCTGCCCAGGGTGCCCCCCCCCCCAAGCGCCCTGCACCCTACAGTGACCGGAGTGTGTAAATGTGCTGGGAGCAATGGCGCACAGCTGCGGTGCTGAGCGCTACCTTAAATGAAGACAGGAGTCTTCTGCCGCTGATTTCGTCGTCTTCCATCTTCTGGCTCTGCGAGGGGGACGGCGGCGCGGCTCTGGGAATGGACGATCGAGGACAGGTGCCTGTGTTCGAACCCTCTGGAGCTAATGGTGTCCAGTAGCCTAAGAAGCACAAGCTAGCTGCAAGCAGGTAGGTTTGCTTCTCTCCCCTTAGTCCCACGTAGCAGTGAGTCTGTTGCCAGCAGAAGCTCACTGAAAATAAAAAACCTAATAAATACTTTCTTTACTAGTAAGCTCAGGAGAGCCCACTAGGAGAACCCAGCTCTGGCCGGGCACAGATTCTAACTGAGGTCTGGAGGAGGGGCATAGAGGGATGAGCCAGTGCACACCAGATAGTACCTAATCTTTTCTTTAGAGTGCCCAGTCTCCTGCGGAGCCCGTCTATTCCCCATGGTCCTTACGGAGTTCCCAGCATCCACTAGGACGTCAGAGAAATATGTGTCATTTTACAAATAGACCCCATACTGATGCTTAGGGAAGAACTGGATGTAACCTGCATAATGCTGTTTGTGAATACTGTTCTAACAGATTGAAAAATTGCCATTTCCCTTATGTAGGTTTTAGGTATTACACCCATTTATAACCAAACAGTATTTCAACAGTGGTTGCAGAGCATGGAATAATTATTTTACTATATACTGTAATTATATACAGGTTGAGTATCCCTTATCCAAAATGCTTGGGACCAGAGGTATTTTGGATATCGGATTTTTCCGTATTTTGGAATAATTGCATACGATAATGAGATATCATGATGATGGGACCTAAGTCTAAGCACAGCATGCATTTATGTTTCATATACACCTTATACACACAGCCTGAAGGTCATTTTAGCCAATATTGTTAATAACTTTGGGTATTAAACAAAGTGTGTGTACATTCACACAATTCATTTATGTTTCATATACACCTTATACACACAGGCTGAAGGTCATTTAATGTAATATTTTTAATTACTTTGTGTATTAAACAAAGTTTGTGTACACTGAGCCATCAGAAAATAAAGGTTTCACTATCTCAGTCTCACTCAAAAAATTCCGTATTTCGGAATATTCCGGAATATTTGGATATGGGATACTCAACCTGTAATGTGTTAATGCTAAGGTGGTTACAATAGAATTGGTGGACACAGATTCAATTACTAGAATTCAACTTAAAAACAATGTGCTTTTATTCTAGGTAAGTGTTTATGTTTCTACGTATTGTAAAATAAAGTCTCTGGGAAGGCGCCTGTTCGTCCGGGCACAGCTGGTCGAATTTTGATGCGATTTTATAGTTTTATAGAGCACTTGCTGTTCTACCCGTTCTTTGCACGGGAGTTTCTGATTTTCACAGTTGTAAATATAAATGAGTGTTAAAAAGTTGGTAAATCTATAGACATGTAAATTTGAGATGTCTTAATGTAAGTAAATATGAATCCTGTGGCAGATACGGAAAAAAGTGTCAGGACTATTTTTGTAGTTTGTTAAATTCTACACACTGGGGGTGCAGACCAAATTTTTATCCGTTTGTCCGTCTGAGTGTTAACGTTCACACAGTGCAAGCCATGCATCGGTAATTATGTCAACCCCCTTTTTCATCCCCTTAGGCAAGGGTTTATTAAAATTCCAATTATGTAGTTTTCCTTTTTCCCACCTGAAGAATACCTATGTTAAATTTCAGCTTCCTTATTTATCGCGAAGTAAGAAAATTGGTAGTCAGACAGTGAGGTCTTCCGCATACACACACACACATATATATATATATATATATATAGATTTGTCAAGGAAGGTGTGGTTATAGGAAACAATAATCTATGACAAAAAGGAGCCAAGCAGTGACCATTTTAGTGAAGCAAGTCAGAAAGCGAATAATGCCACACAGTGGCCAAGAATAGTACTGCAGTAGCTGTATTCAGTTTTCTCCTTAGCGCTATATGGAGTCCAGATGTATCCAAGGGAGTAAATATGGGGGTGGAGCTACACAGGTTACTGCTGTGGGCAACATTTAATGTGGGTCACTGAGTGGTGTGTTATATCAGGACTGCAGGAGACTTCAGCATGTGAATAGGAAGCAGTTTGCTGCAGGGATCATCAGTGCTGTGGGACCCCTGTTAGACTGATCAGCAGCAGCTCCTCCCTCCCTTCTCCCTCTCATAAAAGGCTTCAGTCTGCAATTCTGCACTTGGGAGGAAATGATCACCGCTCATCCTTCACATATGTCCTCACATCTATCTCTCCTTAATGCTCCTCCTTCACCTTCCATGAGTCATCAGAAATATATGCAAGTCTTTCCCATGAGTACCTCTACCTCCCCATGTGCATCTATCATCTCATCTCCCGATATGTACCTCTGCCTCATCAAGTATGCCTCTGCCCCCCTCCTTCTTATGAGTGACTTGTCTCCTACCTCCCATTGCTCACCTATCATCTCCTCTTCCCATGTGTACCTCTGCCCCCCCCACCCCATTAGTGCCTCTGCCTTCTGTCTCCCCATATGTGCCTATAATCTCCACTCCCCATATGTGCCTCCTAACCCCTTCCCCCTCATGTGTACCTATCTGGGAACCCTTTATCCGGAAAGTGACAGAAAACAAACTGTTATTACAGATGTTCAGTGATTCTATCTACAGTGCCAGGCAACCAGACAACAGATTGCTCCATTTAAAAACAATAATTAATGGTAAACCTATTTGGACTTTGCTAGCAAATCTATTTTGATACAATTAAAAACATACACTGCTCAAAAAAATAAAGGGAACACTAAAATAACACATCCTAGATCTGAATGAATGAAATATTCTTATTAAATACTTTGTTCTTTACATAGTTGAATGTGCTGACAACAAACTCTCACAAAAATTATCAATGGAAATCAAATTTATTAACCCATGGAGGTCTGGATTTGGAGTCACACTCAAAATTAAAGTGGAAAAACACACTACAGGCTGATCCAACTTTGATGTAATGTCCTTAAAACAAGTCAAAATGAGGCTCAGTAGTGGGTGTGGCCTCCACGTGCCTGTATGACCTCCCTACAACGCCTGGGCATGCTCCTGATGAGGTGGCGGATGGTCTCCTGAGGGATCTCCTCCCAGATCTGGACTAAAGCATTCGCCAACTCCTGGACAGTCTGTGGTGCAACGTGATGTTGGTGGTAGAGATGAGCGGGTTCGGTTCCTCGGAATCCGAACCCCCCCGAACTTCAGCCTTTTTACACGGGTCCGAGGCAGACTCGGATCTTCCCGCCTTGCTCGGTTAACCCGAGCGCGCCCGAACGTCATCATCCCGCTGTCGGATTCTCGCGAGGCTCGTATTCTATCGCGAGACTCGGATTCTATATAAGGAGCCGCGCGTCGCCGCCATTTTCACACGTGCATTGAGATTGATAGGGAGAGGACGTGGCTGGCGTCCTCTCCGTTAGAATAGATAGAGACACTTGAGCTGATTTACTACTAACTTAGTAATTTTGGGGAGCATTAGGAGTACTCAGAGTGCAGAGTTTTGCTGATAGTTACTAGTGACCACCACCAGTTTTATTTATTTAATATAATCCGTTCTCTGCCTGAAAAAAAACGATACACAGTCACATACCATATCTGTGCTCAGCCTCAGTGTGCTGCATGATAATATCATCTATGTATATTTGACTGTGCTGAGTGCTCACTGCTCACACAGCTGAATTGTGGGGGAGACTGGGGTGCAGTTATAGCAGGAGTACAGTGCACACTTTTGCTGCCAGTGTGACTGACCAGTGACCACCAGTATATTGTCTGCCTGAAAAAGTTGAACACTCCTGTGGTGTTTTTTTTTTTTTATTCTATAAACGCATTCTGCTGACAGTGTCCAGCAGGTCCGTCATTCATTATATTATATAAATATTTACCTGCAGTAGTGTTATATTTTTTTTGTTCATCTCTATCATCTTTATCATCTCTATATTAGCAGACGCAGTACGGTAGTCCACGGCTGTGGCTACCTCTGTGTCGTCAGTGCTCGTCCATAATTGTATACCTAGCTGTGGTGGGGTTTTTTTTTCTATCTTCTTCATACTAGTAGTTTAGGAGTCTGCTGACAGTGTCCAGCAGGTCCGTCATTATATTATATATACCTGCAGTAGTGATATATATATATTTTTTATATCATTATCATCTCTATACTAGCAGACGCAGTACGGTAGTCCACGGCTGTAGCTACCTCTGTGTCGTTAGTCACTCGTCATCCATAAGTATACTAGTATCCATCCATCTCCATTGTTTACCTGAGGTGCCTTTTAGTTGTGCCTATTAAAATATGGAGAACAAAAATGTTGAGGTTCCAAAAATAGGGAAAGATCAAGATCCACTTCCACCTCGTGCTGAAGCTGCTGCCACTAGTCATGGCCGAGACGATGAAATTCCATCAACGTCGTCTGCCAAGGCCGATGCCCAATGTCATAGTACAGAGCATGTAAAATCCAAAACACAAAATATCAGTAAAAAAAGGACTCAAAAATCTAAAATAAAATCGTCGGAGGAGAAGCGTGAACTTGCCAATATGCCATTTACCACACGGAGTGGCAAGGAACGGCTGAGGCCCTGGCCTATGTTCATGGCTAGTGGTTCAGCTTCACATGAGGATGGAAGCACTCAGCCTCTCGCTAGAAAAATGAAAAGACTTAAGCTGGCAAAAGCACAGCAAAGAACTGTGCGTTCTTCGAAATCACAAATCCACAAGGAGAGTCCAATTGTGTCGGTTGCGATGCCTGACCTTCCCAACACTGGACGTGAAGAGCATGCGCCTTCCACCATTTGCACGCCCCCTGCAAGTGCTGGAAGGAGCACCCGCAGTCCAGTTCCTGATAGTCAGATTGAAGATGTCAGTGTTGAAGTACACCAGGATGAGGAGGATATGGGTGTTGCTGGCGCTGGGGAGGAAATTGACAAGGAGGATTCTGATGGTGAGGTGGTTTGTTTAAGTCAGGCACCCGGGGAGACACCTGTTGTCCGTGGGAGTAATATGGCCATTGACATGCCTGGTGAAAATACAAAAAAAATCAGCTCTTCGGTGTGGAAGTATTTCAACAGAAATGCGGACAACAGGTGTCAAGCCGTGTGTTGCCTTTGTCAAGCTGTAATAAGTAGGGGTAAGGACGTTAACCACCTCGGAACATCCTCCCTTATACGTCACCTGCAGCGCATTCATCATAAGTCAGTGACAAGTTCAAAAACTTTGGGCGACAGCGGAAGCAGTCCACTGACCAGTAAATCCCTTCCTCTTGTAACCAAGCTCACGCAAACCACCCCACCAACTCCCTCAGTGTCAATTTCCTCCTTCCCCAGGAATGCCAATAGTCCTGCAGGCCATGTCACTGGCAATTCTGACGAGTCCTCTCCTGCCTGGGATTCCTCCGATGCATCCTTGAGTGTAACGCCTACTGCTGCTGGCGCTGCTGTTGTTGCTGCTGGGAGTCGATGGTCATCCCAGAGGGGAAGTCGTAAGACCACTTTTACTACTTCCACCAAGCAATTGACTGTCCAACAGTCCTTTGCGAGGAAGATGAAATATCACAGCAGTCATCCTGCTGCAAAGCGGATAACTGAGGCCTTGGCATCCTGGGCGGTGAGAAACGTGGTTCCGGTATCCATCATTACTGCAGAGCCAACTATAGACTTGTTTGAGGTACTGTGTCCCCTGTACCAAATACCATCTAGGTTCCATTTCTCTAGGCAGGCGATACCGAAAATGTACACAGACCTCAGAAAAAGACTCACCAGTGTCCTAAAAAATGCAGTTGTACCCAATGTCCACTTAACCATGGACATGTGGACAAGTGGAGCAGGGCAGACTCAGGACTATATGACTGACAGCCCACTGGGTAGATGTATTGACTCCCGCCGCAAGAACAGCAGCGGCAGCACCAGTAGCAGCATCTCGCAAACGCCAACTCTTTCCTAGGCAGGCTACGCTTTGTATCACCGCTTTCCAGAATACGCACACAGCTGAAAACCTCTTACGGCAACTGAGGAAGATCATCGCAGAATGGCTTACCCCAATTGGACTCTCCTGTGGATTTGTGGCATCGGACAACGCCAGCAATATTGTGTGTGCATTAAATCTGGGCAAATTCCAGCACGTCCCATGTTTTGCACATACCTTGAATTTGGTGGTGCAGAATTATTTAAAAAACGACAGGGGCGTGCAAGAGATGCTGTCGGTGGCCAGAAGAATTGCGGGACACTTTCGGCGTACAGGCACCACGTACAGAAGACTGGAGCAACACCAAAAACGCCTGAACCTGCCCTGCCATCATCTGAAGCAAGAAGTGGTAACGAGGTGGAATTCAACCCTCTATATGCTTCAGAGGTTGGAGGAGCAGCAAAAGGCCATTCAAGCCTATACAACTGACCACGATATAGGAGGTGGAATGCACCTGTCTCAAGCGCAGTGGAGAATGATTTCAACGTTGTGCAAGGTTCTGCAACCTTTTGAACTTGCCACACGTGAAGTCAGTTCAGACACTGCCAGCCTGAGTCAGGTCATTCCCCTCATCAGGCTTTTGCAGAAGAAGCTGGAGACATTGAAGGAGGAGCTAACACTGAGCGATTCCGCTAGGCATGTGGGACTTGTGGATGGAGCCCTTAATTCGCTTAACAAGGATTCACGGGTGGTCAATCTGTTGAAATCAGAGCACTACATTTTGGCCACCGTGCTCGATCCTAGATTTAAAACCTACGTTGTATCTCTCTTTCCGGCAGACACAAGTCTGCAGGGGTTCAAAGAACTGCTGGTGAGAAAATTGTCAAGTCAAGCGGAACGCGACCTGTCAACATCTCCTCCTTCACATTCTCCCGCAACTGGGGGTGCGAGGAAAAGGCTCAGAATTCCGAGCCCACCCGCTGGCGGTGATGCAGGGCAGTCTGGAGCGACTGCTGATGCTGACATCTGGTCCGGACTGAAGGACCTGCCAACGATTACGGACATGTCGTCTACTGTCACTGCATATGATTCTCTCACCATTGAAAGAATGGTGGAGGATTATATGAGTGACCGCATCCAAGTAGGCACGTCAGACAGTCCGTACGTATACTGGCAGGAAAAAGAGGCAATTTGGAGGCCCTTGCACAAACTGGCTTTATTCTACCTAAGTTGCCCTCCCACAAGTGTGTACTCCGAAAGAGTGTTTAGTGCCGCCGCTCACCTTGTCAGCAATCGGCGTACGAGGTTACTTCCAGAAAATGTGGAGAAGATGATGTTCATTAAAATGAATTATAATCAATTCCTCCATGGAGACATTCACCAGCAGCAATTGCCTCCACAAAGTACACAGGGAGCTGTGATGGTGGATTCCAGTGGGGACGAATTGATAATCTGTGAGGAGGGGGATGTACACGGTGATGAATCGGAGGATGATGATGAGGTGGACATCTTGCCTCTGTAGAGCCAGTTTGTGCAAGGAGAGATTAATTGCTTCTTTTTTGGTGGGGGTCCAAACCAACCCGTCATTTCAGTCACAGTCGTGTGGCAGACCCTGTCACTGAAATGATGGGTTGGTTAAAGTGTGCATGTCCTGTTTATACAACATAAGGGTGGGTGGGAGGGCCCAAGGACAATTCCATCTTGCACCTCTTTTTTCTTTCATTTTTCTTTGCGTCATGTGCTGTTTGGGGAGTGTTTTTTGGAAGGGCCATCCTGCGTGACACTGCAGTGCCACTCCTAGATGGGCCAGGTGTTTGTGTTGGCCACTAGGGTCGCTTATCTTAGTCACACAGCTACCTCATTGCGCCTCTTTTTTTTCTTTGCGTCATGTGCTGTTTGGGGAGTATTTTTTGGAAGGGCCATCCTGCGTGACACTGCAGTGCCACTCCTAGATGGGCCAGGTGTTTGTGTCGGCCACTAGGGTCACTTATCTTAGTCACACAGCTACCTCATTGCGCCTCTTTTTTTTTCTTCTTTGCGTCATGTGCTGTTTGGGGAGTATTTTTTGGAAGGGCCATCCGGCCTGACACTGCAGTGCCACTCCTAGATGGGCCAGGTGTTTGTGTCGGCCACTAGGGTCGCTTAGCTTACTCACACAGCTACCTCATTGCGCCTCTTTTTTTCTTTGCGTCATGTGCTGTTTGGGGAGTGTTTTTTGGAAGGGCCATCCTGCGTGACACTGCAGTGCCACTCCTAGATGGGCCAGGTGTTTGTGTCGGCCACTTGGGTCGCTGAGCTTAGTCACACAGCTACCTCATTGCGCCTCTTTTTTTCTTTGCGTCATGTGCTGTTTGGGGAGTGTTTTTTGGAAGGGCCATCCTGCGTGACACTGCAGTGCCACTCCTAGATGGGCCAGGTGTTTGTGTCGGCCACTTGGGTCGCTGAGCTTAGTCATCCAGCGACCTCGGTGCAAATTTTAGGACTAAAAATAATATTGTGAGGTGTGAGGTGTTCAGAATAGACTGAAAATTAGTGGAAATTATGGTTATTGAGGTTAATAATACTTTGGGATCAAAATGACCCCCAAATTCTATGATTTAAGCTGTTTTTTAGGGTTTTTTGAAAAAAACACCCGAATCCAAAACACACCCGAATCCGACAAAAAAAATTCGGTGAGGTTTTGCCAAAACGCGTTCGAACCCAAAACACGGCCACGGAACCGAACCCAAAACCAAAACCCAAAAAATTTCCGGTGCACATCTCTAGTTGGTGGATGGGTCGAGACATGATGTCCCAGATGTGCTCAATTGGATTCAGGTCTGGGGAACGGGCGGGCCAGTCCATAGCATCAATGCCTTCGTCTTGCAGGAACTGCTGACACACTCCAGCCACATGAGGTCTAGCATTGTCTTGCATTAGGAGGAACCCAGGGCCAACCGCACCAGCATATAGTCTCACAAGGGGTCTGAGGATCTCATCTCTGTACCTAATGGCAGTCAGGCTACCTCTGGCGAGCACATGGACTGCTGTGCGGGCCCCCAAAGAAATGCCACCCCACACCATTACTGACCCACTGCCAAACCGGTCATGCTGGAGGATGTTGCAGGCAGCAGAACATTCTCCTTGGCGTCTCCAGACTCTGTCACGTCTGTCACATGTGCTCAGTGAGAACCTGCTTTCATCTGTGAAGAGCACAGGGCACCAGTGGCGAATTTGCCAATCTTGGTGTTCTTTGGCAAATGCCAAACGTCCTGCACGGTGTTGGGCTGTAAGCACAACCTCCACCTGTGGACGTCGGGCCCTCATACCACCCTCATGGAGTCTGTTTCTGATTGTTTGAGTAGACACATGCACATTAGTGGTTTGCTGGAGGTCATTTTGCAGGGCCCTGGCAGTGCTCCTCCTGTTCCTCCTTGCACAAAGGCGGCGGTAGCGGTCCTGCTGCTGGGTTGTTGCCCTCCTACGGCCTCCTCCACGTTTCCTGATGTACTGGCCTGTGTCCTGGTAGCGCCTCCATGGTCTGGACACTACGCTGACAGACACAGCAAACCTTCTTGCCACAGCTCACACTGATGTGCCATCTTGGATGAGCTGCACTACCTGAGCCACTTGTGTGAGTTGTAGGGAGATCATACAGGCACGTGGAGGCCACACACACTACTGAGCCTCATTTTGACTTGTTCTAGGGACATTACATCAAAGTTGGATCAGCCTGTAGTGTGTTTTTCCACTTTAATTTTGAGTGTGACTCCAAATCCAGACCTCCATGGGTTAATAAATTTGATTTCCATTGATAATTTGTGTGTGATTTTGTTGTCGGCACATTCAACTATGTAAAGAACAAAGTATTTAATAATAATATTTCATTCATTCAGTTCTAGGATGTGTTATTTTAGTGTTCCCTTTATTTTTTTGAGCAGTGTATTATTATAAATACATATTAGAGTCACTGCTCTACTGCTAATGTTATTATGTACTCACTATGGGGCAGATGTACATACTTCACAGGGTAGTGGACAAGTAGAATAGCCTCCCATCAGAGTTGGTAGAGGCTAAGGCAGTAGAGCAACGTAAACATGCATTGGATAGACATAAGAATATCCTTACACAGAAATAAGGATCAAATAAGGTTTGAGAGAAAAATATGGTAAAACAATAAGGGCAGACTGGATGGGCCAAGTGGTTCTTATCTGCTGTCAAACTCTGTTTCTGTGTACTAAGACTTGGAGAGTGATATAGTGGAGAGAGAGAAACTACCAACCAATCAGCTACTAACTTTAATTTCTCTTAGAGTGCTTTCTCCTTACCATAGTCGCTAGAAGACGGCCTGCCTTGTTTCCCCACTGATAATACTTGTATCTGGAAAACGTCAGATCTCTTTTTGCTTGAGACAATAGAAAATCATTTCGTAGCTTTTTTGCTGGTGCTTTTCACTCTTCACTTTATTACTCTCCAAAGCTTAAGTGGGGTACACATGACTGCATAGTGTGTATGGTGCTTGCAGGCAGATGACACGGAGGTTGGGAGAGTTTACACCGATCAGTCGCTGATTGTACACATGTACCAACCTTTAGTACATAATCTCCTATATCACTATAGTGCCCACCAATGAACATGCAAAATCCACCATTCCAGCTAGGATAAAATGATAATACCACAAATTATATAATATACTGTATATGACTCTATGTAATGTTTAAATGTCCTGCATTGTTTTTTAAATGAACATTTTGTTATGTGTGCACAGAGTTTGTATACGTACTTGGTAAAGTGCTGTGCACACCTTGTAGGTCCATTTAATTCATAATAGTAATAATGTTTCTACTATTAGAACATTAAACGGATTGATAAAATGTAGACTGTCCCAAACAAGCTCTGTATAATCAGCATATATAAAACCAGTCCATACAGCACATATGATTTTCAAGCTAACTCAGCCATAGGCCAACGGTAGCAAATGGTTGATTTTATACTAGGATAACATCTGTTTAAGTTATATATAGTCCACATTATATAACAATCTAGCGGCAGCTGGCGGCATTGCAGCAGGACAGGACGCGGCGACGGGCTGCGGCAGTGGCAGCAGAATTCCCGGGGACGGGAGGGACTGCTCAGCAGCTGCCTGCGGCTCTGATACTAACCAAGTGCCTGCTGCCCCGTCCTACCACTACTCAGCGTTACACCCTGCTGTATACTGAGCGCAGACAGTGACAAAGGGCCTCTAAGCCCGAAACGCGTTGGAGAGAGGGACGGAGGAAGGAGATGCGGGAGTGACGTCGTCATTGAGCACCAAGCAGACCAGCGCACTCGGACAACGCCAGCCAGTGGGAGGGAACCAGAGTCGGAAACCACGAGTGAGCTGCGGCCAGCGGTTCACGAGAGGTAGGAATAGTTAGTTTGGGATTCTTATACCAAGAGAAACAATCATCTACACACGGACAATATAATTGGAACCCTCAATACTCCGCAATATACTAAACACCTCCATAATACTTCAAATAAGAGCTGTAAACATTTTCTTAACACTTTTTTATTACAGGTATGAGCGGCTAACATTAAATAAAGCGCTTCTACAGTATATTACACACACAAATTTACTATCGTTTATTGGAGCAGCTATCTATCACACAAGCGCAGTATAAATTATATATTTAACACATTATATAATGGTCCAAGTGGAAAACGACAAAACTGGTGTTATAAAGTTCACATTCCTCTCATTCATCGTTATTATTGAATAAATGCACCACTTTAAATACTGTAACACCTCCCAATAGGATGGTTTGTGTGGAACATAAATCCTTTGAACAATTATGGCACCTATATCTAGTTTATACTGTATTTATTACCTTTGCTGTTGTAGGAAGACCACATAATTTGTACCATATTGTTCACATAAAAGTTTATGATATCAGTTTTATTTACCACTGCTATAGTCTGTGACTTGAAGTGGAAGCAGATGTAATTCTAGTTTGTAGAACACAAAAAGCAGTGTATATGTGCTGTCTCCATAGAGAAGTCTATTGATCTGAATTAAGGTGAGTACACACTAGGTGATGTGCTCAGTGAGCGACATCACCTAGTGTGTCCACCTCCCGCACCGGTCCGCCCGATGGTGGGCATACACACTGTGCGATATCGCACAGTGATGTCAGCCGCGGCCGGTCCGTGCATGCAGCTCATGAACGATAGTTCAAATTGAGCTGCATGCACAGCTGAGAGAGGGTGACGATGAGCGGTGCATTCATCGTCCGCAGCATACGCCCTGGGCGATATAGTAAACAACGTCGTTTACTTTATCAGCAAGTGGGTATGCACCTGAATTGGAAGGAAGCTCATTTACCACACTGGTGGATATTTTAGTAACATAAGTTGTATGGGTACAAACATGAGTACTAGTGCGGTGACTCAATTCACATTTACAGTTCTATTGTAATTGCAAAACAGGAAATGTATTCAAAGAACAAAACAGGCAATTTGCAAAATATAATATAGCAAGTATAAAAGCTAAATTTATAGAAGGTGAATGCAGAAAACAAAACGTCTTGAATATTGAAGCTTGGGCAAAAAAATGACCGCTTTGATTCGCATAAAGGTTTGTTTGCTATTTGTGAGGGTGAGAATGGATTTGAGGGGTGGAAAGGGTTGGGTGCGATATGTCTATGCCTAATAAAGAGATTGTTGAAAGTGTGCAAAGACTTTAATAAATTCTGTAAATCCATAAACAGAATGCTGGGGCATACTGGAGAACAGGAACAGCTGTATGTGTGTTGCAGTCTATAGCAAGAAGTCTGATCTTGTTTTCTTCTCTGTACTGGAAAGGCTGCAGTAAGGACCTTCTAGGTTGATATACGTTAAAAAAATAGTGTAATGGACCTTTTAAAATCCCAAAAAGCCTTATATAAAACAAGTGTAATTATCCCGTAGCTGTTGCCTAAATTGCATTGACCATAAAGGATCTGATGTAGCCTGTTTGTTAGGCGGCAGGGTTCACTCTCCCGTAGCGTCTGGTTAGCCAGGGTTACAGCGCATCTGATTATATCTTTTTAGAGACATGCCCCATACTCTTTCCAGATAGGTTTTCATTAAAATATGTGAGAGAGGCACGTTTATATATAGTCTGCACTGTAAAAGGTTATAGTAAAACAATTATACACAGCATCTGACTAGTGTCATCCCTGTGTGAATTTTGTATCTTCTCTTCTAAATGCCTTGCTACTATGGCTCCAAAAATCACGTTGATCTGCTTAGCCAGAGCCTCGGTTGGCCCCACCTGGAATCTAGGCAGAACTGCTGATAAAACCTCACTTTACGATGTCCATTAATTGCAGGAATACCCTCTCAGCCAAACACTTCATGAGACATGTAGGTCATATACAGGAAGCCATCTTGGTCCCGGTGTGCAGTGTACACTTCCTGCATTGTCAGTGATAAACTGGTCAGCTGCCGGTCACTGACCAGGACACACAGAGCGCGGGCCGGAGACAAGGAGAGTCTGCACCTGTACAGAAAGTGAGCGCCATTAGCACAAATGTACAGCTATGCTTTCATTCAGCGAGGTATTAGTTGGAATCGGACGCTCACAAGACACACAACTCAACTCCATATAGAAAAGCAATGTAAACCATACTTGTCTACTCTCCCGGGACTTTCATGAGACTCCCGAATCTCGGGTGGCTCTACCAGGCACCCCCAAAGAGGGCAAGTCTCCCTGCTCCTCCGTGTAATTGCAATTGTCGCCCACTTCGCAATTGAAGTGTGTGCTTCAGGTGGCTGGATGACTAGGTGAAGCATGGAGATGCATCATTGTGGCCACGCCTGTAATATCTGCATTGTATAGGGTGAGTGGGGCTATGATTATGCAAACACAACCTCATATCACCCTTCTCTCTCTGCACTGTGTAATCTTACGCACTGCAGGTGAAACTGATGTAAAATGTGCAGACCCGTAGACTTGGGTGGGGTGTGTTTATACTCTAATCTAAATTTCAGAGCAAATATAAAGCTGTCCAGTATGTGGGCTATATGCAAAAACAGCCAGTATTTACCCAGCATGCAAAGATAATAAATGTATTTGCACCCTGTGCATTGCAACTTTGTTAGTCCCAAAGTTATACATATTTTTTTTTTTTTTGCTCTAAACTCGAAATCATTCTCTAATGAGCAGATATCTAACCTACACCTTGGTAGTGGCCTGTGGGTTGCAGCATTTGATATCTGGTCTATAGATCTACATGTCGACATGGTTGTCATGTAAATGGTTGACAGTGCTTATGGTCAACAGGTACAAAAGGTCGACACACACGGTCAACATCAGTTTTGTATTTTTTACATTTTTCTAAACTGTTTTATACTTTACCATCCATGCCCGAAGCATAGCGAGGGGACGCAGTGCACTAATTGGGGTTCCCTATGCTGTGGTGGCAAAGACAACACCAGGGAAAAAAAATGTTGATCTGTAGACCTTTTGCTTGTAGATCTAATGATCCACACCTGCAGCATTTACTGTAGGCCCATTGCATTCCGAAGAGGAAAAATGGGATTTTGCTATTTGGAATTGAATTGTGTGGAGTTGACTGTTTCCTGCAAACAAAATCACATAGACAACCTAAATTCCTGGCACATTGCACTGAGTGTAATTTCCCCAAAAATATGCCATGTAATCTTGGTATCCAGATAGTAGATAGACAGTCAATAGATTGACACATCATTTTCCATGATGGTTAGGGTTAGGCACAAGGTGTAGGGTTAGGCTGTGGGGAGGGTTAGGCTGTGGAAGGGGAGGGTTTGGCACCAGGCATAGGGTTAGGCTATGGAAGAGGAGGGTTAGGGTTAGTCACCAGATGGAGGGTTAGGCTGTGGAAGGGGGAGGGTTATGGTTAGTCACCAGGTGGAGGGTTAGGCATTAGGGTTAGGCTGTGGAAGGGGGAGGGTTAGGCTATGGAAGAGGAGGGTTAGTCACCAGATGGAGGGTTAGGCTGTGGAAGGGGGAGGGTTATGGTTAGTCACCAGGTGGAGGGTTAGGCAATAGGCGTTAGGGTTAAGCTGTGGAAGTGGAGGGTTAGGCACCAGGCATAGGGTTAGGCTATGGAAGGGGAGAGTTAGGCTAAAGCACCAGATGGAGGGTTAGGCTGTGGAAGGTTAGGGTTAGGCACCAGGTGTAGGGATGGCTGTGGAAGAGGAGGGTTACGTTTAGGCACCAGCTGTAGGGTTAGGCTGTGGAAGGGGAGGGTTATGGTTAGTCACCAGGTGGAGGGTTAGGCTGTGGAAGGGAAGGGTTAGGCAACAAGCGTAGGGTTAGGCTATGGAAGGGGAGAGTTAGGCTAAGGCACCAGATGGAGTGTTAGGCTGTGGAAGGCAAGGGTTAGGGTTAGGCACCAGGTGAAGGGTTAGGCTGTGGAAGAGGAGGGTTAGGGTTAGGCACCAGGTGTGGCTTAGGCTGTGGAAAAACCCATGTGTCGACCTATTGCATGTCAACCTTTTGAACCTGTCGACCTTTTGAATTTGACTAAATCCATGTAGATCATTTAACTGTCAACCTTTTGATCCTGTTGACCTATTGACTATCTATGTACTCTCTATCTTTCAATCCACACCCATGATCTTCGACATTATAATCAGATTGTTTCTATAAAAAATATAGATGTTTATTTTTTTATTCACAAACATCACTCTGCAAACAGTGAAAATCATTTGCATTACTTCACATTAATTAAATATGTGTATACAAGTAAATAAAATTGAAAAGTGTCAGGACTGTTTATTCACAGTGTACGAGAAAGTAAAGGAAAGTCAAATATAAATAAATTACTGTTTGTTAACATAGACAGAAATAGAAGGTATATTGTGCACAATATAGCTATACTGGGTAAGCTCACCTGCCGATGTCCATGTGTTTCTCGTAGGTGAGTCAGTATGGACATTTGTGGATAATAGATTTCCACAAAAATCCAATGGGATTACTCCATTTTGCCATCCACATTTACGTTTGACTATGGCCATCCACATGTCAATTCTATATGTATACAGTATGCCAGTATTCAATACATCGTTTTTATGCCCATATTTTATATATGTCATACTTCCCCCACACTTTTATCTCACCTGATCATATTTACAAACTGCCCCATAGTAGTTTCTGGGGGCACGAGGAATTTGATCTTCTGTAGTTGGGGCAGCAGCTTTTCGCGATTGCTTCTCTCTACTATAACCTGAAAAGAGAGAGAGATCCGTTTATCGAAACATGCTGTAGTCCAGGGGATTGGGTGAAAGCTGGAATAGTCCAGAATCTGGAACACCAGACCAACTTCCTGCAGCAACCTGTGCTGCTGTGGAGCACTCTGTGTGTCCCTGTGTATGACACACAGCAAATGGTGCAGGGAGATGTACAGCCCACTCCTGACCCGTAGTTGCTGCTCTCGGCCAGAGCGAATGGGAGCAGCATAGCTGGAACGCCTGACTGGCTCTCTACAGCGACTTCTGCCACTGTGAAGCTCTGTGTGCCCGTCCCCGTGTATGTGACAGTAGTCACACCGCAAATGGTGCAGGGAAACGCGCACAGAGAGTTCCACAGTGGCTGAGGTTGCTGCAGGTAGCTGGTCCGGTTCAGTGTTCCAGAGTCTGTACTGGTCCGGCTTTCATCTAATCCCGTAGTCCAGTACCCGCCAACATGGTGCTCTTGGCATTGAATGTCAGTATTTGCTACATTGCAGTTCTGTAGTGCATGCTATATAAAAGCATCATAAAACCTGCAGTATGCATATGAAGCCATTGCAGTGCTGCCTTATAAAACATTAACATCATATATGTATCTGGATTTACAGCTCTTATTTGATCATTTGGATAAAATCATAAAGAGTCTAGAGCACAGGCTCTCAAACTCGGTCCTCAGGACCCCACACAGTCAGTGCCAGATTAAGGTGCTCATGGGCCTGGAGCTGAAATTTATGATGGGCCTATTGTGTGCTGTTGCGGGGGCGCTGGTGTATCTATAATGGGTGCAAGGTGTACAGTGCTTATGGGACACTGGGTCCAGGGGGACCCACACACTGCACCCATTTGATTATACTCACCGCTCCATCAGTCCGACTCCAGCTGCAGAGTTCAAATATCACTCAGAAAGTGGCAGCCGTGGCCATTTTCCTGTGATCGTGCATGCACAATGAAGTTGTCCCAGGGAGCGCAGAGCGGTGTGTGACCAGCATGGCGTGGGGAGGGTAGTGGGAGGCTACTGATACGGGTATGTCACCAGTTGTGCATTTAATGTGTGTGTGTGTGTGTGTGTAGAGGCAAGTTTGAAAAATATAAAGATGTATCTATTTATCAAGAAAGGTAGATATAGAGAAGACAGACAGAAGAGTGTCACTGGGTGGGGGGGGAATTAAAAAATTTTGATCGCCCAACAGAACTAATAAATTGTTTTGCTGATAGCGCATGACTGCATGATTTCCGCTCACAGCTTCTGCAAAAAATTGCCATTTCATCAGCATGCTGAATAGTTTATATGGGTTTAGCGATTTACGTAGCTAAACCCAGTGCTTTTGGGTGTGATAAGTAATGGGCGTCCACGATACTCGCTTCCATTACCGTTGAATAGTTGTAGGGCACCCAAGGACCATTTGGATTTCCCCAACTATGTTCAAGGACACAGTGCGTCTCATACAAAATACTGTTATACACATTTTGCACAACAATAGTAGGACCCCTTATACTATCTAGTACTGGTGCCCCTTTCACATTATACCACACAGTATGAGCCGAATTTCACATTATAGCACTTAGAATGAGCCGAAATTCACATTATAGCACACAGTAGAAGCCAAAATTCACATTAGAGCACGCGGTATGAGCCAAAATTCACATTAGAGCATGCGGTATGAGCTGAAATTCACATTAGAGCATGCGGTATGAGCCGAAATTCACATTAGAGCATGCGGTATGAGCCAAAATTCACATTAGAGCATGCGGTATGAGCCAAAATTCACATTAGAGCATGCGGTATGAGCCAAAATTCACATTAGAGCATGCGGTATGAGCCAAAATTCACATTAGAGCATGCGGTATGAGCCAAAATTCACATTAGAGCATGCGGTATGAGCTGAAATTCACATTAGAGCACACGGTATGAGCTGAAATTCACATTAGAGCATGCGGTATGAGCTGAAATTCACATTAGAGCACGCGGTATGAGCTGAAATTCACATTAGAGCACGCGATATGAGCTGAAATTCACATTAGAGCACGCGATATGAGCTGAAATTCACATTAGAGCACGCGATATGAGCTGAAATTCACATTAGAGCATGCGGTATGAGCTGAAATTCACATTAGAGCATGCGGTATGAGCTGAAATTCACATTAGAGCACACGGTATGAGCTGAAATTCACATTAGAGAACGCGGTATGAGCCAAAATTCACATTAAAGAACGCGTTATGAGCCAAAATTCACATTAGAGAACGCGGTAGAAGCCAAAATTCACATTATGACACATATCTACATACTCACACACAGCCACATACAGTAGATACACACACGCACACATATATACATATACACACAGATAGAGATATATATATATATATATATATATATATATATATATACACATACACACACACACACACTGTATATACATTTACATACAAAGTCACATATATATACACACACACACTGTCCCCACCATGACACTCCATGAGTTCCCCACTGCTCACCAGTTGCCGGGTAGCCGGGGTATCAGCATGCGGGTGCCGGGCAGCTGTGCTATGGAGCGTGAGCTGGCCACCCGGGTTGTCATCAGGCGAAAGCCGGAGATGGCAGCGGAGCTGTCAGGGGGGCGGGATCCGGAGACCTGGCATTATCAGGCCGCATGCGGAGAGCCGAACCACCACACTTTTGACAGGGCCCAGGGAAGGGAGCTGGACACTGTACTATTTCAAATCTGCCGTGGCCGCTCCTGATTGGCTACCGGTCCTCGGCTCCACGGCAGATTTGGAATAGTAGCGCTGCGGTCAGCTTGCTGCTGCGGTGGCCCGTCACCTCAGAGGGATCAGTCAGTTTCCCAGGTAGTGGTCACTGGTTGGGATGGGCAGCCCATTTGCGCCGTCACTCGTTTCCCGTCACTCTCTCCCTCCCTGCGCGGCTGCGCCTCCTGTAAGCGTATGGGGTGCAGGGAGGGGGGCTAGTGAAGCCTTTCCGCTGCGGCTCCATATAGATTACGCCGGTGGCCGTGTTTAGTTCGGCGGTGCGACTGGAGGGGGGATCACAACTTCTGTGCAGGGGGACCGCGGACGGGCAGTAGCAGGCTGCTGTAGCAGGAAAACATTTTTTCCTGTCTGCAGCAGCAGCACAGCTGAAGCTATGGGCCTATTTTGATGGGGGGCCTGGAGCTGCAGCTCCATCCGCCCCATTGTTAATCCGGCCCTGCACACAGTGCATGTTTTGCAGGTCTCCTCGCAGAATCAAAAGTGAAATAATTAGCTCCACCTGTGGACCTTTTAAAATGTGTCAGTGAGTAATTAATACACCTGCGCACCTGCTGGGTTACCTGCAAAACATGCACTGTGTGGGGCCCTGAGGACCGAGTTTGAGAACCCCTGGTCTAGAGAAACACCAATTCTTACCGGTATCTTGCTGGGAAATTTGCTCTTCACTCTGTTTACCTCATGTATCCGGCTGTCTGCAAGAAACATAGAAGCACACGTCTCTTAAACATGTAAAACTGTAAAATACATATATATCCCTACCACGGTGATGTAGATTTCACTATTGTCTCTAGAGTACACCTGCTCCAGTCTCCTGCCATTCCCCCAAGAAGTCAGTTTTGTTAGATATCGGACATATACTGTATGGTCCATGGAATCGGACATGTATGGTCCATGGAAATTGTTTATTATTTATCCAGCCAGCAATGCTCACATAAGACATACCCTCGTAATTTGAAGACGGCAATGAGTCAATTTAGTTTTTTTATTAATTTTTGCTACTGCCAAGTAGTTTGTACAGAGCCCATACACTTGTAATGGTTTATTGCAAAACTTTGATATCTGTGCACTATGGGTAAATTTACAAAGGTGGGAGTTTTTTAGAACTGGCGATGTTGGTCATAGCAAACAATCAGATTCTACTTAACATTTATCTAGCCGCGTCTAGAACAGGCATTCCCGACCTCGGTCCTCAAGGCACATTTACAGTGCAGGTTTTGGTGATATCCAGACTGCAGCACAGATGGTTAAATGAAATAAGTGAGGTACTAATTAAATCACCTGTGCTCAATTGTGGATAGCACTAAAACCTGGCCTGATAGTGTGCCTTGAGGGGGCAGAGGTTGGGAAAGCCTGCTCTAGAAGATAATACATAGAATCTGATTGATTGCTGTGGACAACATCACCACTTCTAAAAAAAACCCTCCCACCTGAGTAAGTTTACCACCTAGAGTCTCTTGTAGCTATCTATTTCACATGCACAACCACAGGTTGGGTACAAAATACCAGCAGTCGGGATCCCAACAGTCAAAAGACCAATAGCAGGAATCCCGACATTCCGCAAAGTATTTTTACCTTAATCCTACCCCCAACCTCCTTCTCCTGCAGCCTAATGTGGGATTAGGTAAAAACGTGAACGGCCTGGTTCCCAGAATGGCTCTCTGCTGCAAGCTCTGCCATTCTGAGCTTGTAGTACCTGTCGCCGTCGGCGTGTGTCCTGTCTGGGGGGAAAAGATTGCAGCTTCTCCGTAAGGTCCATCCGGGGAGGAGTTAATAACCAGAACGGTCTGGACCATACAGAGAGGCTCTAGTTTCTTCCTCCTTGGTGACAGCTGCAACAGGCTCCCCCTTCTCTACCCCCCCCCCCCCCCGGACAGGACACCCCACGTTTGGGGACGAGCACTACAAGCTCCAGAAAGGCAGATCCCACCTAATCCTCTCACCTGCAGCCTAACCCTCCCTCTAGTGCAGAGATTGTCAACCTTTTACAACTCGCGGCACACTAAACAAGATTTAAATATTGCCATGGCACACTAAAATATAATGGTGATGCATGGTGCAATTGCGTGTCCTAGGATGTCATGTGGCAGCTTCTCCATAGGTAACGCCTGAGCCACATCTGAGAAAGCCAGAAGAGCCCAACACTGACCGGGCCCAAATTTAGAACTGGCTCTGCAACCACTAAACCCACCAGTATTGATCGTTCCAGGGCCTCAGTAGAGGCAGAACACTGACGTCACGCGGCTCCATAGAACTGCAGGCAAATATGGATGAGATCGTCCATATTGGCCTGCATGCACAGCCGACGGGGGACCAGCGATGAACGAGCGCGGGGCTGCGCATCGTTCATCGCTGGAGCCTCCACACTGAAAGATATGAACGAGTTCTCGTTCATTTATGAACGAGATCGTTCATATCTTTCTAAAAATCGGCCAGTGTGTAGGGCCTATAAGTGTTCTCAGTTCTCAACAGGATCAAAACTTAATTTTCTTCTTGCATGTTTGTTTTTAATTGTTTTATGTTTGCTCATAGAGCACTCTATTATAATAATACTAATTATTATTAGTAGTAGTAGTAGTATGTTTGCTCATAGAGCACTCTATTCTAATAATAATAATAATAATAATTATTATTGTTAGTAGTAATAGTATGTTTGCTATACTTTAAAAAATATAAATATATATATATATATATATATATATATATATAATTAAAAAAATCTAATTTAATTATAGAATACACCCTTCCAGTAATGCCAAGTTAGGTGCGTGTTTACACATTTTCCTCCAAAGATGCAGGGAAAACGTAAATATTGTATTGACGAGTTTTCACAACTTTGCTTCATGATTTTAGAATAGATTATAAATTGTATCTATTTGTAGAATGCATAAATGCCAGTGTAATAAAATGCTTGGGCATAACAGTGTAATGATATCGCACCCTTTGTTAGCAGTGCCCTCACCATCCCCTTACCTAGTCGTTTTCTTTGCTTGAAGGATGTTAATTCCAAGCTTGTGCTGTGTCCCAGAGACAACATAGTCACTGTGTGTGGCCTCCGCTCTTCCCTCTGGTCTCTGTCCAATGTCCATCCCTATCAGCCACTCTTTATAAGTGGCAAGCAGCTAGAACCAGTTACATCTGGCTGCCCCCACCCTACAGTATTTGTGCTTCTATCAGGAATGCCTGAGTTGCCTCTATCTCACACCCAACTGCAGACCTGACCTCAGCTCCCTCACTGGTGTGTGACACTTCGTGCAGAACGTTTACGGGACATTCTGTATTAATACATATACTGCAAAACTGACACCTAACTGGGGGCACTGCTCTATTACACATAGCTAAGGGACTCCTATATCTATATCAGATGTGTTAGGTGTATGTCACTCTGTCCTCCTCCATGTATTGTGCCCATCATACCTGAAACACAAGTTATTGACAGCATTCACAAATAGAATTATATATGATTATACAACTCCAGATAGTGACTGTTTATGTAATGTATGCAATTGTACGTGTGTGTGTAGCCATTTCAAACAACAAAAGTCTGCCTAATTATCTTGGAACGTGTCCACCAACAAAGTGACTGCTGCACAAATGGAAGAGTCTTTTACATGGATCTTTTATTTGTTGCACTTTTTATTTTATATTACAAATTTGAGTTTTAATAGCACTAATTTGTAGAATACATTTAGGGGCCGATTTATAGTATGCGGATGGGATGGGATAAAATTGACCCAATCCGCCCTGCGATAATCGATTATATCGCATGGTTGTAATATTTATTGCGTGCAGGTACAGAGCTGCCAATCCACAGCATTATTGGGATATTTTTGTAACAAAATACCCCAATGTATTGCTGCGCATGCATCGCCACCACTGACATCGCTGCTACATCTGCCATCGGGTCAACCACCGACCCCGGCCGTGTAGCCCTTTTTCCCATCTGGTGATCTCTAAATCCACCTCCTCTTCGCTACCTCTCTCAGTTGGAGTACCGCAAGACTCAGTCCTAGGTCCTCTGCTTTTCCTAATCTATACCTCACCTCTTGGTAAACTAATCCGCTCTTTTGGATTTCATTGTGATCTGTACGCAGATGATACTCAGATCTACCCATCCTCCCCTGATTTGTCACCATCTGTATTGTGCCATGTCACTGAATGCCTCTCTGCTGTTTCATCTTGGATGTCATCTCACCACCCTAAACTTAATATTTCCAAAACAGAGTTAATTATGGGGGTCATTCCGAGTTGTTCGCTCGGTAAAAATCTTCGCATCGCAGCGATTTTCCGCTTAATGCGCATGCGCAATGTCCGCACTGCGACTGCGCCAAGTAAATTTGCTATGCACTTAGGAATTTTACTCACGGCATTTTCATCGTTCTGGCGATCGTAATGTGATTGACAGGAAATAGGTGTTACTGGGCGGAAACAGGCCGTTTTATGGGCGTGTGGGAAAAAACGCTACCGTTTCCCGAAAAAACGCAGGAGTGGCTGGAGAAACGGGGGAGTGTCTGGGCGAACGCTGGGTGTGTTTGTGACGTCAAACCAGGAACGACAAGCAGTGAAATGATCGCAGATGCCGAGTAAGTCTGAAGCAACTCAGAAACTGCTACGAGGTGTGTAATCGCAATATTGCGAATACATCGTTCGCAATTTTAAGATGCTAAGATTCACTCCCAGTAGGCGGCGGCTTAGCGTGAGCAACTCTGCTAAAATTCACTTGCGAGCGAACAACTCGGAATGACCCCCTATATTTCCACCAGCCAATAGTAGTTACCAACTTGATATCTCTATCACTGTTGAGAACTCGACAATCAACCCTTCACCACAAGCTCGCTGCCTAGGTGTTATTCTTGACTCTGAACTGTCCTTTGTTCCCCACATTCAATCTGTCTCAAAATCATGTTACATACATCTAAAAAACGTATCCAAAATACCACCATATCTTACACAAGACACTGAAAAACTCTAATCCATGCTCTCATTATTTCATTGATTATTACAGTAGTCTTCTTACTGTTCTTACCAAAAAGAGACTCCCACCACTACAGTCCATGCTGAATGCAACTGCGAGGCTAATCTTCCTTGTTAGACGTTCATTGGGGGTAATTCAGACCTGATCGCATGCTAGCTTTTTGCGCTGCGATCAGGTCAGAATTGCGCATTTGTATGCACCGCAATGCGCAAGCTCTTTGCTAGGGTACAAAGCGGATTGTTGCTGTGCGATGGGTTTTGCGAAGAATCCATTCGCACAGCCGGGAATCGCAAGGAGATTGACAGGAAGAGGGTGTTTGTGGCGTGTCCAAGCGTTTGCAGGGCGGGTGTCTGACGTCAATTCTGGTCCCAGACAGGCTGAAGTGATCGCAGCGGCTGAGTAAGTCCTGGGCTACTCAGAAACTGCAAAAGATCTTTTTGTACCGCTCGGCTACACATGCGTTAGCACACTTGCACAGCTAAAATACACTCCCCTGTAGGCGGCAATTATCTGATCGCAGCGCTGCAAAAAACTGCTACATTGCCTGCAGACCCACTATGTCAGTCCCTCCATTGGTTACCTGTATTCTACCGTATTCAATATAAAATACTTTTACTCACACACAAGGTTATTAACCATACTACACCAACATACATCTCTGCGCTTATCTCAAAATATCTCCCAACCCGCCCCCTTCGCTCTTCACAAGATTTACGTCTCTCATCCACACTCATTACGGTATCCGGTCAGATGGTCGACAATGTTAAGGTCGACATTCATTAGATCGATCACTATTGGTCGACATGGACAAATGGTCGACACGTGATAATGGTCGACACGTGAAAGTTCGACTTTTGAAAAGGTCGACATGAGTTTTTCAAATTTTTTTCCTTTTTTTGGAACTTTTTCATACTTTACGATCCACGTGGACTACGATTGGGAACGGTAACCTTGTCTGAAGCATGGCGAGCAAAGCGGTGCACTAATTGGGGTTCCCCGTCACTTTGCGCAGAAAACGACACATTTTTTATAAACCATGCCGACCTTTTCATGTGTCGACATTTCATGTGTCGACCATTAGTCCATGTCGACCATGTCAATGTTGACCTAAACATTGTCGACCATTCATACCGGAACCCTCATTACTTGCTCCCATGCACAATTGCAGGACTTTCTTCAGGCTGCACCCACTCTGTGGAATGCCCTACCACGCACAGTAAGACTCTCCTCTAGTCTCCAAACCTTCAAGCGTTCCCTGAAAACACACCTATTCAGACAAGCCTATCATATTCCAGAACCGCTCACATAACCTTCATAAGCTTTCCTATCCAACTATATCCCCACTGTACAGTCCACACATTTCCTCCACATATTTTCTCTTTCTTCACTTTCCCTTCCCCCCAGTGGCGTGCGGTGAGGTCAGTAGCTGGTGAGGCACTGCAGCCATAATGTTTGCCGAGTCCCGCCGATGACCCATACCGCCGCCGTGCTGATGCCCGCTACCACCCCAAGCCATTACCAGGTGCTGCCACCGTCACTGATGCAGCAGCTTGTGCAGGTGAGGGATCTTTTCAGATCCCTCCCCGCTGTCTCCCCACCGTTTTCCCAGCTCTGTGGTAATCCTCCTGCCATAGAGCCCATCTCATCCCACTAGGCAGACCCAGCAGCAGAAGTCTGCAAGGTCCCCTGTCAGCCGGGCAGACTCTCTCTCTCCCCCCCCCCCCCCCCCCCCTCACCTCACAGGCAGCTTTTCTCACGCTGCCAGGCAGAGAGCAGCAGAGTTCTGCAGTTACAGCAATCCCTCTCGCCGACTGTAGTGATTTCCCCTGCCAGACAGTGGAATCCATGATTCTCCCCTCTATGGCCCTCCCTGCTCACCTGGACCCCTGACCAGCGCTCACCTGGACACCCGCACTGGGGACTGTGTGCGCTGGCTGTGCCGGCAGCGGGAACCATGAGACACCAGGGGGAAGAGAGAACACAGAGATCTGTGTGCGCCGGCTGCGGGAAACCATGAGAGACACCAGGGGCAGTGGTGGAACTAGTGAGTGATGGGCTCAGGCAGGGGCGGATTGGGAACAAAAAGTGGCCCTGGAAAAATTTGTACTAGTGGCCCCACTTGGGTAGCACCAGAGGTGTAAGGTCTAGCCATGGGCCATGGCAGCAGCCAGGGGCGGATCCAGAAGAAAATGATAGGGGGGGCACCATGGAACGGGCAAGTACATTTGCGTGCGGCTTCGGTGCATGTGAGGTGGCGCTTCTTATACAATGCCCACAGTTGTAGCGCTCATTATGCAATGTCCACTGTACTGGTAGTGCCCCTTATATAGACCCCCAAGTAGTGGTGCCCCTTTTGCAATGCCCGTATTGCCCCCAGTAGTAATGTTGCCTGTAGTAATGCCCCCAGTCGTTTAGCGCCCTAGTAGTTATGCCCTCAGTGGTAATGCCCCTGCAGTTATGACCCCAGTAGTTTAGCCACCAGTAGTAATGACCCCCTGAAGTTTACCCCATTGTAGTTTAGCCCCTGTAGTTATCCCCCAGTAGTTTGGCCCCTGTAGTTATCCCCCAGTAGTTTTGCCCCTGTAGTTATCCCCCAGTAGTTTGGCCCCTGTAGTTATCCCCCAGTAGTTTGGCCCCTGTAGTTATCCCCCAGTAGTTTGGCCCCTGTAGTTATCCCCCAGTAGTTTGGCCCCTGTAGTTATCCCCCAGTAGTTTGGCCCCTGTAGTTATCCCCCAGTAGTTTGGCCCCTGTAGTTATCCCCCAGTAGTTTGGCCCCTGTAGTTATCCCCCAGTAGTTTAGCCCCTGTAGTAATGCCCCCAGTAGTTTGGCCCCTGTAGTTATCCCCAAATAGTTTGGCCCCTGTAGTTATCCCCCTGTAGTTTGGCCCCTGTAGTTTAGCCCCCAAGTAGTAATGCCCCTGTAGTTATCCCCCAGTAGTTTGGCCCCTGTAGTTATCCCCCAGTAGTTTGGCCCCTGTAGTTATCCCCCAGTAGTTTGGCCCCTGTAGTTATTATTATTATTATTATTATCCTTTATTTATATGGCGCCACAAGGGTTCCGCAGCGCCCAATTACAGAGTACATAAACAAATAATCAAACAAGAAAACAGCAACTTACAGTTGACGACAATATAGGACAAGTACAGGGTAAATAAACATAGCTACATCAGCAGATGACACTGGAATAAGTATCAGGTGGCAGAAGACTGCTGGATTTGGTGCAGTTGAAGATTATTAAAGTAAGAAAAGGGTAAGCACATGAGGGAAGAGGGCCCTGCTCGTGAGAGCTTACATTCTAACGGGGAGGGGTAGACAGACAGGGGTGAGACAGATGGGGTACATAGAGAGCGTGGAACAGAGGTTTAGGATGAGATTTGGCTGGGTTTGGTGTAGAAGTGGGTCTTGAGAGCCCGTTTGAAGTTTTGTAGAGAGGCGGAGAGTCTGAGGGGGAGAGGTAGGGAATTCCAGAGAAGTGGTGCAGCGCGTGAAAAATCTTGGAGGTAGGAGTGGGAGGAAGTAATCCGTAGGCAGGAGAGTCGGCGATCATTAGCAGATCGAAGAGGACGGGTGGGAGTGTAAAGCGAGATAAGATCAGAGATGTAGATGGGAGAGGAGTGGGTGAGGGCTTTGTAAGCAAGTGTGAGAAGCTTGAAATGGATTCTGAAAGGGAAGGGGAGCCAGTGAAGGTCTAGTAAGAGAGAAGAGGTGGACGTAGTGCGTTTGGTGAGGAAAATGAGCCGGGCAGCAGCATTGAGGATAGATTGGAGTGGAGAGAGGTATTTGTCAGGAATGCCAGTCAGGAGGAGATTACAGTAGTCCAGTCTGGAGATGACCAGTGAGTGGATAAGAGTCTTAGTAGCATCCTGGGTCAGAAAGGGTCTGATCCTGGAAATATTTTTTATATGAAAACGGCAGGTTTGTGAGAGGTGCTGAATGTGAGGTTTGAAGGAGAGGGAGAAGTCAAGGATTACTCCAAGACAGCGCACTTGGGGGGTAGAGGAGATAGTAGTGCCATCAATAGATAATGAGATTGTAGGAGGTGAGGTTATGCGGGAGGGAGGGAAGATGATCAGCTCGGTCTTAGACATGTTAAGTTTAAGAAAGCGCTGGGACATCCAGGAAGAGATAGCAGAGAGACAGTTGGAGATACGAGTGAGGAGAGTAGGGGAGAGGTCTGGAGAGGAAAGATAGATTTGAGTGTCATCAGCATAAAGATGATATTGGAAACCAAAAGAACGAATGAGCTTACCTAGTGAGGACGTATAGAGAGAGAAGAGAAGAGGACCAAGGACTACCCCCAGTAGTTTGGCCCCTGTAGTTATCCCCAAGTAGTTTGGCCCCTGTAGTTTGGCCCCTGTAGTAATGCCCCCAGTAGTTTGGCCCCTGTAGTTATCCCCCAGTAGTTTGGCCCCTGTAGTTTAGCCCCCAAGTAGTAATGCCCCTGTAGTTAAGCCGCCAGTAGTAATGCCCCTGTAGTTAAGCAGCCAGTAGTAATGCCCTCCTGTAGTATGCCCCCAGTAGTTAGCCCCTTTGTAGTTGGCCCCCAGTAATAATGTCCCCCAGTAGTTTGCCCCCAGTAACAATGTCCTTCAGTAGTTTGCTCCCAGTAGTAATGCCCCCTAGGAGGTTACCCCCAATAGATGACTTCCCAGTAGTAATGCCCCCAGTAGATGCTCCCCCAGTAATAATGCCCCCAGTAGTAATGCCCCCCCCCACACAGTAGTAATGTCCCTTGTTGATGCCCCCCAGTAGTAATGCCCCCAGTATATGCTCCCCCAGTAATAATGCCCCCCCCAGTAGTAATGCCCCTTGTTGATGCCCCGATGCCCCCAGTAGTAATGCCCCCAGTAGATGCTCCCCCAGTAATAATGCCCCCAGTAGTAATGTCCCCCCCCACCCAGTAGTAATGCCCCTTGTTGATGCCCCCAGTAGTAATGTCCCCCCCGTAGTTTGCCCCCAGTAGATGCCCCCCGCTGCACCGAAAAAGACAAAACACAACATACTTACCAAGCCCCGTTCCCGCTTCCAGATCTCTGCTGCAGTCCTCCTCCTATCTTGGCGTCCTCTCCTCAGCACTATGAGAGAGACGTCATGACGGACGTCTCTCCCATAGCGCACGCCGCACAGTGACAGCGTCGGCAGCCGGAGCTCAGTACTGAGCTCCGGCTACCGCTGTGCAGGGAGACGGGCGCCCGCTGGTAACACAATCTCAGCGGGCGCCCGTCATCTCCCCGTGCGGCGCCGGGGGGATGACGACGGGGGACGGACGGAGGGACGGGGGACAGGCGTCGGAGGCACAAACGACAGGGGGGGCACGGGCCCGAGTGCCCCCCCCCTGGATCCGCCACTGGCAGCAGCACCCTCCCCCCAAGACTTTCCAGATAGTGGGGATGTCCAGCATCAAGGGGAAAGTTAAAGGGAAATAAAATTAAATATTATGAGCACATTATATGATACACCTTTAGGATTTAGAAAACTATATAATTCTTTAGAAATATATATTTTCTTGCTTATTACACCAACCGTATCCCAATCACTATTCACTCAATCTTATATGTCAGCCAAGCAGGCAGACAGAGCATACACTAGATCATCTGCAATCACAGGATAAGTGGCAAAGTCATTTTCATATATGCAAATTATTTTGCATCTTATTCATTATGTCTAGAAATAGGACCACATGTCCTCAAACAAAACAGGCCCCGAGGGTGCGTCGGCCCACCGGGAATCTTCCCTGTAGACCCTATGGCCAATCCGCCTCTGGGCTCAGGTGCAAAAATATGCTTTGGGCCCTTCCCAATGACTATGAGGACCGACTTCCATTACCTGATCAGATGAGTATACAGTATGTTGGTAACTAGTGCCTCTATAGAAGGGCTTTCCAATTAAGATTGTGAGTGGACCACTGTGAAAAATTAAAAATATTTGGGACACTGTATATTTAAATTTTAATATAAGAACAAAAATAAAGTTTAAAATATATTACGCATTCTGTATCCCAACAGACTCCTCCTCCGCCGGACACCATCATTTATCATATATCTCCCCATGCTCACTATCTTGTGACACATGTACCCATGCACAGCAGCTACTGACACATTATGCCACACCGTGGAGCAGGTTATACACATTATACCACACCATGGAGCAGATTATACAAATTATGCCACACTGTAGAGCAGATTATACACATTATGCCACACCGTGAAGCAGATTATACACTTTATACCACACCGTAGAGCAGATAATATACACATTATGCCACACCGTGGAGCAGATTATACACTTTATACCACACCATAGAGCAGATAATATACACATTATGCCACACCGTGGAGCAGATTATACACGTTATGCCACACCGTGGAGCAGATTATACACGTTATGCCACACCGTGGAGCAGGTTATACACATTATACCACACCATGGAGCAGATTATACAAATTATGCCACACTGTAGAGCAGATTATACACATTATGCCACACCGTGAAGCAGATTATACACTTTATACCACACCGTAGAGCAGATAATATACACATTATGCCACACCGTGGAGCAGATTATACACTTTATACCACACCGTAGAGCAGATAATATACACATTATGCCACACCATGGAGCAGATTATACACGTTATGCCACACCGTGGAGCAGATTATACACGTTATGCCACACCGTGGAGCAGATTATACACATTATGCCACACCGTGGAGCAGATTATACACATTAAGGCACACCGTAGAGCAGATTATACACATTATGCCACACCATAGAGCAGATTATACACATTATGGCACACCGTGAAGCAGATTATACACTTTATGCCACACCGTAGAGCAGATAATATACACATTATACCACACCGTAGAGCAGATTATACACATTATGCCACACCGTAGAGCAGATTATACACAAATATATATTATACTACAGCGTAGAGCAGATTATACACTATATATATATATATATATATATATATTATGTCACAGCGTAGAGCAGATAATACACATTATGCCACAGCGTAGCGTAGATTATACACATTATGCCACTGTGTAGAGCAGATTATACACATACAGTATACATTATGCCACACTTCTTATTGAGATATATATATATATATATATATATATTCAATGAATGAACAACAAATTTGCTTTCTAGAGATACAGCCACCCCTCACCTCTCCTCAGAATTGAGGCTGCTGCTAGCTGTGGGATTTTATCTGGAGCCTCCTCACTCACACAGCAGCAGCAGCTCACTACCTGTCCCCCACTTAAAAGTACAGTACACAGCAGTCTGTGGCGTGAGGAAGGGGGACCGTAGCATGAATGTTGGAGCGTGGCAGATTTTGGGGGGAAAGTAAGGGTGCACAAAGAAGGTGCATGCATGACTACTGAGAGGATGGAGGGGACACAGCTGACAGACATACAGTATGGGAGCCGCGAGTGAGTATGAGAAACTGAAGGCAAGTGCGGAGGTGATCCTAGCCAGCAGCCACTTGTGATCAGAGAAGTGCATCCCTGTGTCCAAAGGGAGGGTCCTTCAGAGAGAGAGAAAGGAGTGGGGTGGGGAAGGCAGCATGCACTATTACTGTACCTTAATCCATGCCATGCCCGGCAGTGACACCAACAGCGCTCGCCGCTCACAGTCGCAATGATGTGGATTTGAGAGGAGGGTCTTCACTCCTCTCTTCAGACTGGGCCACTGTCATTCGTTAAGGCTGGTGTCCCCACTGCCAGCGCACACAGTCCCCTGTGTTCCACACCCCCTTCCCCATGTGTCCCCACAGACGGCGCGCACAGACCCCTGTGTTTCCCCTGGTCCAGGGGGAACACGGGTCTGTGCGCGACGTCTGTGGGGACACACAGGGAAGGGGGTGTGGGATCACCGGGGGCTGTGCCCGCTGGTAGTGGGGACACCAGGGGGATGGGGGAACAGACTTACTGTGGCAGGGTATGTCAGGATGCGGTGCCCTCCTAAATGTGGTGCCCGCGCCTTACGCCCCCTCCCACTGCCCAATCATATCTTCTTTAGTGACAGGAGCGTGCTTTCAGATGAGCTGAAAGCACGCCCCTGTCAAAGCGGCACTGCTATTAGGTGCCGCTTATTAGGCTTTTTTCAATGGGCTTTCACTGCCCAGTGCTTGGTCCCGTCCCCCGCTTCCGGACATTTCTCGCTGACGGCTGGAGGCACCGAGAAAGGTGCCTCCGAAACACATTTAAAATAGTTTTTTTTATAGGGTAAAATTATTAAAATAATACACAGCCTAAAGAAGATACTTATGACACAGAATATGTGTCATAAGTATCTTCTTTGCATTATTTTAATCATTAATGACAGGGGAGGCACTGCCTCCCCTGACTGCACGTCCCTGCTTCCCCCTGACCCTGGTTCATTATTGCTGTAATGTGATATCATGCAGCCCGCCAAGAACCTTTGCAATGTGGTGGACAACTATGTAATAGATTGATATCGTTGGGTATCAATGCCAATTTCCCTATAGATTGTAAGCTTGCGAGCAGGCCTTCCTACATCTGTGACTGATTATTAATACCCAGTTTTGTTTTATCGTTGTGTCCAGTTGTATTGCGCAACAGGTTTTGCTGCAATATATAAGAAACTGTTAATAAATAAATAAATAATGGTTTGCCATTGATGACGGAGACACAATGGTTCTTCTCCATTAACGACAGACAGGGCAACAATTTTTTTATTTTTTCTCAGCTGGCTCAGAGTTATCAAGCTTAGCCATGCCTTCCAGTACAGCCTCCATAGCCCCACCCCCTTTCCTGGCTGACCCGCCACCTGTGGTTTCTGCTTCTCACTGTTTTACAGCCGATGCCTACACTGCAATGCTGTCGGTCATCAATTGTGCACATCATCAATGATTCACTGATAATGGTTCTCTGCCATCGATAAAACACTGATGTCACTATCTATGATGACTGTCAATGTTGAACCCTTTGATGGCCATCCCTACTCCTTCAGATACCCATATTCAATCCCTTTTTTCTGTTCCCTCTAACCATGTGTTTTTCCCCCATAAATTCATGCACAGGCTTACACTTTTTTCTATTGTCCTCCTTTCCAGGGACAGATTAAGCCTTAGGGGGGCCCAGGGCACTTAAAACAGGGGGTCCCAGGGAAAGGCGGGTGTATTTTATATTGTGCATGCCTCCTGACATGACCCATTTCAGGAGCAGGGGTGTATTTAGGGGTCCGAGGGCCCCATGCAAAGTAAAGGACTGGTGCCCCCCATATTTGAAATAGGGAAGGCACGTGTGCCAAAAAAGGTGCGTGGCCACTCAATAGTACCCCTATTCAAATTACACCACAATAGTGTGCCTTACTCGCATTACACAGCACAGTAATGTACAGTACATTATTCACGTTATGCTACACAGTAGCACCAGGGCCGTCTCTAGATAGAAGGGGACTTGTGGGCACACTGCATGTTTGGGCCCCCTCCTCTCTCGTAGCTGTCACAGCTGCTGCTAGTGCTCTGAGCGCTGTAGACTCTGGCACAGTGCCAGAGTCTACAGCTCATGCGCAGGACTCAGAAAAATGGCCACTGCGCCATTTTTTTTTAAGTCCTACGCATGCACTGTACAGTGCCAGAGTCTCTAGTGCTCAGTTCGCTAGCAGCAGTGGTGACAGCTACAGGAGAGGAGGGGGCCCACACACAGCCAGCGATGGACTCTGGAAAGGAAAGTATAGGAGAAATGGGTGCAGTGTGTGCGGTGTGGGCCCCCCTGGACTCAGGGGCCCATGTGCACCGCACACACTGCACCCATTATAGATATGCCACTGAGTACTACCCCTTATACACATTATGCCACACAGTAGTGCCCATATATATGGGAAGACGTGCACGCTCCTGGGAAAGTGGGTGTGGCCTCACAAATTTTATATTATGATATCAAACTATAAATATATAATCACACCCCCTACACATGCGCACACACACAATTAGCAGCCTTACACACAGTGGGGGTCATTCCGAGTTGATCGCTCGCTAGCTAGTTTTAGCAGCCGTGCAAACGCTATGCCGCCGCACACTGGGGAGTGTATTTTAGCTTAGCAGAAGTGCGAACGCATGTGCAGCCGAGCTCTGCAAAAACAATTTGTGCAGTTTCAGAGTAGCTCAAAACGTACTCAGCGCTTACGATCACTTCAGCCTATTCGTGTCCGGATTTAACGTCACACACCTGCCCAGCGTTCGCCCAGCCACGCCTGTGTTTTCCCTGGCACGCCTGCATTTTTCCAAATACTCCCTGAAAACGGACAGTTTACACCCAGAAACGCCCACTTCCTGTCAATCACTCTGCGGCTGTCAGTGCGACTTAAATCTTCGCTAGAGCCTGTGCAAAACCACATCGTTCGTTGTACCCATACGTCGCGCATGCGCATTGTAGGGCATACGCATGCGCAGAAATGCTGTTTTCAACTCGGAATGACCCCCACTACCCACAGTAGATCTCCTTACACATAATGTCCCAAGTATATTGTCAGATGCACATAATGTCCCCCATTATAGTGCCAGTTACACATAATGACCCCAGTAGTGCAGTGCCAGATACACATAATGCCTCCGAGTATAGTGCCAAATACACATATGCTCCCACAGTGCCAGATACACATACAGTATGCTCCCACAGTACCAGACACTCGTATGCCCCCACAGTGCCGGACACTCAAATGCCCCCACAGTGCCAGATACACGTATGTGCCCCACAGTGCCAGATACACGTATGCCCCCACAGTGCCAGATACACGTATGCCCCCACAGTGCCAGATACACGTATGCCCCCACAGTGCCAGATACACGTATGCCCCCACAGTGTCAGATACACGTATGCCCCCACAGTGCCAGATACACATATGCCCCCACAGTGCCAGACACACATATGCCCCCACAATGCCAGACACACATATTACCCCATGTTGATTTTACTATTAAAGTCAGCACTTTTAGGTACATTCACTTTTAGAGGCAGCAGCTATCCCCCCACCCCCATGTACTGTAGTTCCTTAACAGCAGGGATGCCCATTAATGATCAAATAATGCAGCAACAGCCACTGTAATTGGCACCGGGGTCCAGCACCACACCACAACACAGACAAGAAACTCTACATACTGTAAACTACACCTCCCAGCAGCCGCTGCTGCATGCGGTGATCGTTACTGGGCATCCATGCTGGTTAGGAACTACACCGGGATGGGGGTATAGCTGCTGCATCTAAAAGTGAATCTACAGTACCTACTGCCCACGGGTGGCACCTCTGGATGGCGCCCCTCCTCGACTGGCGCCTCTGGCGAGTGCCATCCTGGCCAATAGGAAGATGCACCCCTGTTCAGGAGAGACAAAATTACTATCTGGACTTCCATCTTAATATATGATTGCAATCACCTGTGTTGAACTATTTAATTGATAAAAGACAATTTAAACAACCTTAAAATACACACAGAAAAAGAAAATCTACAATTTATCTTGTCACGTGCAACAATAGCAGCAGCCTCTGCCCTACTTACACACTGGGACAGATCTCAGGAGGACTCTGTGTGTTTCTCTCTTGACCCGAATGATCTCATGAGATAACAGATTTCACAGGTTACACAGGACCCAGACAGGGAGGGGGAGAAGCTGGGATACCTGGGTCTCTATTTGAAAGGGGAAGGGAAAGGGGATATTGTTGCACAGGAGACTAAATTTGAGTAGATTCTACTATTAGTTGCAAGTATTGATTGTTTATCAGAAAGAAACCCCTAATGTCAATTTATATAGTATACAAATACATGGATAGGGGGTGCTACCACAGATCATACAATAACTGTAAAAGGAAAAGGAGAAGAAGAAAAGGATCTGTTTCCGGTGCACACAAATGTAAAAAATAACTTTTATTATAACCTTAAAATGTAGAAAAGAATATACTATTTCATCCGAGTCTTCTCAGATGAACTGATGCGAAATATTAAAAAACATGAATACAGTAATATGTGAATTGACAAGACTATGTGTGATAGAAAGAAAGATAGAGAGAATAAATGTAAAAAAAACTTCCGGCTGAGCGTCTTTTTATATGTCTATTACCAATCCAAACTGTCTCACATAGTTGATTTATAATATGTTCTAACTCGACAGTACTATAATAGTATCTTTATTATGATACAAATGTCTGCTTCTGGGTTTACTCACAATATTTTCAAATGTAACTGAAATGTTACTCTTTTAGTTTGCCCAGCCTAATGGATCAATGTGTTACAACATTGTTCTATTCGCTCATCTAAGAGATTCTGGCTCTCTGCCCAGATTATTGATATAATAGATACTCAGGAATAGCTAACAGTCTCCTTCAAGAGAGTTGCAGGGAGATGGTAATCCATACGATATATTCCCGTATTAATAGCAGTGCATTAATGTGAATATATCTGCTCAATTTTATCAGGGAATGAACGTGGAATCACTGATATATATTCATATGTGTTGATAATTTAATAAGTTTTATTTCGATGTCCCCATGTGAACATCTCTCACATGAAGTGTCAGTTGTCCTCTTTGGATAATAGAAACCCCGAAACATAACAGGATTAAATCACCCCACAACGTAATGGGGGGGGGGGGGGGGGGCTCTCACACCAGGAAAATAGAAGTTTTTTCAAAAAAGTGTTCGGAGCATCTAATCCTTGTCTGCTGTTTATCTCTCACATATAGTGTCAGACGTATTAATACCTCATAGCAGTCAGTCTGCTCTTTATTTACAAATAGGAGTTTTTCTAAGAGCTTTTGTCCCGTTAATGTTTCATCCGTCTTTCATATATAGTGCCAGGCAACAGATATATAACTAGCACATTCAGTGCACTGTAGAGGATTTCCAATATGTAAATAATTTTACCTCTCACTCTTGGTGTCAGGTATATTATGTTTACATATGAATATATATATCAATTAGTATCATATGATTTCTCACTCTCTGCATTGGTTCGTGAGTGTCGTATCTATAAGGAAGTATGTTCATACCTGAAGAGCAATATCCACATATATAGTACCCCTATAAAGAGGGGGAGCAGTATACACTCGTAATCCGTATCGGATAACTGTTTAACTTGTATAAGTATATATAACTGTTCGTATGAGTTGCTAGGCAGAGAGAAACATTCAGGAAGCACGTGTCATGTTAGTGCTGTGAGCCTTAATCAGTATCTGTGATACACATATGCTAATGAATATGGGTAACTGTCCAAAGCTTAGTATCCAATAGACACTCCCAAATAGTTTTATCACATATGCATATCATATATAAGTAGCTCACTCATTCATACAAATGTATCAGCACATGTTATGTGGGTTCAGACAAATTGTCAGAGAGATATCTCACTATCTCTCCCATACATTCAAATCAGCATGTTTAATACATAGTAATTTAGTGATATGATTGGTAATTCTGTGCACACTGTATAAAAATGCACGGCGTTGGAGCTTCCAGCGTATTTGCCGTACCATACGTTTCAGAGATGGGCAGACATAATTTAGATATAAATTAGTTAAATATTTGGTTAGACATGTAGGACGCCCAGCCGGTCTCTTACAGCTCTCTCCCCTCTTCCTATCTCCCCTCTGGTCGGGAAGCTCCGTCACTACTGTAGCTCATTAAACCTGATACTCCTGTGCCTGCACTGCATACTGTCCTGCTTGCATTCTGGCTGCCTGGTTCTGCTGCTGCACAAGAGGGAGAGCTAGTGATGTCAGTGTGCTTTGGCTGGGGGGCCCCTGACAGAAGGGGGCCCAGGGTACAGTATCCCCTGCCCCCCCCCCCCCCCCCTCATCTGGCTATGCTCCTTTCCCTTCTTCAACATCTGCACTCTTCCCTTGCCCATGACACCCATATTATTGCCTGCCTGTACCATCTTCACTCCCAAGCCTATGATAAGGAAAAAAATATGATAATAGTTAACTGCAATGCAGACAAAGCATTTGACAGAATATCATGGGCACATCTAACAAGAGTATTGCAAATACAGAACTTCGGTGAGAGCTTTGTGACAGTATTCAAAACATTTTATAGGGAGCTGGGGGCATACTTAACAGTTAATGGCATTAATACATTGGTATTCCAGCTCCATAGGGGGACAAGGCAAGGGTGCCCAATATCACCTTTGCTATATAATTTGACAATGGATCCATATATTTGAAATTGTTTTCGGTGTAAAGAATGGCAAGGGGTGAAGTTGAGAGATATTACATTGAAATTATCTGCATACGCAGATGATTTACTATGATATAATAAGAATCCAAAGTAAGCAATAACGGGGCTTGTGAAAATATTCAGAGAATTTCATATAGTATTGGTGTCTCTGGTGAATTATAATAAAACAGAAGTATTGGCATTAAAGAAAGAAGCCAGAAAAGACTGAGGAGATACATTCCCATTCAAATGGGCAAACAAGACAATAAAATATCTAGGATTAAATATTACTATACATCCGTCTGCGTTATACGCAGCAAATTTTCCGAACATTATACAGAAAACGGTGTCAGATTTTGAGAGATGGAAACATCTCCCATTATCATATTTGGGTAGATGCCAGCTGATAAAAATGGTCACATTCCCCATGGGCAAAACTAGGGTTTTCGTCACCCGGGGCTGCGGGCAGACAGGTGGGCCAGAGACACTGCCCTGGGAGCTGTCTGCTGTCTCACTGGAGCAGCACAGCACTGCCAGTAAAAAAAACTAAAACAAACCCTGCTCCTCTGTAACTCCTCAGGGACTCCTCAAATCCTGCACCTGGGGCACATGCCCCCACCATCACCCCACCACCACCAACACACACACACACACACACACACACACACACACACACACACACACACTTGTCGTGGCCCAATTCCCCGGATTACTATGTGTCCAAAGGGAGGGTCCTTCAGAGAGAGAGAAAGGAGTGGGGTGGGGAAGGCAGCATGCACTATTACTGTACCTTAATCCATGCCATGCCCGGCAGTGACACCAACAGCGCTCGCCGCTCACAGTCGCAATGATGTGGATTTGAGAGGAGGGTCCTCACTCCTCTCTTCAGGCTGGGCCACTGTCATTCGTTAAGGCTGGTGTCCCCACTGCCAGCGCACACAGTCCCCTGTGTTCCACACCCCCTTCCCCATGTGTCCCCACAGACGGCGCGCACAGACCCCTGTGTTTCCCCTGGTCCAGGGGGAACACGGGTCTGTGCGCGACGTCTGTGGGGACACACAGGGAAGGGGGTGTGGGATCACCGGGGGCTGTGCCCGCTGGTAGTGGGGACACCAGGGGGATGGGGGAACAGACTTACTGTGGCAGGGTATGTCAGGATGCGGTGCCCTCCTAAATGTGGTGCCCGCGCCTTACGCCCCCTCCCACTGCCCAATCATATCTTCTTTAGTGACAGGAGCGTGCTTTCAGATGAGCTGAAAGCACGCCCCTGTCAAAGCGGCACTGCTATTAGGTGCCGCTTATTAGGCTTTTTTCAATGGGCTTTCACTGCCCAGTGCTTGGTCCCGTCCCCCGCTTCCGGACATTTCTCGCTGACGGCTGGAGGCACCGAGAAAGGTGCCTCCGAAACACATTTAAAATAGTTTTTTTTATAGGGTAAAATTATTAAAATAATACACAGCCTAAAGAAGATACTTATGACACAGAATATGTGTCATAAGTATCTTCTTTGCATTATTTTAATCATTAATGACAGGGGAGGCACTGCCTCCCCTGACTGCACGTCCCTGCTTCCCCCTGACCCTGGTTCATTATTGCTGTAATGTGATATCATGCAGCCCGCCAAGAACCTTTGCAATGTGGTGGACAACTATGTAATAGATTGATATCGTTGGGTATCAATGCCAATTTCCCTATAGATTGTAAGCTTGCGAGCAGGCCTTCCTACATCTGTGACTGATTATTAATACCCAGTTTTGTTTTATCGTTGTGTCCAGTTGTATTGCGCAACAGGTTTTGCTGCAATATATAAGAAACTGTTAATAAATAAATAAATAATGGTTTGCCATTGATGACGGAGACACAATGGTTCTTCTCCATTAACGACAGACAGGGCAACAATTTTTTTATTTTTTCTCAGCTGGCTCAGAGTTATCAAGCTTAGCCATGCCTTCCAGTACAGCCTCCATAGCCCCACCCCCTTTCCTGGCTGACCCGCCACCTGTGGTTTCTGCTTCTCACTGTTTTACAGCCGATGCCTACACTGCAATGCTGTCGGTCATCAATTGTGCACATCATCAATGATTCACTGATAATGGTTCTCTGCCATCGATAAAACACTGATGTCACTATCTATGATGACTGTCAATGTTGAACCCTTTGATGGCCATCCCTACTCCTTCAGATACCCATATTCAATCCCTTTTTTCTGTTCCCTCTAACCATGTGTTTTTCCCCCATAAATTCATGCACAGGCTTACACTTTTTTCTATTGTCCTCCTTTCCAGGGACAGATTAAGCCTTAGGGGGGCCCAGGGCACTTAAAACAGGGGGTCCCAGGGAAAGGCGGGTGTATTTTATATTGTGCATGCCTCCTGACATGACCCATTTCAGGAGCAGGGGTGTATTTAGGGGTCCGAGGGCCCCATGCAAAGTAAAGGACTGGTGCCCCCCATATTTGAAATAGGGAAGGCACGTGTGCCAAAAAAGGTGCGTGGCCACTCAATAGTACCCCTATTCAAATTACACCACAATAGTGTGCCTTACTCGCATTACACAGCACAGTAATGTACAGTACATTATTCACGTTATGCTACACAGTAGCACCAGGGCCGTCTCTAGATAGAAGGGGACTTGTGGGCACACTGCATGTTTGGGCCCCCTCCTCTCTCGTAGCTGTCACAGCTGCTGCTAGTGCTCTGAGCGCTGTAGACTCTGGCACAGTGCCAGAGTCTACAGCTCATGCGCAGGACTCAGAAAAATGGCCACTGCGCCATTTTTTTTTAAGTCCTACGCATGCACTGTACAGTGCCAGAGTCTCTAGTGCTCAGTTCGCTAGCAGCAGTGGTGACAGCTACAGGAGAGGAGGGGGCCCACACACAGCCAGCGATGGACTCTGGAAAGGAAAGTATAGGAGAAATGGGTGCAGTGTGTGCGGTGTGGGCCCCCCTGGACTCAGGGGCCCATGTGCACCGCACACACTGCACCCATTATAGATATGCCACTGAGTACTACCCCTTATACACATTATGCCACACAGTAGTGCCCATATATATGGGAAGACGTGCACGCTCCTGGGAAAGTGGGTGTGGCCTCACAAATTTTATATTATGATATCAAACTATAAATATATAATCACACCCCCTACACATGCGCACACACACAATTAGCAGCCTTACACACAGTGGGGGTCATTCCGAGTTGATCGCTCGCTAGCTAGTTTTAGCAGCCGTGCAAACGCTATGCCGCCGCACACTGGGGAGTGTATTTTAGCTTAGCAGAAGTGCGAACGCATGTGCAGCCGAGCTCTGCAAAAACAATTTGTGCAGTTTCAGAGTAGCTCAAAACGTACTCAGCGCTTACGATCACTTCAGCCTATTCGTGTCCGGATTTAACGTCACACACCTGCCCAGCGTTCGCCCAGCCACGCCTGTGTTTTCCCTGGCACGCCTGCATTTTTCCAAATACTCCCTGAAAACGGACAGTTTACACCCAGAAACGCCCACTTCCTGTCAATCACTCTGCGGCTGTCAGTGCGACTTAAATCTTCGCTAGAGCCTGTGCAAAACCACATCGTTCGTTGTACCCATACGTCGCGCATGCGCATTGTAGGGCATACGCATGCGCAGAAATGCTGTTTTCAACTCGGAATGACCCCCACTACCCACAGTAGATCTCCTTACACATAATGTCCCAAGTATATTGTCAGATGCACATAATGTCCCCCATTATAGTGCCAGTTACACATAATGACCCCAGTAGTGCAGTGCCAGATACACATAATGCCTCCGAGTATAGTGCCAAATACACATATGCTCCCACAGTGCCAGATACACATACAGTATGCTCCCACAGTACCAGACACTCGTATGCCCCCACAGTGCCGGACACTCAAATGCCCCCACAGTGCCAGATACACGTATGTGCCCCACAGTGCCAGATACACGTATGCCCCCACAGTGCCAGATACACGTATGCCCCCACAGTGCCAGATACACGTATGCCCCCACAGTGCCAGATACACGTATGCCCCCACAGTGTCAGATACACGTATGCCCCCACAGTGCCAGATACACATATGCCCCCACAGTGCCAGACACACATATGCCCCCACAATGCCAGACACACATATTACCCCATGTTGATTTTACTATTAAAGTCAGCACTTTTAGGTACATTCACTTTTAGAGGCAGCAGCTATCCCCCCACCCCCATGTACTGTAGTTCCTTAACAGCAGGGATGCCCATTAATGATCAAATAATGCAGCAACAGCCACTGTAATTGGCACCGGGGTCCAGCACCACACCACAACACAGACAAGAAACTCTACATACTGTAAACTACACCTCCCAGCAGCCGCTGCTGCATGCGGTGATCGTTACTGGGCATCCATGCTGGTTAGGAACTACACCGGGATGGGGGTATAGCTGCTGCATCTAAAAGTGAATCTACAGTACCTACTGCCCACGGGTGGCACCTCTGGATGGCGCCCCTCCTCGACTGGCGCCTCTGGCGAGTGCCATCCTGGCCAATAGGAAGATGCACCCCTGTTCAGGAGAGACAAAATTACTATCTGGACTTCCATCTTAATATATGATTGCAATCACCTGTGTTGAACTATTTAATTGATAAAAGACAATTTAAACAACCTTAAAATACACACAGAAAAAGAAAATCTACAATTTATCTTGTCACGTGCAACAATAGCAGCAGCCTCTGCCCTACTTACACACTGGGACAGATCTCAGGAGGACTCTGTGTGTTTCTCTCTTGACCCGAATGATCTCATGAGATAACAGATTTCACAGGTTACACAGGACCCAGACAGGGAGGGGGAGAAGCTGGGATACCTGGGTCTCTATTTGAAAGGGGAAGGGAAAGGGGATATTGTTGCACAGGAGACTAAATTTGAGTAGATTCTACTATTAGTTGCAAGTATTGATTGTTTATCAGAAAGAAACCCCTAATGTCAATTTATATAGTATACAAATACATGGATAGGGGGTGCTACCACAGATCATACAATAACTGTAAAAGGAAAAGGAGAAGAAGAAAAGGATCTGTTTCCGGTGCACACAAATGTAAAAAATAACTTTTATTATAACCTTAAAATGTAGAAAAGAATATACTATTTCATCCGAGTCTTCTCAGATGAACTGATGCGAAATATTAAAAAACATGAATACAGTAATATGTGAATTGACAAGACTATGTGTGATAGAAAGAAAGATAGAGAGAATAAATGTAAAAAAAACTTCCGGCTGAGCGTCTTTTTATATGTCTATTACCAATCCAAACTGTCTCACATAGTTGATTTATAATATGTTCTAACTCGACAGTACTATAATAGTATCTTTATTATGATACAAATGTCTGCTTCTGGGTTTACTCACAATATTTTCAAATGTAACTGAAATGTTACTCTTTTAGTTTGCCCAGCCTAATGGATCAATGTGTTACAACATTGTTCTATTCGCTCATCTAAGAGATTCTGGCTCTCTGCCCAGATTATTGATATAATAGATACTCAGGAATAGCTAACAGTCTCCTTCAAGAGAGTTGCAGGGAGATGGTAATCCATACGATATATTCCCGTATTAATAGCAGTGCATTAATGTGAATATATCTGCTCAATTTTATCAGGGAATGAACGTGGAATCACTGATATATATTCATATGTGTTGATAATTTAATAAGTTTTATTTCGATGTCCCCATGTGAACATCTCTCACATGAAGTGTCAGTTGTCCTCTTTGGATAATAGAAACCCCGAAACATAACAGGATTAAATCACCCCACAACGTAATGGGAGGGGGGGGGGGGGGGGGCTCTCACACCAGGAAAATAGAAGTTTTTTCAAAAAAGTGTTCGGAGCATCTAATCCTTGTCTGCTGTTTATCTCTCACATATAGTGTCAGACGTATTAATACCTCATAGCAGTCAGTCTGCTCTTTATTTACAAATAGGAGTTTTTCTAAGAGCTTTTGTCCCGTTAATGTTTCATCCGTCTTTCATATATAGTGCCAGGCAACAGATATATAACTAGCACATTCAGTGCACTGTAGAGGATTTCCAATATGTAAATAATTTTACCTCTCACTCTTGGTGTCAGGTATATTATGTTTACATATGAATATATATATCAATTAGTATCATATGATTTCTCACTCTCTGCATTGGTTCGTGAGTGTCGTATCTATAAGGAAGTATGTTCATACCTGAAGAGCAATATCCACATATATAGTACCCCTATAAAGAGGGGGAGCAGTATACACTCGTAATCCGTATCGGATAACTGTTTAACTTGTATAAGTATATATAACTGTTCGTATGAGTTGCTAGGCAGAGAGAAACATTCAGGAAGCACGTGTCATGTTAGTGCTGTGAGCCTTAATCAGTATCTGTGATACACATATGCTAATGAATATGGGTAACTGTCCAAAGCTTAGTATCCAATAGACACTCCCAAATAGTTTTATCACATATGCATATCATATATAAGTAGCTCACTCATTCATACAAATGTATCAGCACATGTTATGTGGGTTCAGACAAATTGTCAGAGAGATATCTCACTATCTCTCCCATACATTCAAATCAGCATGTTTAATACATAGTAATTTAGTGATATGATTGGTAATTCTGTGCACACTGTATAAAAATGCACGGCGTTGGAGCTTCCAGCGTATTTGCCGTACCATACGTTTCAGAGATGGGCAGACATAATTTAGATATAAATTAGTTAAATATTTGGTTAGACATGTAGGACGCCCAGCCGGTCTCTTACAGCTCTCTCCCCTCTTCCTATCTCCCCTCTGGTCGGGAAGCTCCGTCACTACTGTAGCTCATTAAACCTGATACTCCTGTGCCTGCACTGCATACTGTCCTGCTTGCATTCTGGCTGCCTGGTTCTGCTGCTGCACAAGAGGGAGAGCTAGTGATGTCAGTGTGCTTTGGCTGGGGGGCCCCTGACAGAAGGGGGCCCAGGGTACAGTATCCCCTGCCCCCCCCCCCCCCCCCCCCTCATCTGGCTATGCTCCTTTCCCTTCTTCAACATCTGCACTCTTCCCTTGCCCATGACACCCATATTATTGCCTGCCTGTACCATCTTCACTCCCAAGCCTATGATAAGGAAAAAAATATGATAATAGTTAACTGCAATGCAGACAAAGCATTTGACAGAATATCATGGGCACATCTAACAAGAGTATTGCAAATACAGAACTTCGGTGAGAGCTTTGTGACAGTATTCAAAACATTTTATAGGGAGCTGGGGGCATACTTAACAGTTAATGGCATTAATACATTGGTATTCCAGCTCCATAGGGGGACAAGGCAAGGGTGCCCAATATCACCTTTGCTATATAATTTGACAATGGATCCATATATTTGAAATTGTTTTCGGTGTAAAGAATGGCAAGGGGTGAAGTTGAGAGATATTACATTGAAATTATCTGCATACGCAGATGATTTACTATGATATAATAAGAATCCAAAGTAAGCAATAACGGGGCTTGTGAAAATATTCAGAGAATTTCATATAGTATTGGTGTCTCTGGTGAATTATAATAAAACAGAAGTATTGGCATTAAAGAAAGAAGCCAGAAAAGACTGAGGAGATACATTCCCATTCAAATGGGCAAACAAGACAATAAAATATCTAGGATTAAATATTACTATACATCCGTCTGCGTTATACGCAGCAAATTTTCCGAACATTATACAGAAAACGGTGTCAGATTTTGAGAGATGGAAACATCTCCCATTATCATATTTGGGTAGATGCCAGCTGATAAAAATGGTCACATTCCCCATGGGCAAAACTAGGGTTTTCGTCACCCGGGGCTGCGGGCAGACAGGTGGGCCAGAGACACTGCCCTGGGAGCTGTCTGCTGTCTCACTGGAGCAGCACAGCACTGCCAGTAAAAAAAACTAAAACAAACCCTGCTCCTCTGTAACTCCTCAGGGACTCCTCAAATCCTGCACCTGGGGCACATGCCCCCACCATCACCCCACCACCACCAACACACACACACACACACACACACACACACACACACACACACACACACACACTTGTCGTGGCCCAATTCCCCGGATTACTATGTGTCCAAAGGGAGGGTCCTTCAGAGAGAGAGAAAGGAGTGGGGTGGGGAAGGCAGCATGCACTATTACTGTACCTTAATCCATGCCATGCCCGGCAGTGACACCAACAGCGCTCGCCGCTCACAGTCGCAATGATGTGGATTTGAGAGGAGGGTCCTCACTCCTCTCTTCAGGCTGGGCCACTGTCATTCGTTAAGGCTGGTGTCCCCACTGCCAGCGCACACAGTCCCCTGTGTTCCACACCCCCTTCCCCATGTGTCCCCACAGACGGCGCGCACAGACCCCTGTGTTTCCCCTGGTCCAGGGGGAACACGGGTCTGTGCGCGACGTCTGTGGGGACACACAGGGAAGGGGGTGTGGGATCACCGGGGGCTGTGCCCGCTGGTAGTGGGGACACCAGGGGGATGGGGGAACAGACTTACTGTGGCAGGGTATGTCAGGATGCGGTGCCCTCCTAAATGTGGTGCCCGCGCCTTACGCCCCCTCCCACTGCCCAATCATATCTTCTTTAGTGACAGGAGCGTGCTTTCAGATGAGCTGAAAGCACGCCCCTGTCAAAGCGGCACTGCTATTAGGTGCCGCTTATTAGGCTTTTTTCAATGGGCTTTCACTGCCCAGTGCTTGGTCCCGTCCCCCGCTTCCGGACATTTCTCGCTGACGGCTGGAGGCACCGAGAAAGGTGCCTCCGAAACACATTTAAAATAGTTTTTTTTATAGGGTAAAATTATTAAAATAATACACAGCCTAAAGAAGATACTTATGACACAGAATATGTGTCATAAGTATCTTCTTTGCATTATTTTAATCATTAATGACAGGGGAGGCACTGCCTCCCCTGACTGCACGTCCCTGCTTCCCCCTGACCCTGGTTCATTATTGCTGTAATGTGATATCATGCAGCCCGCCAAGAACCTTTGCAATGTGGTGGACAACTATGTAATAGATTGATATCGTTGGGTATCAATGCCAATTTCCCTATAGATTGTAAGCTTGCGAGCAGGCCTTCCTACATCTGTGACTGATTATTAATACCCAGTTTTGTTTTATCGTTGTGTCCAGTTGTATTGCGCAACAGGTTTTGCTGCAATATATAAGAAACTGTTAATAAATAAATAAATAATGGTTTGCCATTGATGACGGAGACACAATGGTTCTTCTCCATTAACGACAGACAGGGCAACAATTTTTTTATTTTTTCTCAGCTGGCTCAGAGTTATCAAGCTTAGCCATGCCTTCCAGTACAGCCTCCATAGCCCCACCCCCTTTCCTGGCTGACCCGCCACCTGTGGTTTCTGCTTCTCACTGTTTTACAGCCGATGCCTACACTGCAATGCTGTCGGTCATCAATTGTGCACATCATCAATGATTCACTGATAATGGTTCTCTGCCATCGATAAAACACTGATGTCACTATCTATGATGACTGTCAATGTTGAACCCTTTGATGGCCATCCCTACTCCTTCAGATACCCATATTCAATCCCTTTTTTCTGTTCCCTCTAACCATGTGTTTTTCCCCCATAAATTCATGCACAGGCTTACACTTTTTTCTATTGTCCTCCTTTCCAGGGACAGATTAAGCCTTAGGGGGGCCCAGGGCACTTAAAACAGGGGGTCCCAGGGAAAGGCGGGTGTATTTTATATTGTGCATGCCTCCTGACATGACCCATTTCAGGAGCAGGGGTGTATTTAGGGGTCCGAGGGCCCCATGCAAAGTAAAGGACTGGTGCCCCCCATATTTGAAATAGGGAAGGCACGTGTGCCAAAAAAGGTGCGTGGCCACTCAATAGTACCCCTATTCAAATTACACCACAATAGTGTGCCTTACTCGCATTACACAGCACAGTAATGTACAGTACATTATTCACGTTATGCTACACAGTAGCACCAGGGCCGTCTCTAGATAGAAGGGGACTTGTGGGCACACTGCATGTTTGGGCCCCCTCCTCTCTCGTAGCTGTCACAGCTGCTGCTAGTGCTCTGAGCGCTGTAGACTCTGGCACAGTGCCAGAGTCTACAGCTCATGCGCAGGACTCAGAAAAATGGCCACTGCGCCATTTTTTTTTAAGTCCTACGCATGCACTGTACAGTGCCAGAGTCTCTAGTGCTCAGTTCGCTAGCAGCAGTGGTGACAGCTACAGGAGAGGAGGGGGCCCACACACAGCCAGCGATGGACTCTGGAAAGGAAAGTATAGGAGAAATGGGTGCAGTGTGTGCGGTGTGGGCCCCCCTGGACTCAGGGGCCCATGTGCACCGCACACACTGCACCCATTATAGATATGCCACTGAGTACTACCCCTTATACACATTATGCCACACAGTAGTGCCCATATATATGGGAAGACGTGCACGCTCCTGGGAAAGTGGGTGTGGCCTCACAAATTTTATATTATGATATCAAACTATAAATATATAATCACACCCCCTACACATGCGCACACACACAATTAGCAGCCTTACACACAGTGGGGGTCATTCCGAGTTGATCGCTCGCTAGCTAGTTTTAGCAGCCGTGCAAACGCTATGCCGCCGCACACTGGGGAGTGTATTTTAGCTTAGCAGAAGTGCGAACGCATGTGCAGCCGAGCTCTGCAAAAACAATTTGTGCAGTTTCAGAGTAGCTCAAAACGTACTCAGCGCTTACGATCACTTCAGCCTATTCGTGTCCGGATTTAACGTCACACACCTGCCCAGCGTTCGCCCAGCCACGCCTGTGTTTTCCCTGGCACGCCTGCATTTTTCCAAATACTCCCTGAAAACGGACAGTTTACACCCAGAAACGCCCACTTCCTGTCAATCACTCTGCGGCTGTCAGTGCGACTTAAATCTTCGCTAGAGCCTGTGCAAAACCACATCGTTCGTTGTACCCATACGTCGCGCATGCGCATTGTAGGGCATACGCATGCGCAGAAATGCTGTTTTCAACTCGGAATGACCCCCACTACCCACAGTAGATCTCCTTACACATAATGTCCCAAGTATATTGTCAGATGCACATAATGTCCCCCATTATAGTGCCAGTTACACATAATGACCCCAGTAGTGCAGTGCCAGATACACATAATGCCTCCGAGTATAGTGCCAAATACACATATGCTCCCACAGTGCCAGATACACATACAGTATGCTCCCACAGTACCAGACACTCGTATGCCCCCACAGTGCCGGACACTCAAATGCCCCCACAGTGCCAGATACACGTATGTGCCCCACAGTGCCAGATACACGTATGCCCCCACAGTGCCAGATACACGTATGCCCCCACAGTGCCAGATACACGTATGCCCCCACAGTGCCAGATACACGTATGCCCCCACAGTGTCAGATACACGTATGCCCCCACAGTGCCAGATACACATATGCCCCCACAGTGCCAGACACACATATGCCCCCACAATGCCAGACACACATATTACCCCATGTTGATTTTACTATTAAAGTCAGCACTTTTAGGTACATTCACTTTTAGAGGCAGCAGCTATCCCCCCACCCCCATGTACTGTAGTTCCTTAACAGCAGGGATGCCCATTAATGATCAAATAATGCAGCAACAGCCACTGTAATTGGCACCGGGGTCCAGCACCACACCACAACACAGACAAGAAACTCTACATACTGTAAACTACACCTCCCAGCAGCCGCTGCTGCATGCGGTGATCGTTACTGGGCATCCATGCTGGTTAGGAACTACACCGGGATGGGGGTATAGCTGCTGCATCTAAAAGTGAATCTACAGTACCTACTGCCCACGGGTGGCACCTCTGGATGGCGCCCCTCCTCGACTGGCGCCTCTGGCGAGTGCCATCCTGGCCAATAGGAAGATGCACCCCTGTTCAGGAGAGACAAAATTACTATCTGGACTTCCATCTTAATATATGATTGCAATCACCTGTGTTGAACTATTTAATTGATAAAAGACAATTTAAACAACCTTAAAATACACACAGAAAAAGAAAATCTACAATTTATCTTGTCACGTGCAACAATAGCAGCAGCCTCTGCCCTACTTACACACTGGGACAGATCTCAGGAGGACTCTGTGTGTTTCTCTCTTGACCCGAATGATCTCATGAGATAACAGATTTCACAGGTTACACAGGACCCAGACAGGGAGGGGGAGAAGCTGGGATACCTGGGTCTCTATTTGAAAGGGGAAGGGAAAGGGGATATTGTTGCACAGGAGACTAAATTTGAGTAGATTCTACTATTAGTTGCAAGTATTGATTGTTTATCAGAAAGAAACCCCTAATGTCAATTTATATAGTATACAAATACATGGATAGGGGGTGCTACCACAGATCATACAATAACTGTAAAAGGAAAAGGAGAAGAAGAAAAGGATCTGTTTCCGGTGCACACAAATGTAAAAAATAACTTTTATTATAACCTTAAAATGTAGAAAAGAATATACTATTTCATCCGAGTCTTCTCAGATGAACTGATGCGAAATATTAAAAAACATGAATACAGTAATATGTGAATTGACAAGACTATGTGTGATAGAAAGAAAGATAGAGAGAATAAATGTAAAAAAAACTTCCGGCTGAGCGTCTTTTTATATGTCTATTACCAATCCAAACTGTCTCACATAGTTGATTTATAATATGTTCTAACTCGACAGTACTATAATAGTATCTTTATTATGATACAAATGTCTGCTTCTGGGTTTACTCACAATATTTTCAAATGTAACTGAAATGTTACTCTTTTAGTTTGCCCAGCCTAATGGATCAATGTGTTACAACATTGTTCTATTCGCTCATCTAAGAGATTCTGGCTCTCTGCCCAGATTATTGATATAATAGATACTCAGGAATAGCTAACAGTCTCCTTCAAGAGAGTTGCAGGGAGATGGTAATCCATACGATATATTCCCGTATTAATAGCAGTGCATTAATGTGAATATATCTGCTCAATTTTATCAGGGAATGAACGTGGAATCACTGATATATATTCATATGTGTTGATAATTTAATAAGTTTTATTTCGATGTCCCCATGTGAACATCTCTCACATGAAGTGTCAGTTGTCCTCTTTGGATAATAGAAACCCCGAAACATAACAGGATTAAATCACCCCACAACGTAATGGGAGGGGGGGGGGGGGGGGGCTCTCACACCAGGAAAATAGAAGTTTTTTCAAAAAAGTGTTCGGAGCATCTAATCCTTGTCTGCTGTTTATCTCTCACATATAGTGTCAGACGTATTAATACCTCATAGCAGTCAGTCTGCTCTTTATTTACAAATAGGAGTTTTTCTAAGAGCTTTTGTCCCGTTAATGTTTCATCCGTCTTTCATATATAGTGCCAGGCAACAGATATATAACTAGCACATTCAGTGCACTGTAGAGGATTTCCAATATGTAAATAATTTTACCTCTCACTCTTGGTGTCAGGTATATTATGTTTACATATGAATATATATATCAATTAGTATCATATGATTTCTCACTCTCTGCATTGGTTCGTGAGTGTCGTATCTATAAGGAAGTATGTTCATACCTGAAGAGCAATATCCACATATATAGTACCCCTATAAAGAGGGGGAGCAGTATACACTCGTAATCCGTATCGGATAACTGTTTAACTTGTATAAGTATATATAACTGTTCGTATGAGTTGCTAGGCAGAGAGAAACATTCAGGAAGCACGTGTCATGTTAGTGCTGTGAGCCTTAATCAGTATCTGTGATACACATATGCTAATGAATATGGGTAACTGTCCAAAGCTTAGTATCCAATAGACACTCCCAAATAGTTTTATCACATATGCATATCATATATAAGTAGCTCACTCATTCATACAAATGTATCAGCACATGTTATGTGGGTTCAGACAAATTGTCAGAGAGATATCTCACTATCTCTCCCATACATTCAAATCAGCATGTTTAATACATAGTAATTTAGTGATATGATTGGTAATTCTGTGCACACTGTATAAAAATGCACGGCGTTGGAGCTTCCAGCGTATTTGCCGTACCATACGTTTCAGAGATGGGCAGACATAATTTAGATATAAATTAGTTAAATATTTGGTTAGACATGTAGGACGCCCAGCCGGTCTCTTACAGCTCTCTCCCCTCTTCCTATCTCCCCTCTGGTCGGGAAGCTCCGTCACTACTGTAGCTCATTAAACCTGATACTCCTGTGCCTGCACTGCATACTGTCCTGCTTGCATTCTGGCTGCCTGGTTCTGCTGCTGCACAAGAGGGAGAGCTAGTGATGTCAGTGTGCTTTGGCTGGGGGGCCCCTGACAGAAGGGGGCCCAGGGTACAGTATCCCCTGCCCCCCCCCCCCCCCCCCCCTCATCTGGCTATGCTCCTTTCCCTTCTTCAACATCTGCACTCTTCCCTTGCCCATGACACCCATATTATTGCCTGCCTGTACCATCTTCACTCCCAAGCCTATGATAAGGAAAAAAATATGATAATAGTTAACTGCAATGCAGACAAAGCATTTGACAGAATATCATGGGCACATCTAACAAGAGTATTGCAAATACAGAACTTCGGTGAGAGCTTTGTGACAGTATTCAAAACATTTTATAGGGAGCTGGGGGCATACTTAACAGTTAATGGCATTAATACATTGGTATTCCAGCTCCATAGGGGGACAAGGCAAGGGTGCCCAATATCACCTTTGCTATATAATTTGACAATGGATCCATATATTTGAAATTGTTTTCGGTGTAAAGAATGGCAAGGGGTGAAGTTGAGAGATATTACATTGAAATTATCTGCATACGCAGATGATTTACTATGATATAATAAGAATCCAAAGTAAGCAATAACGGGGCTTGTGAAAATATTCAGAGAATTTCATATAGTATTGGTGTCTCTGGTGAATTATAATAAAACAGAAGTATTGGCATTAAAGAAAGAAGCCAGAAAAGACTGAGGAGATACATTCCCATTCAAATGGGCAAACAAGACAATAAAATATCTAGGATTAAATATTACTATACATCCGTCTGCGTTATACGCAGCAAATTTTCCGAACATTATACAGAAAACGGTGTCAGATTTTGAGAGATGGAAACATCTCCCATTATCATATTTGGGTAGATGCCAGCTGATAAAAATGGTCACATTCCCCATGGGCAAAACTAGGGTTTTCGTCACCCGGGGCTGCGGGCAGACAGGTGGGCCAGAGACACTGCCCTGGGAGCTGTCTGCTGTCTCACTGGAGCAGCACAGCACTGCCAGTAAAAAAAACTAAAACAAACCCTGCTCCTCTGTAACTCCTCAGGGACTCCTCAAATCCTGCACCTGGGGCACATGCCCCCACCATCACCCCACCACCACCAACACACACACACACACACACACACACACACACACACACACACACACACACACACACACACACACACACACACACACTTGTCGTGGCCCAATTCCCCGGATTACTATATGTAATTCAAAAGCTTCTTCTGATTATGACAGATCCAGATATATAACTTTTGCGTAGAGCATTTAGTACATTTATATGGGCAGGGGAGAAACTAAGGATAGAATTACATAAATTAACACCAACAAGCAAAATGGGAGGGGTCAACCTTCCATGTCTGAAAACATAAACTATAGCAGCAAATCTCAGATATGCAGTTGACTGGATAAAAAATACTAACGAATATGCGGATAGTAAAATTGGACAGTCTCTATGTACAAGCATGATGTTAGTAAGTGCACTTCACACCCCTACAACACTAATAAGTATACATAAACCACAAAACATATTAATATACATGACATGTTTAGCGTGGAAATTGGCACATATACAAAAAAAGATATTACCTAATATATCACTGTTCTTACCGATAGGACACAATCCAGGTTTCACACACGGAGGTATTGACACGGTATTCACAAAATGGAGTAAACAGGGATTAAAACAGATATACCAAATACTAGATAAGGGAAGCAGAAGAATACATACACTCGAATTTATTAGAGAAAAATATCCTTTAATTGAAATATCACAATTTACTTACCTACAAATAAAGAGCTATATAAATGAAATGGCACTGAGGATATGGGAAGTTAATAACGGAAAGGGATTGGATGACGTGCTACTCCGCTGCCCAGGGGTAATAGCCTCTACATCATGGTTATGATGAAATGGAGAGTGGCATTCCCAAATATAGAAATAGACATGATGATCACACAAACAAATAATATGAATAAACAACTTATATCAGCGTCATATATGAAGATGCGTCTTAAGATACTAAATTAGGCTTACATTACGCCAAAAATGACACATAACATGGGATTGGCTACAAATTCCAACTGTTTTAAATGTAAAAAAAAACAGGAGCAGATTTAATGCATTGTTTATGGACATGTAGAGAAGTGAAAGAATTTTGGGAAAATGTTTTTAGTTATCTACTATAACATTAGGAAAAACATTAGAAATAACGCCTGAAAGTGCGATCTGGAATTATACATCTAACCAGAATAGAGAGAAGGTGACAGCGGGAGAAAAACAGTGGATAACTAAAGTATTATCAGCAGCCAAGAAAACAATATTGGCACAATGGGTAGCAGAGAATGCCATAGATATAACAATGTTACAAACTATAGTAAGATTGAGTATCTGTAAAATGGAATGGACAGAGATGTTACAAAAGGAAGAGCAGAGAGTGAAACACTTTCTTTCCATATGGCGAGCATATATTTATAATTTAAATCCACAAATGAAAGATGTAATAAGAGCAGAGATAACCCGGACAAACTGGTATCAGGAAGAACTAATAGAGACAGGACAGATAATAATATAAGGATAGGAAGGAACAGAAACCATGGGGTGTTATTATAGCATGATGTATTACAGGTAAAGTATCCCATATCCAAAATGCTTTGGACCAGATGTATTTTTGCTATCTGATTTTTCCGTATTTTGGAATAATTGCATACCATAATGAGATATCATGGTGATGGGACCCAAGTCTAAGCACAGAATGCATTTATGATTCATATACACCTTGGGGGTGATTCAGAGTTGATCGTAGCTGTGCTAAAATTAGCACAGCTACGATCGGGTACACTGACATGCGGGGGGACACCCAGCACAGGGCTAGTCCGCCCCGCATGTCAGGCTCTACCCCGTCGCAGAAGTACAAAAGCATCGCACAGTGGCGATGCTTTTGTACTGTAGGAGTAACTCCTTGCCAGCGCAGTTCCTGCACACTGGCAGGAGTTACTCATCGCTGTGAGGGCCGCAGCGACTGCATGTGATGTCACGCAACTGCCGCGGCCCGCCCCCCAACAGTCCAGACCGCACCCCCTAAATGGCGGCCAAACACCGCTGACCCGCCCCCTCCCGCCCAGCAACCGCCTCTGCCTGTCAATCAGGCAGAGGTGATCGCTAGCTGAAGACAGCCTTCGGCTGCCTGACATGCGTCGGCGGCTCATGCGCAGTTCAGACCTGATCGCTGCTGTGCAATAACGCACATCAGCGATCTGGTCTGAATGACCCCCCTTATACACACAGCCTGAATGTAATTTTAGACAAAAATTTTAATAACTGTGCATTAAACAAAGTTTGTATACATACACACAATTCATTTATGTTTCATATATACCTTATACACACAGCCTGAAGGTCATTTAATAAAATATTTTTAATAACTTTGTGAATTAAACAAAGTTTGTGTACATTGAGCCATCAGAAAACAAAGGTTTCACTATCTCAGTATCACTCAAAAAATTCTGTATTTCGTAATATTCCATATTTCAGAATATTTGGATATGGGATACTCAACCTGTATAAACATTGACATAGTGATAAATTGTAATAATCCAATGTTGAACTATAGAATGGATGTAACAAATGAAGATAAGGAATATTGAGACGTACATGTTGAGAAATGTCTTGTAATAAATAAAAAAAGGTATTTCAACACAGGTGATTGCAATCATAAATTAAGAGGGAAGTCCAGGTAGAGAACATTTTGTCCCTCCTGGAATGGGTCATGTTGGGAGGTATGGATTGTGTATATTAAATTTAAACCAATGGTGTATATTAGATTTAAACTACTAGTTTAATAATGCTGGGTACTGTTTATAGCTCCACCTAATTGAGAGACAACTATTTTATAAAGTTTTATAGTAACACAAATACAATTAAAACCTTAAAATACACACAGAAAAATAAAATCTACAATTTATCTTGTCACATGCAATAACAGCAGCAGCCTCTGTCCTACTTACACACTGGGACAGAACTCAGGAGAACTCTGTATGTTTCTCTCTTGACCCGAATGATCTCATGAGATAACAGATTTCACAGGTTAAACAGGACCCAGATGGGGAGGGGGAGAAGCTGGGATACCTGGGTCTCTTACAGCTCTCTCCCCTCCTCCTGTCTCCCCTCTGGTTGGGAAGCTCCGTCAGTACTGTAGCTCATGAAACCTGATACTCCTGTGCCTGAACTGCTTACTGTCCTGCTTGCATTCTGGCTGCCTGGTTCTGCTGCTGCACACGAGGGAGAGCTAGTGATGTCAGTGTGCTCTGGCTGGGGGGACCCTAAGAGAAGGGGGCCCAGGGTACAGTACCCCCTGCCCCCCACCCCCTTCATCTGGCTTTGCTCCTTTCCCTTCAACATCTGCACTCTTCCCTTACCCATGCTACCCCTATTATTGCCTGCCTGTACCATCTTCACTCCCAAGCCTATGCAAAGTGAACTTAACGCTCACTCACATTCCACCTTCCCTGTTCCTCTTTTTCAGTCATATAGAGTGGGCATAGATCCTGCGCAGCTAGCCAGCAAGGGGACTCATCGCTAGCCCCACTGCCGGCATTCTGGTGGACGGGATGCCGCTGTTGGGATATTGACAGCCAGCATCTCGTCCGTCGATAAATCGTATGTATTCCCATGAGATATCTTAAGAGTATGTACACACCTTCAATCATGTTTCATCATAAGAAAACAGGTAGCATGTGAAGGTCAGGTTTTATGTGCTGCTTAATATTCATCAGATGCGATGGTACAATATCAGACTAAAGGCCTAATCCTGATTTGGAATTAAAGAGAAAAAAAACAAACAAAACACTTTTACACCAAAGTCACAGGTCTCACCCGGGATTTGGAACACAATTCCACACCGGATCAGGGCCGGGACAGACACCTTTCACACCACAGCGTCGGCCTGGGTTATTCCCGGGTCGGCCCCATTCATACAGAACCCATGTGCAGTGGAACTCTTCTGCCAGCACTTGGAGAGGACATCATCTCCAAGCGGCGGGAAATCTGATCTCCCCATGCTGTAAATGGGACCCGGGTTGATTGATCCAGCAGTTGCGTGCGGTGAGGTCAGTGGCTGGTGTGTGTACAAAATAGTATTTTAATACCTACCGGTAAATCCTTTTCTCTTAGTCCGTAGCGGATGCTGGGGATGCTTCAAGAACCATGGGGTATAAACAGGATCCGCAGGAGACATGGGCACTTTAAGACTTTAAAAGGGGTGTGAACTGGCCCCTCCCTCTATGCCCCTCCTCCAGACTCCAGTTATAGGAACTGTGCCCAGGGAGACGGACATTTCGAGGAAAAGGATTTATTTAATTTTTAAACTAAGGTGAGATACATACCAGCTCACACCTCAAACACGCCGTACAACATGGCATTCAACAACAACGCATGCAACGGCATGACTAACATCAGCCACAGACTGACTGAACTCAACACAACATGTGTGTAACCATAACCAATAACTGCAGATACAGCCCGCACTGGGACGGGCGCCCAGCATTCTTTACGGACTAAGAGAAAAGGATTTACCGGTAGGTATTAAAATCCTATTTTCTCAAGCGTCCTAGAGGATGCTGGGGATGCTTCAAGAACCATGGGGTATATACACCAAAGCTCTAGAACGGGCGGGAGAGTGCGGATGACTCTGCAGCACCGATTGACCAAACAAGAGGTCCTCCTCAGCCAGGGTATCAAACTTGTAAAACTTCGCAAAACTGTTTGATCCTGACCAAGTAGCAGCTCGGCAAAGCTGTAATGCCGAGACCCCTCGGGCAGCCGCCCAGGATGAGCCCACCTTTCTGGTAGAATGGGCCTTCACCGATTTCGGTAACGGCAATCCCGCCGTAGAATGAGCCTGCTGAATCGTATTACAGATCCAGCGTGCAAGAGTCTGCTTGGAAGTAGGAGCCCCAATCTTGTTGGGAGCCCACAGGACAAACAGAGCCTCTGTTTTCCTAATCTGAGCCGTTCTGGCGACATAGATTTTCAAAGCTCTGACCACATCGAGAGACTTCGAAATTGCTGACGAGTTCTCAACTCCGCTCTATCAGCATAGAAGATTAAATAGGGGCTTTTGTGAGACAAAGCCGCCAATTCAGACACCCGCCTTGCGGATGCCAAGGCCAACAACATGACTACTTTCCAAGTAAGGAATTTCAACTCAACCTTACGTAAAGGTTCAAACCAATGAGATTGCAGGAACTGCAACACCACATTAAGATCGCATGATGCCACTGTGGGCACAAAGGGAGGTTGGATGTGCAGCACGCCTTTCACGAAGGTCTGAACTTCTGGAAGGGAGGCCAAATCTTTCTGAAAGAAAATTGATAAGGCCGAAATTTGTACTTTAATGGAGCCTAACTTTAGTCCCGCATCCACACCTGGTTGCAAAAAATGGAGCAAACGCCCCAGCTGAAATTCTTCCGTAGGAGCCTTCTTGGATTCACACCAAGACACATATTTTCTCAAAATACGGTGGTAATGCTTCGCCGTTACTGCTTTTCTAGCCTGAAGCAGTGTGGGAATTACTTCACTGGGAATACCATTTCGGGCTAGGATTTGGCGTTCAACCGCCATGCAGTCAAACGCAGCCGCGGTAAGTCTTGATACACGCATGGTCCTTGATGTAACAGGTCCTCTTGTAGTGGAAGAGGCCAGGGATCTTCTATGAGTAATTCTTGAAGATCTGGATACCAGGCCCTCCTTGGCCAGTCTGGAACGATGAGTATCGCCTGAACCCTTGTTCTTCTTATGATCTTTATCACCTTTGGAATGAGTGGAAGTGGAGGGAACACAAAGACCGACTGAAACACCCACGGTGTCACCAGGGAGTCCACCGCTATTGCTTGAGGGTCCCTCGACCTGGAACAATATCTCTGAAGTTTCTTGTTGAGGCGAGACGCCATCATGTCTATTTGAGGAATTCCCCAATGACTTGTCACTTCTGCAAAGATCTCTTGATGAAGACCCCTCTCTCCTGGATGGAGATCGTGTCTGCTGCGGAAGACTGCTTCCCAGTTGTCCACTCCTGGAATGAAGACTGCTGACAGAGCGCTTGCATGTTTCTCCGCCCAGCGAAGAACTTTTGTGGCCTCCGCCATCGCCGCTCTGCTCTTTGTTCCGCCCTGGCGGTTTATGTACGCCACTGCCGTTATGTTGTCTGACTGAATCAAGACGGGCAGACCGCGAAGAAGATGTTCCGCTTGCAGAAGGCCGTTGTAAATGGCCCTTAATTCCAGAATGTTTCTGTGCAGACAGGCTTCGTGGCTTGACCATTTTCTCTGGAAATTTGTCCCCTGTGTGACTGCTCCCCAGCCTTGGAGACTTGCATCTGTGGTCACCAGGATCCAATCCTGAATCCCGAACCTGCGCCCCTCTAGGAGGTGAGAACTGTGCAGCCACCACAGGAGAGAGACACTGGTCCTGGAAGATAGGATTATTTTCCGGTGCATGTACAGGTGAGACCCGGACCACTTGTCCAACAGGTCCCACTGAAACACTCTGGAATGGAACCTGCCAAACTGAATGGCCTCGTAGGCTGCCACCATCTTCCCCAGCAACCGAGTGCATTGAAGAATCGACACTCTTGCCGGTTTCAGAATCTGTTTTACCATGTTCTGTATTTCCAGAGCCTTTTCCACTGGAAGAAAAACCTGTAATTCTGTATCCAGAATCATACCCAAGAACGACAGCCGTGTTGTCGGAACCAACTGTGATTTTGGCAAGTTTAGGAGCTAACCATGTTGTTGCAGAATTGTCAGGGAGAGCGTAACGTTTTTCAGTAATTGCTCCTTAGATCTCGCCTTTATCAGCAGATCGTCCAAGTACGGGATAATTGTGATTCCCTGCTTGCGCAGGAGAACTATCATTTCCGCCATAACCTTGGTGAAAATCCTAGGAGCCGTGGACAGACCAAACGGCAACGTCTGAAATTGGTAATGACAATCCTGAACAGCAAACTTCAGATAAGCCTGATGTGGAGGATATATGGGGACGTGTAAGTAGGCATCCTTTATGTCGACCGACACCATAAAATCCCTCTCCTCCAGACTGGAGATCACTGCTCGGAGAGATTCCATCTTAAATTTTAATTTTTTTAGATAGAAATTGAGGGATGTTAGGTTCAGAATCGGTCTGACTGAGCCATCCGGCTTCGGGACCACGAACAGGCTTGAATAAAAGCCTTCCCCCTGTTGTGACGGGGGTACCGTGACAATTACTTGATTTTGACACAGCTTTAGTATTGCAGCGCATACTACCTCCTTTTCTGGAAGAGAAGCTGGCAAGGCCGATTTGAAAAATCGGTGAGGGGGCACGTCTTGAAACTCCAATTTGTACCCTTGGGCTACTATTTCTAATACCCAAGGATCCAGGGCCGAGCGAACCCAGACCTGACTGAAGAGTTGGAGACGTGCCCCCACCGGTGCAGACTCCCACAGAGGAGCCCCAGCGTCATGCGGTGGATTTGGTAGAAGCCGGGGAGGACTTCTGCTCTTGGGAACTTGCCACAGCCTGTGGCCTTTTTCCTCTTCCTCTCGTAGCAAGGAAGGAAGACCCTTGTCCTTTTTTGTATTTATTGGGCCAAAAGGACTGCATCTGATAGTGGGGCATTTTCTTTTGTTGTGCAGGAACATAAGGTAGAAACGATGACTTACCTGCGGTAGCCATAGATACCAGGTCAGCGAGGCCGTCACCAAACAAGACACCACTGAAAAATGGCAGAGACTCCATAGCCTTCTTAGAGTCAGCATCAGCATTCCATTGATGAACCCACAATGCCCTCCTAGCCGAGACTGCCATGGCATTGGCCCTTGATCCCAAAAGGCCAATATCCCTCGCAGCTTCCTTTAGATAGGCTGCAGCGTCCCTGATATGACCCAGTGTCAAAAGAACGCTATCCCTGTCTAGGGAATCTATATCGGATGACAAGTTATCTGCCCACTTTTTAATAGTGCTACTCACCCATGCCTATGTAACGGCAGGCCTGAGCAGTGTACCTGTAGTGACATAAATGGATTTTAATGTATTTTCCTGCTTACGATCCGCAGGATCCTTTTGGGCTGCAGTGTCAGGAGACGGAAGCGCCACCTTTTTGGACAGACGCGATAGAGCTTTGTCCACCGTGGGGGTTGACTCCCACTTTTCCCTGTCCCCAGAGGGGAACGGATATGCCACCGGAATTCTCTTGGGAACCTGTAACTTCTTGTCAGGATTTTCCCAAGCTTTTTCAAAAAGTGCGTTCAGTTCATGAGAGGGAGGAAACGTCACCTCAGGTTTCTTTCCCTTAAACATGCAGACCCTAGTATCAGGAACAGCAGGGTCTTCCGTGATATGTAATACGTCTTTTATCGCCTTAATCATGTACTGAATGCTCTTAGCCAGTTTAGGATTCAATCTGGCATCACTATAGCAGGGCCGAAACTAGGATTTTTGTCACCCGGGGCAAGGTAGTCATTTGACACCCCCCCCCCCCCCCCCCCCCCCCCGCAAAAAAAAAAATATATATATATTTTACAATAAATAAGTAAAAATAATAAAATAAAATAGAAAAAATAAAAAATAAATGAATAAAAATATTATATATATATATATATATATATATATCTCTCTTTCAGAACTTTTTTACCTGAGAAACTGCCTTTTCTAACATAAATTTCATATCCAGGAAATAGTGTCCCCATTTTACACAGTACGACAGGCAAGTGTCCCCATTCCCCATTTTACACATTGCGGCAGACAGGTGTCCCCATTTTACACATTGCGGCAGGAAAAAGTGTCCCCATTTTACACATTGCGGCAGGAAAAAGTGTCCCCATTTTACACATTGCGGCAGGCACAGGTCCCCATTTTACACAGTACGCTGGCAAGTGTCCCCATTTTACACATAGCGGCAGGCACAGGTCCCCATTTTACACAGTACGCTGGCAAGTGTCCCCATTTTACACATTGCGGCAGGCACAGGTCCCCATTTTACACATTGCGGCAGGCACAGGTCCCCATTTTACACAGTACGCTGGCAAGTGTCCCCATTTTACACATAGCGGCAGGCACAGGTCCCCATTTTAAACAGTACGCTGGCAAGTGTCCCTATTTTACACATTGCGGCAGGCACAGGTCCCCATTTTACACAGTACGCTGGCAAGTGTCCCCATTTTACACATTGCGGCAGGCACAGGTCCCCATTTTACACAGTACGCTGGCAAGTGTCCCCATTTTACACATAGCGGCAGGCACAGGTCCCCATTTTACACAGTACGCTGGCAAGTGTCCCCATTTTACACATTGCGGCAGGCACAGGTCCCCATTTTACACAGTACGCTGGCAAGTGTCCCCATTTTACACATAGCGGCAGGCACAGGTCCCCATTTTACACAGTACGCTGGCAAGTGTCCCCATTTTACACATAGCGGCAGGCACAGGTCCCCATTTTACACATAGCGGCAGGCACAGGTCCCCATTTTACACATTGCGGCAGGTGGTGGAGGGAGAGAGAGAGAGAGAGAGGAAGGGAGAGGGGCTGACTTACATTTGAAGCGGTTCTCGCCGCTCTTCAGCCGCCTCTCCCTCCTCGTCTGCGCGGCTCCGGGCTCCCCCTTCTCCCTCCTCCGGCGGGGTTTCGTGGAATGACGCGTTTGCGCCGTGACGTCACGACGCAATCGCGTCATTCCGCGAAACCCCGCCCCCCGAGCTGGGCACTCGGGAGAAGGGGGTTTTTAAAAGTAAGTGCGGCGGCGGGTGTTAGGGGGTCTCGGCGCCCCCTCCAATCTGGCGCCCAGGTCGCCTGCCCCCCTAGCCCCCCCCCTAGTTTCGGCCCTGACTATAGTCAACACTGGAATCAGAGTCCGTGTCGGTATCTGTATCCACTATCTGGGTAAATGAACGCTTCTGTGACCCCGAGGGGGTCTGAACTTGTGATAATGCATCCTCCATGGATTTTCTCCATGTCTGGTTCTGAGACTCAGATTTATCTAATCTCTTATTCAATCGAGCCACATTTGCATTCAAAACACTCAAAACATTTACCCAATCAGCCATCGGCGATGCCGACACGGTCACTCCCACAGTCTTTTCTGTCCCCACTCCAGCCTCCTCCTGGGAAGAGCACTCAGCCTCAGACATGTCGACACACGCATACCGACACCCAAAACCACACTGGGGCTATAGAGGACAGACCCACAGCAAAGCCTGTTAGAGAAACACAGAGGGAGTTTTGCCAGCTCACAACCCAGTGCCTATCCCGGTAATGAAACGATTAAAATAATGCCTCAGACCTGTTAGCGCCTTTATACTAATAAAACAGCAAGAGAAAATGGCGCTGATTAGAGCTGTGAGGATAAGCCACGCCCCCTTAATGGCGCGCTTCAGCCCCGCTATTTTTCAAATCTTTATACTGGCGGGGGTCTGGTTTTAGTGCCCAGGCACTGTAAGCCTCTTTTGACAGTCTATTTATTGAGGTTTTATGCTGCCCAGGCCGCCCCCCCTGCGCCCTGCACCCTTTAGTGCCGCTGTGTGTGTGGGAGCATGGCGCGCAGCGCGGCCGCTGTGCGGTACCTCAAAGCCGTCACTGAAGTCTTCTGATCTTCTTCTACTCACCCGTCTTCTGACTTCTGGCTCTGCAAAGGGGGTGACGGCGCGGCTACGGGAACGAGCATCTAGGCGTACCTAGCAATCAGACCCTCTGGAGCTAATGGTGTCCAGTAGCCTAAGAAGAAGAGCCTTGAAACTCACAGAAGTAGGTCTGCTTCTCTCCCCTCAGTCCCACGATGCAGGGAGCCTGTAGCCAGCAGGTCTCCCTGAAAATAATAAACCTAACATAAAGTATTTTTCTGAGAAACTCTGGAGAGCTCCTCAGTGTGCATCCAGTCTCACTGGGCACAGAATCTAACTGGGGCCTGGAGGAGGGGCATAGAGGGAGGAGCCAGTTCACACCCCTTTTAAAGTCTTAAAGTGCCCATGTCTCCTGCGGATCCCGTCTATACCCCATGGTTCTTGAAGCATCCCCAGCATCCTCTAGGACGTATGAGAAATATATATAGTATGGTGACAGTAGTGTCTAATTGCACCAGATCTAGTGCATTTGGCACTTATAAGTTGTTAATATGGGATGCGTTTTGCATCTTGGCAGTTAGGATGCTGGCGGTCATGTGAGTGCCGACGGAATCCCAGTGCCGGGACACCGACAGCCCGAAGCTGAGTATTGGGGTGGGGGTTAGGGCAAAGGGGGAAGGTTAGGCACTGGGGGGCAGGGCCGGATTAAGCATAGTGGGGGCCCCAGGCAATGAAGTTGTGGGAGCCCCCACTACAGTAGATGACAGACCCCTAAGCCCCTCCCCCCCCTTACACACACACATAACCCCATGCTGCACACAACACACACACATATGTGCGCACGCTACTTGTCTGTCCGGCGGTGCAGTGGATGCCGGAGTCAGGGCCCCACACACAGGAGCGTGGTAGTCTCCCCCCCTCCCGGTGGCTCAGTCAGCTGTTCATTAACAGCGCCGCCGAGGAGGTGTTACATGCACAGCATTTAATAGTCTTGCGGGATGCTGCATTGAAATCCCACGAGACTATGAAATGCTGTGCAAAGAACACCCCCTTGGCGGCGCTGTTAAAGAACAGCTGAGCTGAGCCGCCAGGAGGGGGGAGACTACCACGCTCCTGGGTGTGGGGGCCCGGGGACGACCACCCCTCCCTTAACCGGCCCTGCTGGGGGGGGGGGGAGTGTTAGCCATAGCTGACAACCCCGGAGGGTTAGCCCTGGCCGACAACCCAGAGGATTAGGGTGTGGGGAGAGATATCTCCCTCTTACTATTATAAAAATAATGAGCAGGCAGTGGCCATCTTTTCAGTCCCCTCCAGACAACCCCCTTCCCCCCTTCGTCTTTTCTCTGGAGAACCCTGTAGGAAAATAATAACTAACCTTAAGTTCCTGTGCTCTAATCAGCTCTGCTGTTCCTGGCATCTCCTCCCAGAGTCCCAGCTCTGTTACGGGTCTGGGACTGAGGGTCGACAGCACAAAGGTCGACACACCTTAGGTCGACGCCAATTGGTCGACACACCTTAGGTCGACATGGACAAAAGGTCGACAGGAACAAGGTCGACATGGAAAAAGGTCGGCATGAGTTTTTTATGTTTTTTTGGTGTCGTTTTCTTCGTAGAGTGACCGGGAACCCCAATTAGTGCACCGCGTCCCCTCGCATGGCTCGCTTCGCTCGCCATGCTTCGGGCATGGTGCCTTCGCTCCGCTACCGCTTCGCTCGGCACACTTTACCGTTCCAATCGTAGTCCACGTGGATCGTTAAGTATGAAAAGGTTCAAAAAAAGAAAAAAATCATGAAAAACTCATGTCGACCTTTTTCCATGTCGACCTTGTTCCTGTCGACCTTTTGTCAATGTCGACCTAAGGTGTGTCGACCAATTGGCGTCGACCTAAGGTGTGTCGACCTTTGTGCTGTCGACCTGGAGTCAGGATACCCTCTGTTACACGGTCCACGCTGCGGCTTTGCTGACATTTAGAGGGGCGGGAAGCCGGGCACCACTTTAATTGGACACTGCACAGCAATGTCTGCCAGGTCCCCCCTCCCTTTCGGGCAGCAGCTGTAGGGTCCACTCCTGACATGAACCCCATGCTTAGCCAGTCTAACACTAAAGAATGGGCTTGGTTGGACATGCCCCTATTAGACACAGTGAGGGCGCACACAGTTGAGAGTTACAAGGGTGCATGTCATAAAGAGAGAAGGCGGAACCCACACAGGCACACAGAGTTGCAGATACTGTACATGCAGGTCCGGTCCGCGTTGCATACAGGTAGTGACTGCAGTAGCCGCACACCTGCAAGCTCAGAAGCTCCCAGTCCCTTGAATTTGTGACTGGCTGCAGGACAAGTATTGACCGTCATGTTGTCGGGAAACAGGTAGAAGACACTACCCTACTGCTCAGTGACCCCCTCGGCAGCTCGCATGTCACTTGTGGCTGCGCAGGTGGATACTGGACTGTGGAGGAGCGGAGGAGAGGGAAGGGAAAAGCCTCTCCGAGGAGTCTTCCTGCTTTACTACAGCTAGCTCCTTCATCGTGGTGGACGCCGGTGAACTGCGCCGCTGCTGGCTTCTTCTTTTAGGGGACTGCTGTGTTTTTTTTTTAAAGTGCCAGAAATAATGACAGGGGGGTGGGCCACGGATCCGCGTATGTGATACAGTTGCAGCTGACACTGACTTCCTCCCTCCCTGTACAGCACTGACAGTGACAGCTGGATACAGTCACTGTCAGTGCTGAGTCTGCTACCCAATCACATCGGGATGAAAGCTCGTCCCTGCACTGAGGCACTTGCATAGGTGCTACATACACTGTTTTTTTTTTAAATGGACTTTCTCTAACGTCCTAAGTGGATGCTGGGGACTCCGTAAGGACCATGGGGAATAGCGGCTCCGCAGGAGACTGGGCACATCTAAAGAAAGCTTTAGGACTAACTGGTGTGCACTGGCTCCTCCCCCTATGACCCTCCGCCAAGCCTCAGTTAGATTTCTGTGCCCGACGAGAAGGGTGCACACTAGGGGCTCTCCTGAGCTTCTTAGTGAAAGTTTTAGTTTAGGTTTGTTATTTTCAGTGAGACCTGCTGGCAACAGGCTCACTGCATCGAGGGACTAAGGGGAGAAGAAGCGAACTCACCTGCGTGCAGAGTGGATTGGGCTTCTTGGCTACTGGACATTAGCTCCAGAGGGACGATCACAGGTCCAGCCTGGATGGGTCCCGGAGCCGCGCCGCCGGCCCCCTTACAGAGCCAGAAGAGCGAAGAGGTCCGGAAAAATCGGCGGCAGAAGACGTTCCTGTCTTCAATAAGGTAGCGCACAGCACTGCAGCTGTGCGCCATTGCTCTCAGCACACTTCATACTCCGGTCACTGAGGGTGCAGGGCGCTGGGGGGGCGCCCTGAGACGCAATAAAACATGACAGAAATACCTTACATGGCAAAAAATACATCACATATAGCTCCTGGGCTATATGGATGCATTTAACCCCTGCCAGAATATACAAAAAACCGGGAGATAAGGCCGCCGAAAAGGGGGCGGAGCCTATCTCCTCAGCACACTGGCGCCATTTTCCCTTACAGCTCAGTTGGAGGGAAGCTCCCTCGCTCTTCCCTGCAGTCACTACACTACAGAAAGGGTTAAAAACAGAGAGGGGGGCACTAATTAGGCGCAGTATTAAAACATACAGCAGCTATAAGGGGAAAAACACTTATATAAGGTTATCCCTGTATATATATAGCGCTCTGGTGTGTGCTGGCATACTCTCCCTCTGTCTCCCCAAAGGGCTAGTGGGGTCCTGTCCTCTATCAGAGCATTCCCTGTGTGTGTGCTGTGTGTTGGTACGTTTGTGTCGACATGTATGAGGAGAAAAATTATGTGGAGACGGAGCAGAGTGTCTGTAACAGTGATGTCACCCCCTAGGGGGTCGACACCTGAGTGGATGTACTGTTGAAAATTACGTGACAGTGTCAGCTCTATATAAAAAAACAGTGGTTGACATGAGACAGCCGGCTACTCAGCTTGTGCCTGTCCAGACGTCTCATAGGCCGTCAGGGGCTCTAAAGCGGCCGTTACCTCAGATGGCAGATACAGACGCCGACACGGATACTGACTCCTGTGTCGACGGTGAAGAGACAACCGTGATTTCCAGTAGGGGCCACACGTTACATGATTGAGACAATGGAAAATGTTTTTATACATTTCTGATAATACGAGTACCACCAAAAAGGGGTATTATGTTCGGTGAGGGAAAAACTACCTGTAGTTTTCCTGAATCTGAGAAATAAAATGAGGTGTGTGATGATGCGTGGGTTTCCCCCCGATAACAATTGATAATTTCTTAAAAAGTATTGGCTGCATACTGAAGGGTTAACTCTTCTGTGCTTTGTAAATATTACTTTTTATATGATCAATTTCCTTATAATAGTTACAGTGTAAAAGTGAATATTTCTATTTCCCTAGTGAAGGGTTAAAACATGCTATATGAACTCTTATGTGTTTGCATGGATGCGTGCTGCCCTGTGCTAGGTGCCTTTGTCTCTCATACAGATACCAGGCCTGTGTGGGTCTGGCATCCAAGGTCAGTTCCATACTAGATGAAACTTGTTCTTTCTACCCAAATATACTGTGTTACAAAAACTTTGTTAAATGTTTGAGAAACTTGTAGAAAACCCATATATGGACATCCGCCTTTTCTGTTCTGCCTGGTAACTATTAACGAGCCAATGGGAGTGTAACGACATGTCAGTTACACCCATATGCATTGCCTTATATACTTTTGTTAACCTCATAATAAAACAGTGTGAATTTTTACTGCTTGTGTTGTGCATGTACCTTGTGGCTAAAAGTTCATACTCCAGACGTCTAAGAGGCCATCACATCGAGGGTTAAGGTATAAGGGCAAATCCTTTCAGCTGGGGGCTATGTCCGGAATTCAGTGATCGTCCCTGAATGGTAAAAATAGAGAATTTATTGTCTGTCTTTGCCATACAGGATTGCGGTCATACACTGAAGCTGAATCCGTGTCAGTGTTCCGGGAACACGTGACAAGGTAATATTTAAGTCCGGGACTTAATATTACGAAGTTTTATGTAAAAGCATAAAACAGGTATCAGGGATACCATAGAATCTTTAATGTCTGGGACTTAAAGATACGTCTGAGAAAGGACCAGGCGTCCAAGCGCAATTCTCCAAAGACGTTAGTATCTGGGATACTTAAAAAAAAAAAAAATAGACCTGGGGTCTATACGTAACGTAGATCATACCTCGATTTGATCGTCTATATTCTTGTATGTTTGTAGTGAGATAAGTTCTTATATTTGGTTCAGACGGCTGGTAAGTTTTCGTCTGCCAGATATCTTTACTCAAACACTTTTCTTGCTTCCTGTTTAAAACGCTGTATTTTTCTGACATCTTGTACGAATGGTAAGCGTACCCGTCAAAAGATTTCATGTTCTCATTATACAGATAATATTGTGATATTGTCAATGACTAATTAACTGGTGTTAGCTAATGCATGCATAGAAAGTTTTTGTAAATTGCATTTTTTGTTGTGAAATTGCATAGAAGGTTTTTTTTTTGTAAACTGCATTTTTGTTGTGATATTGCATAGACAGTTGTTGTAAGTTGTTGTGGAAATTGCGTAGAAAGCTGGTGTAGATTGCATTTACTATGGGAGGGGGTCAGAGTAAGACAGTCATTTATCCTCCACCTTTACCAGGGGAGACATGTAAGGAGTATGTTGCTCGTAACTCCACCACAGATTATTATTTAGTTAACCCATGGGTGGATAATTTAGCGGGATGGACAGAGAAAGCAGGACAGGACCCATTCCTACGGGAAGGCAGTAATTACCCTTTCTATATGGAGATTTAAGAAAAAATGTCAGTTTAGCACAGAAGCGAAACTGCAGAGAACTGTAAATCTTTTAAAATCCCTCTCGCCTCCCCCCCTTGCATTCCAATGTATCCTGCGCTCAGAGACACAAATCTCTTGGCAGCAGTAACCCTTTCACACCAAATGGGATTGCCTCCAGCTCCACTGCTGGAGAGTGCGTCCACTAGCTCTATCCCTAGCACCAATAACCCAGAGTTTAGATAATAGTAAAACACTGTCCCAAGCCCACCATTACCCTCGATGGCTGTATATCTTATTTGCGCAAAGCTTGCAAAGGATGCAGCTATACACATATGAAGGAAGGCTTTTTTGCCTGTGCTTTTTTTTTTTTGTTTTGCCTGTCGCTGTGGCTTGTAAACAGAAACCTTCATAGTCTATTACTGCGTTTTGGAAAAGGTTTAAGGACTGCTGGACAGATGACGCTGGCTTACCTTTGCTTAACTCAGAAAGCTTACTCATTTCCCCACCCACTCATAACTATCAGAACTCCAGACGCTTTGACAGACAGAACCAACCCCGCAGTCAGGGAAGATTCCAAAGACCCCGCGCACTGACGGGGCCCGGAGGAGGGTATCCCAGCCTTTATTCAACTCTCCCGTCATAGTAAAGATTCACCTCTGCTGCCACTTATTATAAATGGAAGTAAAATTCCCTTTTTAGTGGACAGCGGTGCAACAACCAGTGTTTTGTGTTCTGACCTATGCGGTATCCCCTCTCACCAGAAAAGATAGAAGGTCTCCGCCCCGTGATACAGCAATTCTTACAACAGGGTATTCTCAGACATATTGTATCACCATACTGTACTCCTGTGAACCCTGTTGCCAAAGCTGATGGTAGTATAAGATTTGTACAGGATCACAGAGCGATCAATCAGTTAATTGTCCCAATTGCACCAATTGTTCCAGATGTAAACTCACTCATTTCTGCAATCCCTGCAGATGCTGCGTTCTTCTCTGTAATTGATTTGAAGAATGCCTTTTTTCAGCATACCTGTAGATTCACAGACACAATTACTTTTTGCCTTTTCTTTTGAGGGTAAACAACTTACCTGGTGCAGATTATTGACGCACCTGTTGTCTCCAGGCCACATTGAGGCCCTGGCAACCTCACCATGGTTCAGTCCTGCTACAGTATGCAGATGATCTGCTGCTCTGTAGTAAAACTGAGGAGGCCTGCCGAGAGGATGGTGTTTCATTACTAAACTGGCTTTGTGAATGTGGACACAAGGTGTCCAAAATAAAAATGCAATGGTGTAAAAAGCATGTTGATTACTTAGGTTTTGTGCTCACTCAGGGAGAGAGGAAAGTCAGTCCACAACGCATACAGTCTGTATTGGGCCTGGTCACCCCAACTACCCAGAAGGAACTATTGTCCTTCCTGGGTATGGTAAATTACTGCAGACAGTGGATTTCTGATTGCTCTTATTATGATAACATTTTGAGACAAGCCACACTGAAGGACAAACCTAAAACTGTACAATGGTCACAAGAAATGTTAACTGCATATGAAAGTTTAAAATGTATGTTGATGAAAAGTCCGGCACTTGGCCTCCCCAATTATGTACTACCTTTCCATCTATATGCAAGGGACAATTGTAAAACCATGGCGGGGGTGCTCACACAGTTTCATGGAGGGAAGTTGCGCCCCGTGCATTTTTTTCAAAAGTCATGCCAGTGTCTGTGCAAGGTATGCCTGCCTGCCTCAGGGCTTTGGCAGCCTGTGCAATGGTTGCAGAAATGGCCACTACCCTCACTTTAGGCCACATCACAGTACTCCACACCACACATGATGTCCTGGCAATACTTAAAGGCTTACACACACAGTACATGTCAGCACAACGCCTTAGTGGATATGAAGTACTCCTTTTGAGTAACCCTACCCTTACCATCAAGTACACTGCTAGTTCTTCTGGCCCTGCACCCATTCTCAATGCCCTTTTAGGCTTGAAAGGTCCCGAGGATGAACCACCCGACCTACATGACTGTGCTGCTTCCATTGACGCTGAAACTTCTCCCAGACTTGACATGTCTCCCGTTCCCATACCAGGCGCAGACATTGTTTTTGTTGACGACTCATGTAGTAGGCCCAATGACAATACATACCAGGCTGGCTATGCCATTGTCACCCTCCCTGATACTGTGTTGGAAACCCTACCAATACCTTATCAGTCCGCGCAAGCTGCAGAACTCATTGCACTCACTAGAGCATGTCCCTCCCTTGACAACGTCCATCTGCTCACTCAACTTCAAGCTGCTGCGACTAGTGCTGATCTCTCCGACTGGACTTACCCAATTCTGCAGAAAAAATCCTAAATCAGGATTAATCTGCAAAGAGGGGAAACCCTGTATACCCCAGTCCAGTGCCCCTTTGCTCGTTGCCCAGTGCCGTGGTGTTGGTCACCGTGGTGAAGCCACAACACTCCTCCTACTAACCAATGATTTTTATGTTACTAATGCCAAATCACTTGTGGACCAGTATGTTAGCAGATGCATCACTTGCCTCAGGAACAACCCTAATAAAGCTAAACACCAGCATCTTGAATACCCCACAAAAGACTCTAGGTTACTCCCCATTTGAAATACTAATGGGCAGACCCTTTTCCTACACCCTGGGCTAAGAAACCACTAGTAATACAGGAAGGAGATCTAGAACTCATCAGAGAAGAGTATGTCAGGTCCCTGATAACAAAACTGAATGAAATTGAACATGAGGTTGTTTGTAAAAACCCTTTTGAATCCACAGGAACCTACACACCCCTTTAAAGTCAGAGACAGAGTCGTGGTGAAGGTGCTCCCCAGGAACAAGAGCCCAGGAGACTTCACCTATGGTCCAGAGACAGAGGTCGTAGCAGTTACCCGGACAGCAGTCCTGACAGAGGAAAGTCCTACCTGGATCCATGCATCCCGAGTAAAAAAGGTTCCTAGACCAGACCTAGAGAGGGAAGCAAGTGATTCCAGTGAGGTACGAACCGGGGCAGACAGCCCTGACCTCCCACCTAGCGAAGAAAGAAGAACAGAAGAAGATGAGGAACCTGTCCCCTATCTCTATCCTGGGGACTATCTCGATAGCCCTACTGGCCCTCATTCACCTCACAATATGTGAAGTCGACATCACACAAACAAATGGATCCCCACCTTGTGGTACAATTCCTCCAATACACACGTAGCCACATACATCCTTGATTATTTCATGTTCCCTAAACTTGCTGACAACAAACATTTCATACAGCAGAAAAGGAAATCAGGAATGTCTGAGACAGTATATATTTGTGTTACTGACGAATGGTACTATGACATTAGATATTATGGATCTAATTGTAATTCCTGGGAAGCTGTGGGGTGGAATACAGGAGCAGATTGGAAATATGGCCCATCATTTGCAAAAAATAGATATAGCAAATATCCCCAAAACAAACCTTTAAAGCCCCATATTGCCACTTCTAAAGATATGGTGGCTATTACTAACCCTACCTTTGAAGACACCCTAGCTATTGAAACTGGTTTCTCTGACATTAATTTTTGGTTGGAATGGATGAAGTATAGTGCTAACAAACACAATAAAAGCAACTGTTATGTCTGTGGCAAATCTAGGCCCCACCTAGGTACAGTGCCCCTTAATATACCCCTAGAACAGGAAAATTGTTTTTTCAGCCTTTTTAATGACACCAAAACAAATGACAGTCAGTGCGAAATGTGGAAAAGGGAATATCCCATATTGTCAAAAAATCCCAACCCAGGAAGCACCATAACCATATATCCTGGAAACTATACCTGTTATACATCTAACACCACCACAGGGAGAAATTTAAAAGGAGCCTCACTCAAGAATCATGTCATATAATAATCATGATTCTAAGAGGGGATTGAAGGGTTAACTCTTCTGTGCTTTGTAAATATTACTTTTTATATGATCAATTTCCTTATAATAGTTACAGTGTAAAAGTGAATATTTCTATTTCCCTAGTGAAGGGTTAAAACATGCTATATGAACTCTTATGTGTTTGCATGGATGCGTGCTGCCCTGTGCTAGGTGCCTTTGTCTCTCATACAGATACCAGGCCTGTGTGGGTCTGGCATCCAAGGTCAGTTCCATACTAGATGAAACTTGTTCTTTCTACCCAAATATACTGTGTTACAAAAACTTTGTTAAATGTTTGAGAAACTTGTAGAAAACCCATATATGGACATCCGCCTTTTCTGTTCTGCCTGGTAACTATTAACGAGCCAATGGGAGTGTAACGACATGTCAGTTACACCCATATGCATTGCCTTATATACTTTTGTTAACCTCATAATAAAACAGTGTGAATTTTTACTGCTTGTGTTGTGCATGTACCTTGTGGCTAAAAGTTCATACTCCAGACGTCTAAGAGGCCATCACATCGAGGGTTAAGGTATAAGGGCAAATCCTTTCACATACCCTTTCCCGCCAGAGGTTAGGGTGCGTTGGGAAACACCCCCTAGGGGGGATAAGGCGCTCACACGCTTGTAAGAACAAGGGCTCTACCCTCGCATGAGATGGCCGCCCTTAAGGATCCTGCTGATAGAAAGCAGGAGGGTATCCAAAAAGGTATTTACACACATACTGGTGTTATACTGCGACCAGCTATCGCCTCAGCCTGGAGGTGCAGTGCTTGGTTGGCATGGTCGGATTCCCTGACTGGAAATATTGATATCCTAGATAAGGATAGTATATTATTGCCTATAGAGCATTTAAAAGATGCATTTCTATATATGCATGATGCACAGCGGAATAATTGCCGACTGGCATCAAGTATAAGTGCGTTGTCCAATTCTACCAGTAAAATGGTCAGGTGATGCGGATTCCAAACGGCATTTGGAAGTATTGCCTTTGAAAGGGGACATTTGGGGTCGGTCTTTTAGACCTGGTGGCCACGGCAACAGCTGGGAAATCCACGTTTGTACCCCAGGTCGCCTCTCAAAATAAGACGCCGTATTATCAGGCGCAGTCCTTTGTTGGCAAGCGGACAAAAGGTTCCTCTTTTCTGCTCGTGACAGAGGGAGAGGAAAAAGGCTGCAGAGATCAGCCAGTTCCCAGGAACAGAAACCCTTTCCCGCCTCTGCCAAGCCCTCAGTATGACGCTAGGGCTTTACAAGCTCAGGCACGGTGGGGGCCCGTTCTCAATGAATTTCAGTGCGCAGTGGGCTCACTCGCAAGTAGACCCCTGGATCCTTCAGGTAATATCTCAGGGATACATATTGGAATTCGAGACGTCTCCCCCTCGCCGTTTCCAAAAGTCGGCTTTACCGACGTCTCCCTCTGACAGGAAGGCAGTTTTGGAAGCCATTCACAAGCTGTATTCCCAGCAGGTGATAATCAAGGTACCCCTCCTGCAACAGGGAACGGGGTATTATTCCACACTATTGTGGTACCGAAGCCAGACGGCTCGGTGAGACCGATTTAAAATCTAAAATCTTTGAACACTTACATACAGAGGTTCAAATTCAAGATTGAGTCACTCAGAGCAGTGATTGCGAACCTGGAAGAAGGGGACTACATGATGTCTCGGGACATCAAGGATGCTTACCTTCATGTCAAAATTTACCCTTCTCACCAAGGGTACCTCAGGTTATGGTACAGAACTGTCACTATCAGTTCAGACGCTGCCGTAGGGATGGTCCACGGCACCCCGGGTCTTTACCAAGGTAATGGACGAAATGATATCCCTTCGAAAGAAGGGAATTTTAGTTATCCCTTACTTGGACGATTCCCTGATAAGGGTAAGATCCAGGGAACAGTTGGAGGTCGGTGTAGCACTATCTCAGGTAGTGTTGCGGCAGCACGATTGGATTCTCAATATTCCAAAATCGCAGCTGGTTCCGACGACTTGTCTTCTGTTTCCTAGGGATGATCCTGGACACAGTCCAGAAAAAAGGTGTTTCTCCCGGATGAGAAAGCCAGGGAGTTATCCGAGCTAATCAGGAACCTCCTAAAACCGAACCAAGTCTCAGTGCATCAATGCACAAGGGTTCTGGGTAAAAATGGTGGCTTCCTACGAAGCAATCCCATTCGTTAGATTCCACGCAAGAACTTTTCAGTGGAACCTACTGGACAAATGGTCCGGGTCGCATTTTCAGATGCATCAGCGGATAACCCTGTCACCAAGGACAAGGGTATCCATCCTGTGGTGGTTGCAGAGTGCTCATCTTCTAGAGGGCCGCAGATTCGGCATTCAGGACTGGGTCCTGGTGACCACGGATGCCAGCCTGCGAGGCTGGGGAGCAGTCACACAGGGAAGGAATATCCAGGGCTTAGGGTCAAGCCTGGATACATCACTTCACATAAATATCCTGAAGCTAAGGGCCATTTACAATGCTCTAAGCTTAGCGAGACCTCTGCTTCAAGGTCAGCCGGTGTTGATCCAGTCGGACAACATCATGGCAGTCACCCACGTAAAAAGACAGGGTGGCACAAGAAGCAGGAGGGCAATGGCAGAAGCTGCAAGGATTCTTCGCTGGGCGGAAAATCATGTGATAGCACTGTCAACAGTATTCATTCCGGGAGTGGACAACTGGGAAGCAGACTTCCTCAGCACGACCTCCACCCGTGAGAGTGGGGACTTCACCCAGAAGTCGTCCACATGATTAAAAAACTCGACAGGTATTGCGCCAGGTCAAGAGACCCTCAGGCAATAGTTGTAGACGCTCTGGTAACACCGTGGGTGTACCAGTCAGGGTATGTGTTCCCTCCTCTGCCTCTCATACCCAAGGTACTGAGATTGATAAGATGGAGAGGAGAAAGCACTATATTCGTGGCTCCGGATTGGCCAAGAAGGACTTGGTAACCGGAACTTCAAGAGAGGCTCACGGAGGATCCGTGGCCTCTACCTCTAAGAAGGGACCTGCTCCAGCAAGGACCCTGTCTGTTCCAAGACTTACCGCGGCTGCGTTTGACGGCATGGCGGTTGAACACCGGATCCTGAAGAAAAAAAGGCATTCCGGATGAAGTCATCCCTATCCTGATCAAAAGCCAGGAAGGATGTAACCGCAAAAACATTATCACCACAATTGGCGAAAATATGTTGCGTAGTGCGAGGCCAGTAAGGCCCGACGGAGGAAATTCAACTGGGTCAATTCCTACATTTCCTGAAAACAGGAGTGTCTATGGGCCTGAAATTGGGGTCCATTAAGGTTTAGATTTCTGCCCTGTCAATTTTCTTCCAAAAAAGAACTAGCTTCAGTCCCTGAAGTTTAGACGTTTGTAAAAGGGGTACTGCATATACAGCCTCCTTTTGTGCCTCCAGTGGCAATTTGGGATCTCAATGTAGTTTGGGTTCCAAAAGTCACATTGGTTTGAACCACTTAAATCTGTGGAGTTAAAATATCTCACATGGAAAGTGGTCATGCTGTTGGCCCTGGCCTGGGCCAGGCGCGTGTCAGAATTGGCGGCTTTATCCTGTAAAAGCCCTTATCTGATTTTCCATTCGGACAGGGCGGAATTGAGGACTCGTCCTCAGTTTCTCCCTAAGGTGGTTCCAGCGTTTTCACCTGAACCAACCTATTGTGGGGCCTGCGGCTACTAGGGACTTGGAGGAATCCAAGTTGCTGGATGTTGTCAGGGCCCTGAAAATATGTTTCCAGGACGGCTGGAGTCAGGAAATCTGACTCGCTGTTTATCCTGTATGCACCCAACATGCTGGGTGCTCCTGCTTCTAAGCAGACTATTGCTCGTTGGATTTGTAGTACAATTCAGCTTGCACATTCTGTGGCAGGCCTGCCACAGCTAAAATCTGTAAAAGCCCGTTCCACAAGGAAAGTGGGCTCATCTTGGGCGGCTGCCCGAGGGGTCTCGGCTTTACAACTTTGCCGAGCAGCTACTTGGTCAGGGGCAAACACGTTTGCTAAATTCTACAAATTTGATACCCTGGCTGAGGAGGACCTGGAGTTCTCTCAATTGGTGCTGCAGAGTCATCCGCACTCTCCCGCCCGTTTGGGAGCTTTGGTATAATCCCCATGGTCCTTACGGAGTCCCCAGCATCCACTTAGGACGTTAGAGAAAATAAGAATTTACTTACCGATAATTCTATTTCTCATAGTCCGTAGTGGATGCTGGGCGCCCATCCTAAGTGCGGATTGTCTGCAATACTTGTACATAGTTATTGTTACAAAAATCGGGTTATTATTGTTGGGAGCCATCTTTTCAGAGGCTCCTCTGTTATCATACTGTTAACTGGGTTCAGATCACAAGTTATACGGTGTGATTGGTGTGGCTGGTATGAGTCTTACCCGGGATTCAAAATCCTTCCTTATTGTGTACGCTCGTCCGGGCACAGTATCCTAACTGAGGCTTGGAGGAGGGTCATAGGGGGAGGAGCCAGTGCACACCAGTTAGTCCTAAAGCTTTCTTTAGATGTGCCCAGTCTCCTGCGGAGCCGCTATTCCCCATGGTCCTTACGGAGTCCCCAGCATCCACTACGGACTATGAGAAATAGAATTATCGGTAAGTAAATTCTTATTTTTACACCCCCTTGCTTGGCCCAGCCCCCTGTCCGCCCCCTGCTTCCAGCCATTTATAATTGGCAGCGAGAGGCACAGTTCGTGGTGCCTACTAAATCAAATTAAACAAGGTTCAAACTGAAAAAACTATGACATTAATATAAGAAGATACTTATCACACAGAATATGTGTCGTAAGTATCGTCTTTGTTTTAATGTAATCATTAATGACAGGGGAGGCACTGCCTCCCCTGACTGCACGTCTCTGCGATCCAGGGTCACTTGTTTACACTGCCCCGTTATACGAGTCCAACCCTGCTCGCTACCTGGGTTGGATTGCTGAGTCAGTCTACCCAGGTTTTTCCTCAGGGACCCTTTTACACTGAGGGGCGACCCGGCAATAACCCGGGTTATTTGGGCAGTGTAAAATGGGTATAACTGTGCATTTGGGCAAAACCATGTTGCACTGTGGGTGGGCAGATGTAAAATGTGCAGAGAGATTTAGGAGGGTTGTGTTCAAACAAATTTAAATTGCAGTGTAAAAACAAGGATGTCTTATACTCCGCATTCACACTGCTGGCTGGACGCAGGTTATTGCCAAGTCTTCTCTTTGATGGCGCTTAGAGATGACATCATCTCAAAGTTCTGGTGATCTGGCTCTCCGTATACTTTTAGTGTGATGTCCTGGGTCATACCGTTCACACTACAGGCTAACCGGGTCGGTTCCGGGTCTGACCCTGGTAGCTACCAGAGTCGGATTCCCGAGTACCACATCCCGGGTAGACCCTTTACACCAAACCTGGACCCAAGGTTGCCCCGGCAATAACATGATAAGATAAGATAGTAGTGGGTTATAAGTTTGGTGTGAAACGGGTATACCATTTGCGGGTGACATGCAAAAGCAGCCAGTATTTAAATGTATTTGCTCCCCTTGCATTGCAAAATGGTTTGTTCCAGATACAAAGTTACTTGCTTTTTTTTTGCTTTACCTCCAAATCAGAATCAGGCTCTAACAGTGAAGTGTGTACGCAATGCCAACCGTTCTGGCTAACCGTTTTTCCAGTGCTCCTCCAGCAACAGCGCTGCCTTTGTGCCATTTCACCAGATATTTTAGACAGATGGGGTCAAATATTGAAGATTATTTAGCATTACAGAGTCATTTCTGATGGTCAGTGGCGATTTGAAAATACCTTAATTTGATTTTAGAATATAGGAAAATAAATTGTAAAAAAAAAAAAAAAGGAGTAAATACTTTTTATAGGCATTGGAAACTTAAATAGATTGTACCCATTTTTGTGAAGATCCTTAGTAGATTTCATAATATTTTTGCTGAGACTATTACACACCATGGGGTATAATCATAAAGCAACGGTCAGCTCATTTGACTTCAAAATTGAAGTCACAGTAAATACATTTTGAGGTCAAAGCTGCTTTAGAAATATACCCCCATGTATGAGATACTACATGAGAGCTTGTACACGTAACACTAAATGTTGCCCAAACTTAATATACAAATAAAAAGGCAAATAATTATATTCACTATGAGCTATTGTTTGTGGCCAAATTGGATAGTATAGTATATACTGTATTTATAATAGTCCAATAGTCTCATGGTAATACAACCCATGTTACCAAATTGGTTGTACCAGATTATTAGGGGTATATTTACGAGTGTGGTATTGAAGGTCAACAGTGTCTAGGTCGAACACTATTGGTCGACAGTAACTAGGTCGACAGGGAATCTAGGTCGACATGGTCTAGGTCGATATGTCAAAAGATCGACATGGCTTTTTAAAATCTTTTTTGGTGTTAGTTTCACCGTACAGTGACCGGGAACCCCAATTAATGCACTGCGTCCCCTCACATGGCTCGCTTTGCTCGCCATGCTTTTGGCATGGTGCCTCGCTCCGCTACCACTGCGCTCGACACAGATTACCATTCCCAGTCGTAGTCCACGTGGATCGTAAAGTATGAAAAAGTTTAAAAAAACATTAAAAAAAACTCATGTCGACCTTTTGACCTGTCGACCTAGAACATGTTAACCTAGAGACCCTGTCGACCAAAAGTGGTCGACCTAGACACTGTCGACCTTAGTTTTGTCAACCTAGAGACCGGATACCATATTTACTGTGGGTTTTTAGAAGTGGAGATGTAGTCCAAAGCAACCAATCATGTTCTACTTAACATCTATCTAGCACCTGCTAGAAGATAATAGCTAGACTCTTAGAATCTCATTGGTTTCTATGGGCAACATCTCCACTTCTAAAAACATGCACTTTAGTAAATATAGCCTATATATATATATATATATATATATATAGAAAGGACGAGCGGTGCGGCACTCCAATGATTGACACAGAGACTAAGGTATAAATGCAACGTTTCAATGCCCGTATTTATTGTGGCATTTTCGTCAGGATATACATGTAAAAAATGAACATACCTTATATAGGAACCACCACCATGTGAAAACGCCAGCCGGTGCGGCGGGACCACCCACCTGTCCGACTCAGCGGAGATTACGTCATGGCGCTCTGAAAAGACGCGTCTGACTGTGAGTGATTAGGAAAGCCCGTCACCATGACAACAAGAATATACAATGCACGCATAAGCATAGACACAGAATGCGTTTATAAAAACACCACACGACGAGTGTTTAACTTTTTCAGGCAGACAATCACAATATACTGGTGGTCAGCAGACAATCACAATATACTGGTGGTCAGTGGTCAGTCACACTGGCAGTGGCACTCTGGCAGCAAAAGTGTGCACTGTACTTAAAATATGTACTCCTGCTATAACTGCTCCCCAGTCTCCCCCACAATTAAGCTGTGTGAGCAGTGAGCACTCAGCACAGTCAGATAATGATACACAGTATTACATATGATACAGCACACTGGGCTGAGCACAGGTATGGTATGTGACTGTGTCACACTGTGTATCGTTTTTTTTTCAGGCAGAGAACGGATTAATTAAACTGGTGGTGGTCACTGGTCACACTATCAGCAAGTAGTACTCCGTCCTAAGCAGACAATCACAATATACTGGTGGTCAGTGTGGTCACTGGTCAGTCACACTGGCAGTGTGGCACTCTGGCAGCAAAAGTGTGCACTGTACTTAAAATATATTATTTATTTATGTACTCCTGCTCTAACTGCTCCCCAGTCTCCCCCACAATTAAGCTGTGTGAGCAGTGAGCACTCAGCACAGTCAGATATACAGTATTACATATGATGATGCAGCACACTGAGGCTGAGCACAGATATGGTATGTGACTGTGTCACACTGTGTATCGTTTTTTTTCAGGCAGAGAACGGATTAATTAAACTGGTGGTCAATGGTCACACTATCAGCAAGTAGTAGTACTCCAGTCCTAATATGCTCCCCAAAATTAGTAAATACCAAATAGTGTCTCTAACTCTCTACTCTCTTCTCTATAAACGGAGAGGACGCCAGCCACGTCCTCTCCCTATCAATCTCAATGCACGTGTGAAAATGGCGGCGACGCGCGGCTCCTTATATAGAATCCGAGTCTTGCGATAGAATCCGAGCCTCGCGAGAATCCGACAGCGGGATGATGACGTTCGGGCGCGCTCGGGTTAGCCGAGCAAGGCGGGAAGGTTCGAACCTGCCTCGGACCCGTGTAAAAAGGCTGAAGTTCGGGGGGGTTCGGTTTCCGAGAAACCGAACCCGCTCATCACTAGTCCTGGCATGGTTGTTCTTCCCACCCTTCTTTTAAGAGATCTAGAATTCCTCTGGACTGTCTCCCATAGAGGAGCTCAAAGGGACTAAACCCTGTAGAGGATTGGGGTACCTCTCTGATCGCAAACATCAAGTAAGGTAGGAGCAGATCCCAATCTCGTTTTTCTTGTGACACTGCCCTCTTTATCATTTGCTTAAGGGTTTTATTAAATCTTTCTACCAGGCTATCTGTCTGCGGGTGGTACACCGAGGTGGCAATCCTGTTTACGTTTAGCAACCGACATAAATCTTTCATGAGTTTAGACATGAAAGGTGTACCTTGAAGACCTCTTTCGGTATTCCTAAGCGGGTATACATGGTTAGTAGTTCTCTGGCATTAGTGCCAGATTTCATACTGCGCAGGGGTATAGCCTCTGGGTACCTGGTGGCATAATCAACTACCACCAATCTGTATTGGTGCCCTCGAGCTGATTTTTCCACTGGCCCTATCAAATCCATACCAATCCGCTCAAAAGGTACGGAAATGATAGGGAGGGGGTACCAGTGGAGCTCTAAACTCTGGCCGAGGGGCTGTCCTCTGGCAGACTGGGCATTCCTGACAATACCTCTTAACGGAAGCATAGATGCCGGGCCAAAAGAACCTTAACTGGATGCGTTGGAGTGTTTTCTCCTCCCCTAGATGGCCACCCCACAAATGTGTATGGGCAGCTTCTAACACCAACTGCTCCAGTTTCCGGGGAACCAAGAGCTGATCTACCCTTTTCCCTTGTAAAGTAGCGACACAATGTAGCAAATTATTTTTCAAAACAAAATATGGTACACCCTCGGATGGTAAAGCATCAACTACCCTGCCGTTAACTACTTTAACAGTCTCAAAGGCGTGTACCAAATTGCTGTCATCGCGTTGATCTCTCCCAAAGTCCTGCAGTGATATCTTCTCACCAACTGGGTTCCAATGGGCCTCGGACTCAGTCTCTTAGGGTGGTTTGGGACTGGCAGCCTCTCTCCTGGATGCTAAACTTTGGTAGTCTCTGGTCTCTGGCTTCTGAGTTGTTTCGGTGGTTGACAGTTTGTTGGTAGCATGCCAGGTAACCAGCTCCTGCAGCAATGGAAAGTCCCTGCCCAGGATCTGCGGATACGGGGATCTGGAGGTCACCGCTGCTACCACCTTTACCGACCGACCTTGAACGGTCATGGGTCAGTAGACACGCGGGCACTCCTCCACATCGCCATGGATGCACAACACCCTGATAGGAGGCTGGACCTCGTCAGCTCCCGGAGGAACCACGTTGGCCGCGACAATGGTGAGCTCACTGCCGGTATACACCAGGGCCCAAATCTCCCGGGTTTCCCACCTGTACCTGCACCTGGAACAGGGAGGACTCTGCTTGGCATACCCCCGCCGCCGCCATGCTGACCAACGGCCGCGCCATTTTCCCCACACTGCAATCCATCGGCTCGTCCTGTTTCGGGCAGTCCTGCCGCACATGACCAGCCTTGCCGCACTCAAAGCACACCAAGGGAGGTGGAGCCTTTGGTTTAACTACTGGGACCTGAGTTCTGGGTTTAGGTGGTGGCTCGTATCCTGACCTGGCTTTATTCAGCTTTCTTAGCATCAGGTGCCGCTCAGTCACTACTGCCAACTCCTCAAATGTCTGGGGGTCAGCCTGAAGGGCCCACAGCTGCACCGAGCGGTCTAACACCCGCATAGCCTGGTCCAGTGCGACTACTTCCACAATCTGTACTGCCGAGTTTTTATCCGGCTGCAACTAGGCCCTTGCCAGTTGGGCTAGTTTGGCCAGCTGAATCCTGGGAGGCTCAGAGCCCTCCAGCCGCCAGTCATGGAATTCTTGGGCTTTGTTGGGCCCCATTACTCCAATCCTATCCAGTATAGCCTTTTTCAGGCCAGGATAGGAGCGTGCCTCAGCCACAGTCATGACCACATACGCCCGCTGTGCCTCCTCTGTTAAAAAGGGAGCCAGCCTGTCAGACCATTCCTCCGCAAGCCATCCCAACCGCGTGGCCGTGCGCTCAAACATGCAAAGGAATGCCTCTATATCATCCGCTGGGGTGAGCTTTAGTAGCCTTTCCCGCTCTGGCTCAGAATTTTTTAAGCGCTTTTAACTCATCGCACAACATTTTAATTTGAGTTTGCTGTCTTTCAGCCTGGGTTCGTTGCCACTCATGTAACATCTGAATCTGAGTTTGTTGCCCCTCATGCAAGTTCAGCAAATTGTTTTAGTAACTCCTCCATAATGCCCTGCGTGGCCCCTTTAAGGACAAATCTAGGAGGTTTAATTTAATGTGCCAGGCTTATCAAACAGTCCAAGCCGACACCCGCCTGTTTTGCTGGCTATTTAACACATAACAGCAAACAGTCTGCCTATAATGCTATGGCCCTTTAAGGCTACCACTTGCACTGCATAACCAGAGAGGAAGAAAAGCAAAGGGAAAACTTGCAGTTTAAACACCGGTATGCATACAGACAGTTTCTGCTGTACACCGTGTCCTTGCTCGCATTCTCCACCACTTGTGACAAGGATCACAAACACAGGGACTCAGATGAACACTTTCGGTGTTTATTTTGAACAGCAGGTCACCACATAGCAAGTTAAATACATATGCAGTCGGTATTACAGGCAGTAGCATACAGGCACTCTCAGCGTGGCAGCAGACTCTTGATAGGCTCCAGTGTTCCCCAGTCTAATCCACACAACCCAGCCTATCACTTGGGTAGCTATTCCACCGTCAAGAGCAAGGTGACTCTGCCCTGGAAATCCTTATATCAGGAAATCCCAGGTGCTGCTGATCACACACCTGGGATTCTGCTACTGCTTCCAAAACCTGGTCTCGATCCTCCACAATATATATATATATATATATATATATATATATAGAGGAAGGCAGGGGTCCGGCACAGCCACTTGAAAATAGTATAACATTGGGTGCCCTCACAGTAATAAACAGAAAGGACGAGCGGTGCGGCACTCCAATGATTGACACAGAGACTAAGGTATAAATGCAACGTTTCAATGCCCGTATTTATTGTGGCATTTTCGTCAGGATATACATGTAAAAAATGAACATACCTTATATAGGAACCACCACCATGTGAAAACGCCAGCCGGTGCGGCGGGACCACCCACCTGTCCGACTCAGCGGAGATTACGTCATGGCGCTCTGAAAAGACGCGTCTGACTGTGAGTGATTAGGAAAGCCCGTCACCATGACAACAAGAATATACAATGCACGCATAAGCATAGACACATCCCACAAATACAAAGGAGACCTTATCTTAAAGATTAAAATAAATGAAATAGGACAAATAAGGAAACTGCAATGATATATCAGTAACAAATACCAAAAGAAACAAAATATACAACAAGATGGTAAACAATATAAATGGAAAGGCTCTAGTCAAAATGTCGATCTATGCGGCAAGTATATCTATTTAAATAAGGGCCAAAGTTGCAATACCAGACTGTTCATTAAGGCCGCCAGGGACTAGAGTACCTAAACGGTGAATCCAGCGTGCCTCGCAATGTAACAATTTAAGACCACGATTCCCACCCCTAAGGGATACAGGTATATGATCGATCATCCTATATTTTAGTGTGGTCAGATTATGTGAAGCTAAGGCAAAATGCCTCGCCACTGGTTGGTCGCTACTACCAGAGACTAAAGCGGCTTTAATAGCTGAACGATGAGCTGCCATCCGCTCCTTGAATGAGCGTTCAGTTTTGCCTATGTAAGACAAACTACATGGGCAGATAATTTGGTAAACAATAAATTTTGAATTGCACGTGAGTCTGTGTCTAATGGATAATTTTTTGCCAGTATGAGGATGGTAAAAGGTGTCACCAGGAATAAGGAATTTGCACGTAACACAAGTGCAGCGTATGCATCGCAATTTGCCTCTGTAAATACTGGGAGCAGGTTCTGTGATATCCGCTTTGACTAAAATGTCACGGATATTACGGCCACGTTTATAACATGACATAAGGTGTGTGTTGGTCAAGTTACAGTCAGGGTCTGATGTGACGATAGGCCACAATTTTTTAGAGATTTTATTAATGGGGCCACTAGCTGTAGTAAATTGAGTAACCCATGGAAGGACATTTTTATTGTCACAAGGTTTAGGTTCCAATAAAGCTTGTCTATGCATATTAAGTGCCTTATTTTTGGAAAGAAGTAACTGATCGTAATCATACCCCCTGTCAAGAAACTTCTTCATTAGGGTGTTCATTTGGAGTTCTGCTTGTTGAGTGTCTGATGTAATACGTCTCACACGGATAAACTGGGAATACGGCAGACCTGCAATAAGGGGTCTTGGATGACAACTATTGTAAGCCAGTAAATTGTTACGGTCCGTGGGTTTGCTAAACAAACTAGTTGACACATAGCCCTCATGTAAGTGTATAGAAACATCAAGATAATTTATTTCAGTGGGACTACAAGCGAACGTGAATTTTACGGGGCTGGAGCCCCAATTATGTTGGTTGATATGGTCAATAAGAACAAGGCTATCACCCTTCCAGAAGATCAACAGATCATCTATGTAACGGCAGAAAAATATAATCCTATCTGCAATTGATTCATCTGAAAAAAATACAGATTTTTCAACATCAAACATAAAAATATTAGCGTATGAGGGGGCCACCGCCGCCCCCATCGCACAACCAATTAGCTGTAAATAAAAAGCACCATTGTATAGAAAAAAATTCCTATTCAAAATAAATTTGAGTAACATAATCACAAATTCAACGTCAGGACCATTATAAGAACTCTGATTTTCTAGGAAGCGGCTAACTGAAAGTAAACCTAAATCATGAGGAATAACAGTGTACAAATTAGTTACATCAATAGTAAACATTGTCACATCTTGGTCAAGCTTAGGGAGTTCACATAGTTTCACAAGGAGAGATGTAGTATCAAGCAAGTATCTCGGATGTTGTCTAATAAATGGTTGAAGTAGACTGTCAATGTATACTGATGCAGGTTGGGATAGACCACCACGGGCAGCAATGATAGGTCTGCCCGGGGGGTCAACGATGGATTTGTGAATCTTTGGGGTAGTATAGAATAATGGGACGATGGGAAAAGATGGTAAAAGTGCTTTAGAAAGTGCCTCAGGAATGATACCATGATCCAAAGCATTCTTAAGGATAGTGGCAAGTTCAGTTCTAAAGATGACTGACGGATCCTGTGGAAGAAGGCGGTAAGTGGATGAATCATTCAGATGAACATCAACTTGGGCTTTGTATTTGTCCAGATCCTGGATTACTAGGGCACCCCCCTTGTCAGCTGGACGGAAAATCAATGATTTGTTGTTAGATAGATTGTCCAATGCTAATTGTTCAGCTTTAGATAAATTAAAGCGGCACAAAGGTAAAGACGACACAGTCGACTGGACTTCATCATTAAGGAGACGTATAAATGTCTTAATAGAAGGGTTGAACGATTGGGGTTCAAACGTGCTTCTAGGAGTAAGTTTCAACAATTGTGGAGGAATTTCAGCAGCTGGTGACTCCTGTGAGGGAGATGGAGCGGCAGGTGGGCGTTTATGGTAGAATTCTTTAAGCTTCAGCAGCCGATGTAATTTATGTTGTTCAACATTCCATTCAAGCGCATTAAATTTTTGCGTCGGGACAAATGAAAGTCCCTTTGATAAGACCTCAGTCTCAGTAGTTGTCAAATCATATGAAGATAAGTTGACAATTAAGTTTTGTTGGAGGTTGTTTTTTTTGCGCGGCCCCTGCCTTTTGTTTTGTCCACCCCTTCTGGTGTATTTTCTGCATCGCGGGTATATCGTGCTCTCGTAGTCACCCCTAAAGGGTCCAGTTGATCGCGTTTTCTGCCACGAGGGGCCCGTCGATCATTGTCACTTGCCGAAGAATTAAACTCTGTAGAAGAGTCCTGCTGGTGATCCTGTCGTCTGTTACGTCTTAAGAAAGGTTTACGATAATCATGACCTCTAGCTGGATAGGTCCACTGATACACCGTATTGTTTTCATAATCTGCTTCAACTTTGGTTAATTTGTTCTTTTTAAATTTAATCAGGTCTCGTTTGTAGGTCTGTAGCTGAGTATTTAGTTTAGTATACCATTCACTGTCAGTATCACTGGTGAGGTTAGGTTTATGAATTATCTCAAATGCATCAATTTTATCCTTAGTATTAGCAACCTCTTTAGTGGAGAACTCTATGATCAATAACATTAGGTCAAAAGAGCATTTATTAGTTATTGATATCCACTTACGGCAAAAAGCGGGATCATGTTTCCCAATTGTGGGGCCATTACGGACACGCAGGCCCCTAGGGATTTTCTTCGCTCTGTAATAGTCGCTTAAGGATAATGCATGGTAGTAATAATCGATCTCACGCCTCTTTAACCTTAATAATTCACGGTATACATCATCCAAGGGTAAAGCCTCAGCTTGTTCTGTGAGGCCACCAGTGACTAGAATGGCGTCAGCTTCTGCTTCCGAATAAGAATAGGAATCACCAATCGGATAAGTGGTGAATGCATGACCACTAGGTTGTGGGTCAAAATTAGACTCAGCCATAACAACAAAAGAGACTAACGAGATGGTAAATAGAGATGCGTGCAGAATAAAAAGATAATCAACAAAGTGATTTAAAAACAGTCCATGAGTGAATACACACGGAAATGATACCTGGAATGAAGACTTCAGGGGTGCCCTGACCAGAGATCCGGAAATCCAGAAAACAACAATAGAGGAAGGCAGGGGTCCGGCACAGCCACTTGAAAATAGTATAACATTGGGTGCCCTCACAGTAATAAACAGAAAGGACGAGCGGTGCGGCACTCCAATGATTGACACAGAGACTAAGGTATAAATGCAACGTTTCAATGCCCGTATTTATTGTGGCATTTTCGTCAGGATATACATGTAAAAAATGAACATACCTTATATAGGAACCACCACCATGTGAAAACGCCAGCCGGTGCGGCGGGACCACCCTCCTGTCCGACTCAGCGGAGATTACGTCATGGCGCTCTGAAAAGACGCGTCTGACTGTGAGTGATTAGGAAAGCCCGTCACCATGACAACAAGAATATACAATGCACGCATAAGCATAGACACATCCCACAAATACAAAGGAGACCTTATCTTAAAGATTAAAATAAACGAAATAGGACAAATAAGGAAACTGCAATGATATATCAGTAACAAATACTATATCATTGCAGTTTCCTTATTTGTCCTATTTGTCCTATTTGTCCTTATTTGTCCTATTTCGCCGGCTGGCGTTTTCACATGGTGGTGGTTCCTATATAAGGTATGTTCATTTTTTACATGTATATCCTGACGAAAATGCCACAATAAATACGGGCATTGAAACGTTGCATTTATACCTTAGTCTCTGTGTCAATCATTGGAGTGCCGCACCGCTCGTCCTTTCTGTTTATTACTGTGAGGGCACCCAATGTTATACTATTTTCAAGTGGCTGTGCCGGACCCCTGCCTTCCTCTATTGTTGTTTTCTGGATTTCCGGATCTCTGGTCAGGGCACCCCTGAAGTCTTCATTCCAGGTATCATTTCCGTGTGTATTCACTCATGGACTGTTTTTAAATCACTTTGTTGATTATCTTTTTATTCTGCACGCATCTCTATTTACCATCTCGTTAGTCTCTTTTGTTGTTATGGCTGAGTCTAATTTTGACCCACAACCTAGTGGTCATGCATTCACCACTTATCCGATTGGTGATTCCTATTCTTATTCGGAAGCAGAAGCTGACGCCATTCTAGTCACTGGTGGCCTCACAGAACAAGCTAAGGCTTTACCCTTGGATGATGTATACCGTGAATTATTAAGGTTAAAGAGGCGTGAGATCGATTATTACTACCATGCATTATCCTTAAGCGACTATTACAGAGCGAAGAAAATCCCTAGGGGCCTGCGTGTCCGTAATGGCCCCACAATTGGGAAACATGATCCCGCTTTTTGCCGTAAGTGGATATCAATAACTAATAAATGCTCTTTTGACCTAATGTTATTGATCATAGAGTTCTCCACTAAAGAGGTTGCTAATACTAAGGATAAAATTGATGCATTTGAGATAATTCATAAACCTAACCTCACCAGTGATACTGACAGTGAATGGTATACTAAACTAAATACTCAGCTACAGACCTACAAACGAGACCTGATTAAATTTAAAAAGAACAAATTAACCAAAGTTGAAGCAGATTATGAAAACAATACGGTGTATCAGTGGACCTATACAGCTAGAGGTCATGATTATCGTAAACCTTTCTTTAGACGTAACAGACGACAGGATCACCAGCAGGACTCTTCTACAGAGTTTAATTCTTCGGCAAGTGACAATGATCGACTGGCCCCTCGTGGCAGAAAACGCGATCAACTGGACCCTTTAGGGGTGACTACGAGAGCACGATACACCCGCGATGCAGAAAATACACCAGAAGGGGTGGACAAAACAAAAGGCAGGGGCCGCGCAAAAAAAACAACCTCCAACAAAACTTAATTGTCAACTTATCTTCATATGATTTGACAACTACTGAGACTGAGGTCTTATCAAAGGGACTTTCATTTGTCCCGACGCAAAAATTTAATGCGCTTGAATGGAATGTTGAACAACATAAATTACATCGGCTGCTGAAGCTTAAAGAATTCTACCATAAACGCCCACCTGCCGCTCCATCTCCCTCACAGGAGTCACCAGCTGCTGAAATTCCTCCACAATTGTTGAAACTTACTCCTAGAAGCACGTTTGAACCCCAATCGTTCAACCCTTCTATTAAGACATTTATACGTCTCCTTAATGATGAAGTCCAGTCGTCTGTGTCGTCTTTACCTTTGTGCCGCTTTAATTTATCTAAAGCTGAACAATTAGCATTGGACAATCTATCTAACAACAAATCATTGATTTTCCGTCCAGCTGACAAGGGGGGTGCCCTAGTAATCCAGGATCTGGACAAATACAAAGCCCAAGTTGATGTTCATCTGAATGATTCATCCACTTACCGCCTTCTTCCACAGGATCCGTCAGTCATCTTTAGAACTGAACTTGCCACTATCCTTAAGAATGCTTTGGATCATGGTATCATTCCTGAGGCACTTTCTAAAGCACTTTTACCATCTTTTCCCATCGTCCCATTATTCTATACTACCCCAAAGATTCACAAATCCATCGTTGACCCCCCGGGCAGACCTATCATTGCTGCCCGTGGTGGTCTATCCCAACCTGCATCAGTATACATTGACAGTCTACTTCAACCATTTATTAGACAACATCCGAGATACTTGCTTGATACTACATCTCTCCTTGTGAAACTATGTGAACTCCCTAAGCTTGACCAAGATGTGACAATGTTTACTATTGATGTAACTAATTTGTACACTGTTATTCCTCATGATTTAGGTTTACTTTCAGTTAGCCGCTTCCTAGAAAATCAGAGTTCTTATAATGGTCCTGACGTTGAATTTGTGATTATGTTACTCAAATTTATTTTGAATAGGAATTTTTTTTCTATACAATGGTGCTTTTTATTTACAGCTAATTGGTTGTGCGATGGGGGCGGCGGTGGCCCCCTCATACGCTAATATTTTTATGTTTGATGTTGAAAAATCTGTATTTTTTTCAGATGAATCAATTGCAGATAGGATTATATTTTTCTGCCGTTACATAGATGATCTGTTGATCTTCTGGAAGGGTGATAGCCTTGTTCTTATTGACCATATCAACCAACATAATTTGGGCTCCAGCCCCGTAAAATTCACGTTCGCTTGTAGTCCCACTGAAATTAATTATCTTGATGTTTCTATACACTTACATGAGGGCTATGTGTCAACTAGTTTGTTTAGCAAACCCACGGACCGTAACAATTTACTGGCTTACAATAGTTGTCATCCAAGACCCCTTATTGCAGGTCTGCCGTATTCCCAGTTTATCCGTGTGAGACGTATTACATCAGACACTCAACAAGCAGAACTCCAAATGAACACCCTAATGAAGAAGTTTCTTGACAGGGGGTATGATTACGATCAGTTACTTCTTTCCAAAAATAAGGCACTTAATATGCATAGACAAGCTTTATTGGAACCTAAACCTTGTGACAATAAAAATGTCCTTCCATGGGTTACTCAATTTACTACAGCTAGTGGCCCCATTAATAAAATCTCTAAAAAATTGTGGCCTATCGTCACATCAGACCCTGACTGTAACTTGACCAACACACACCTTATGTCATGTTATAAACGTGGCCGTAATATCCGTGACATTTTAGTCAAAGCGGATATCACAGAACCTGCTCCCAGTATTTACAGAGGCAAATTGGGATGCATACGCTGCACTTGTGTTACGTGCAAATTCCTTATTCCTGGTGACACCTTTTACCATCCTCATACTGGCAAAAAATTATCCATTAGACACAGACTCACGTGCAATTCAAAATTTATTGTTTACCAAATTATCTGCCCATGTAGTTTGTCTTACATAGGCAAAACTGAACGCTCATTCAAGGAGCGGATGGCAGCTCATCGTTCAGCTATTAAAGCCGCTTTAGTCTCTGGTAGTAGCGACCAACCAGTGGCGAGGCATTTTGCCTTAGCTTCACATAATCTGACCACACTAAAATATAGGATGATCGATCATATACCTGTATCCCTTAGGGGTGGGAATCGTGGTCTTAAATTGTTACATTGCGAGGCACGCTGGATTCACCGTTTAGGTACTCTAGTCCCTGGCGGCCTTAATGAACAGTCTGGTATTGCAACTTTGGCCCTTATTTAAATAGATATACTTGCCGCATAGATCGACATTTTGACTAGAGCCTTTCCATTTATATTGTTTACCATCTTGTTGTATATTTTGTTTCTTTTGGTATTTGTTACTGATATATCATTGCAGTTTCCTTATTTGTCCTATTTCGTTTATTTTAATCTTTAAGATAAGGTCTCCTTTGTATTTGTGGGATGTGTCTATGCTTATGCGTGCATTGTATATTCTTGTTGTCATGGTGACGGGCTTTCCTAATCACTCACAGTCAGACGCGTCTTTTCAGAGCGCCATGACGTAATCTCCGCTGAGTCGGACAGGTGGGTGGTCCCGCCGCACCGGCTGGCGTTTTCACATGGTGGTGGTTCCTATATAAGGTATGTTCATTTTTTACATGTATATCCTGACGAAAATGCCACAATAAATACGGGCATTGAAACGTTGCATTTATACCTTAGTCTCTGTGTCAATCATTGGAGTGCCGCACCGCTCGTCCTTTCTGTTTATTACTGTGAGGGCACCCAATGTTATACTATTTTCAAGTGGCTGTGCCGGACCCCTGCCTTCCTCTATATATATATATATATATATATTGTGGCGGATCGAGACCAGGTTTTGGAAGCAGTAGCAGAATCCCAGGTGTGTGATCAGCAGCACCTGGGATTTCCTGATATAAGGATTTCCAGGGCAGAGTCACCTTGCTCTTGACGGTGGAATAGCTACCCAAGTGATAGGCTGGGTTGTGTGGATTAGACTGGGGAACACTGGAGCCTATCAAGAGTCTGCTGCCACGCTGAGAGTGCCTGTATGCTACTGCCTGTAATACCGACTGCATATGTATTTAACTTGCTATGTGGTGACCTGCTGTTCAAAATAAACACCGAAAGTGTTCATCTGAGTCCCTGTGTTTGTGATCCTTGTCACAAGTGGTGGAGAATGCGAGCAAGGACACGGTGTACAGCAGAAACTGTCGGTATGCATACCGGTGTTTAAACTGCAAGTTTTCCCTTTGCTTTTCTTCCTCTCTGGTTATGCAGTGCAAGTGGTAGCCTTAAAGGGCCATAGCATTATAGGCAGACTGTTTGCTGTTATGTGTTAAATAGCCAGCAAAACAGGCGGGTGTCGGCTTGGACTGTTTGATAAGCCTGGCACATTAAATTAAACCTCCTAGATTTGTCCTTAAAGGGGCCACGCAGGGCATTATGGAGGAGTTACTAAAACAATTTGCTGAACTTGCATGAGGGGCAACAAACTCAGATTCAGATGTTACATGAGTGGCAACGAACCCAGGCTGAAAGACAGCAAACTCAAATTAAAATGTTGTGCGATGAGTTAAAAGCGCTTAAAAAATTCTGAGCCAGAGCGGGAAAGGCTACTAAAGCTCACCCCAGCGGATGATATAGAGGCATTCCTTTGCATGTTTGAGCGCACAGCCACGCGGTTGGGATGGCATGCGGAGGAATGGTCTGACAGGCCGGCTCCCTTTTTAACAGAGGAGGCACAGCGGGCGTATGTGGTCATGACTGTGGCTGAGGCACGCTCCTATCCTGGCCTGAAAAAGGCTATACTGGATAGGATTGGAGTAATGGGGCCCAACAAAGCCCAAGAATTCCATGACTGGCGGCTGGAGGGCTCTGAGCCTCCCAGGATTCAGCTGGCCAAACTAGCCCAACTGGCAAGGGCCTAGTTGCAGCCGGATAAAAACTCGGCAGTACAGATTGTGGAAGTAGTCGCACTGGACCAGGCTATGCGGGTGTTAGACCGCTCGGTGCAGCTGTGGGCCCTTCAGGCTGACCCCCAGACATTTGAGGAGTTGGCAGTGGTGACTGAGCGGCACCTGATGCTAAGAAAGCTGAATAAAGCCAGGTCAGGATACGAGCCACCACCTAAACCCAGAACTCAGGTCCCAGTAGTTAAACCAAAGGCTCCACCTCCCTTGGTGTGCTTTGAGTGCGGCAAGGCTGGTCATGTGCGGCAGGACTGCCCGAAACAGGACGAGCCGATGGATTGCAGTGTGGGGAAAATGGCGCGGCCGTTGGTCAGCATGGCGGCGGCGGGGGTATGCCAAGCAGAGTCCTCCCTGTTCCAGGTGCAGGTACAGGTGGGAAACCCGGGAGATTTGGGCCCTGGTGGATACCGGCAGTGAGCTCACCATTGTCGCGGCCAACGTGGTTCCTCCGGGAGCTGACGAGGTCCAGCCTCCTATCAGGGTGTTGTGCATCCATGGCGATGTGGAGGAGTGCCCGCGTGTCTACTGACCCATGACCGTTCAAGGTCGGTCGGTAAAGGTGGTAGCAGCGGTGACCTCCAGATCCCCGTATCCGCAGATCCTGGGCAGGGACTTTCCATTGCTGCAGGAGCTGGTTACCTGGCATGCTACCAACAAACTGTCAACCACCGAAACAACTCAGAAGCCAGAGACCAGAGACTACCAAAGTTTAGCATCCAGGAGAGAGGCTGCCAGTCCCAAACCACCCTAAGAGACTGAGTCCGAGGCCCATTGGAACCCAGTTGGTGAGAAGATATCACTGCAGGACTTTGGGAGAGATCAACGCGATGACAGCAATTTGGTACACGCCTTTGAGACTGTTAAAGTAGTTAACGGCAGGGTAGTTGATGCTTTACCATCCGAGGGTGTACCATATTTTGTTTTGAAAAATAATTTGCTACATTGTGTCGCTACTTTACAAGGGAAAAGGGTAGATCAGCTCTTGGTTCCCCGGAAACTGGAGCAGTTGGTGTTAGAAGCTGCCCATACACATTTGTGGGGTGGCCATCTAGGGGAGGAGAAAACACTCCAACGCATCCAGTTAAGGTTCTTTTGGCCCGGCATCTATGCTTCCGTTAAGAGGTATTGTCAGGAATGCCCAGTCTGCCAGAGGACAGCCCCTCGGCCAGAGTTTAGAGCTCCACTGGTACCCCCTCCCTATCATTTCCGTACCTTTTGAGCGGATTGGTATGGATTTGATAGGGCCAGTGGAAAAATCAGCTCGAGGGCACCAATACAGATTGGTGGTAGTTGATTATGCCACCAGGTACCCAGAGGCTATACCCCTGCGCAGTATGAAATCTGGCACTAATGCCAGAGAACTACTAACCATGTATACCCGCTTAGGAATACCGAAAGAGGTCTTCAAGGTACACCTTTCATGTCTAAACTCATGAAAGATTTATGTCGGTTGCTAAACGTAAACAGGATTGCCACCTCGGTGTACCACCCGCAGACAGATAGCCTGGTAGAAAGATTTAATAAAACCCTTAAGCAAATGATAAAGAGGGCAGTGTCACAAGAAAAACGAGATTGGGATCTGCTCCTACCTTACTTGATGTTTGCGATCAGAGAGGTACCCCAATCCTCTACAGGGTTTAGTCCCTTTGAGCTCCTCTATGGGAGACAGTCCAGAGGAATTCTAGATCTCTTAAAAGAAGGGTGGGAAGAACAACCATGCCAGGACTAGTGATGAGCGGGTTCGGTTTCTCGGAAACCGAACCCCCCCGAACTTCAGCCTTTTTACACGGGTCCGAGGCAGGTTCGAACCTTCCCGCCTTGCTCGGCTAACCCGAGCGCGCCCGAACGTCATCATCCCGCTGTCGGATTCTCGCGAGGCTCGGATTCTATCGCAAGACTCGGATTCTATATAAGGAGCCGCGCGTCGCCGCCATTTTCACACGTGCATTGAGATTGATAGGGAGAGGACGTGGCTGGCGTCCTCTCCGTTTATAGAGAAGAGAGTAGAGAGTTAGAGACACTATTTGGTATTTACTAATTTTGGGGAGCATATTAGGACTGGAGTACTACTACTTGCTGATAGTGTGACCATTGACCACCAGTTTAATTAATCCGTTCTCTGCCTGAAAAAAAACGATACACAGTGTGACACAGTCACATACCATATCTGTGCTCAGCCTCAGTGTGCTGCATCATCATATGTAATACTGTATATCTGACTGTGCTGAGTGCTCACTGCTCACACAGCTTAATTGTGGGGGAGACTGGGGAGCAGTTAGAGCAGGAGTACATAAATAAATAATATATTTTAAGTACAGTGCACACTTTTGCTGCCAGAGTGCCACACTGCCAGTGTGACTGACCAGTGACCACACTGACCACCAGTATATTGTGATTGTCTGCTTAGGACGGAGTACTACTTGCTGATAGTGTGACCAGTGACCACCACCAGTTTAATTAATCCGTTCTCTGCCTGAAAAAAAAACGATACACAGTGTGACACAGTCACATACCATACCTGTGCTCAGCCCAGTGTGCTGTATCATATGTAATACTGTGTATCATTATCTGACTGTGCTGAGTGCTCACTGCTCACACAGCTTAATTGTGGGGGAGACTGGGGAGCAGTTATAGCAGGAGTACATATTTTAAGTACAGTGCACACTTTTGCTGCCAGAGTGCCACTGCCAGTGTGACTGACCACTGACCACCAGTATATTGTGATTGTCTGCTGACCACCAGTATATTGTGATTGTCTGCCTGAAAAAGTTAAACACTCGTCGTGTGGTGTTTTTATAAACGCATTCTGCAGACAGTGTCCAGCAGGTCCGTCATTACATAATATATATACCTGTCCGGCTGCAGTACTAGTGTGATATATATATATATTTTATTTTTATCTCATTATCATCCAGTCTATATTAGCAGCAGACACAGTATGGTAGTCCACGGCTGTAGCTACCTCTGTGTCGGCAGTCGCTGGTCCATCCATAATTGTATACCACCTACCCGTGGTTTTTTTTTCTATCTTCTTGATACTAGTAGCTTACTTTAGGAGTCTGCAGTGCTGACAGACAGTGTCCAGCAGGTCCGTCATTACATAATATATATATACCTGTCCGGCTGCAGTACTAGTGTGATATATATATATATATTTTATTTTTATCTCATTATCATCCAGTCTATATTAGCAGCAGACACAGTACGGTAGTCCACGGCTGTAGCTACCTCTGTGTCGGCAGTCGCTGGTCTATCCATAATTGTATACCACCTACCCGTGGTTTTTTTTTCTATCTTCTTGATACTAGTAGCTTACTTTAGGAGTCTGCAGTGCTGACAGACAGTGTCCAGCAGGTCCGTCATTACATAATGGCCCTCATTCCGAGTTGTTCGCTCGTTCTTTTTCATCGCATCGCAGTGAAAATCCGCTTAGTACGCATGCGCAAAGTTCGCACTGCGACTGCGCCAAGTAACTTTACTATGAAGAAAGTATTTTTACTCACGGCTTTTTCTTCGCTCCGGCGAACGTAATGTGATTGACAGGAAATGGGTGTTACTGGGCGGAAACACGGCGTTTTAGGGGCGTGTGGCTGAAAACGCTACCGTTTCCGGAAAAAACGCAGGAGTGGCTGGAGAAACGGTGGGAGTGCCTGGGCGAACGCTGGGTGTGTTTGTGACGTCAACCAGGAACGACAAGCACTGAACTGATCGCACAGGCAGAGTAAGTCTGGAGCTACTCTGAAACTGCGAAGTAGTTTGTAATAGCAATATTGCGAATACATCGGTCGCAATTTTAAGAAGCTAAGATTCACTCCCAGTAGGCGGCGGCTTAGCGTGAGCAACTCTGCTAAATTCGCCTTGCGACCGACCAACTCGGAATGAGGGCCAATATATATATACCTGTCCGGCTGCAGTACTAGTGTGATATATATATATATTTTATTTTTATCTCATTATCATCCAGTCTATATTAGCAGCAGACACAGTACGGTAGTCCACGGCTGTAACTACCTCTGTGTCGGCAGTCGCTCGTCCATCCATAATTGTATACCACCTACCCGTGGTTTTTTTTTCTATCTTCTTGATACTAGTAGCTTACTTTAGGAGTCTACAGTGCTGACAGACAGTGTCCAGCAGGTCCGTCATTACATAATATATATATACCTGTCCGGCTGCAGTACTAGTGTGATATATATATATATTTTATTTTTATCTCATTATCATCCAGTCTATATTAGCAGCAGACACAGTACGGTAGTCCACGGCTGTAGCTACCTCTGTGTCGGCAGTCGCTCGTCCATCCATAAGTATACTAGTATCCATCCATCTCCATTGTTTACCTGAGGTGCCTTTTAGTTGTGCCTATTAAAATATGGAGAACAAAAATGTTGAGGTTCCAAAAATAGGGAAAGATCAAGATCGACTTCCACCTCGTGCTGAAGCTGCTGCCACTAGTCATGGCCGAGACGATGAAATGCCAGCAACGTCGTCTGCCAAGGCCGATGCCCAATGTCATAGTACAGAGCATGTAAAATCCAAAACACCAAATATCAGTAAAAAAAGGACTCAAAAATCTAAAATAAAATTGTCGGAGGAGAAGCGTAAACTTGCCAATATGCCATTTACCACACGGAGTGGCAAGGAACGGCTGAGGCCCTGGCCTATGTTCATGGCTAGTGGTTCAGCTTCACATGAGGATGGAAGCACTCAGCCTCTCGCTAGAAAAAAGAAAAGACTCAAGCTGGCAAAAGCACAGCAAAGAACTGTGCGTTCTTCGAAATCCCAAATCCACAAGGAGAGTCCAATTGTGTCGGTTGCGATGCCTGACCTTCCCAACACTGGACGTGAAGAGCATGCGCCTTCCACCATTTGCACGCCCCCTGCAAGTGCTGGAAGGAGCACCCGCAGTCCAGTTCCTGATAGTCAGATTGAAGATGTCAGTGTTGAAGTACACCAGGATGAGGAGGATATGGGTGTTGCTGGCGCTGGGGAGGAAATTGACAAGGAGGATTCTGATGGTGAGGTGGTTTGTTTAAGTCAGGCACCCGGGGAGACACCTGTTGTCCGTGGGAGGAATAGGGCCATTGACATGCCTGGTGAAAATACCAAAAAAATCAGCTCTTCGGTGTGGCAGTATTTCAACAGAAATGCGGACAACATTTGTCAAGCCGTGTGTTGCCTTTGTCAAGCTGTAATAAGTAGGGGTAAGGACGTTAACCACCTCGGAACATCCTCCCTTATACGTCACCTGCAGCGCATTCATAATAAGTCAGTGACAAGTTCAAAAACTTTGGGCGACAGCGGAAGCAGTCCACTGACCAGTAAATCCCTTCCTCTTGTAACCAAGCTCACGCAAACCACCCCACCAACTCCCTCAGTGTCAATTTCCTCCTTCCCCAGGAATGCCAATAGTCCTGCAGGCCATGTCACTGGCAATTCTGACGAGTCCTCTCCTGCCTGGGATTCCTCCGATGCATCCTTGCGTGTAACGCCTACTGCTGCTGGCGCTGCTGTTGTTGCTGCTGGGAGTCGATGGTCATCCCAGAGGGGAAGTCGTAAGACCACTTTTACTACTTCCACCAAGCAATTGACTGTCCAACAGTCCTTTGCGAGGAAGATGAAATATCACAGCAGTCATCCTGCTGCAAAGCGGATAACTGAGGCCTTGGCATCCTGGGTGGTGATAAACGTAATTCCGGTATCCATCATTACTGCAGAGCCAACTAGAGACTTGTTGGAGGTACTGTGTCCCCGGTACCAAATACCATCTAGGTTCCATTTCTCTAGGCAGGCGATACCGAAAATGTACACAGACCTCAGAAAAAGACTCACCAGTGTCCTAAAAAATGCAGCTGTACCCAATGTCCACTTAACCACGGACATGTGGACAAGTGGAGCAGGGCAGGGTCAGGACTATATGACTGTGACAGCCCACTGGGTAGATGTATGGACTCCCGCCGCAAGAACAGCAGCGGCGGCACCAGTAGCAGCATCTCGCAAACGCCAACTCTTTCCTAGGCAGGCTACGCTTTGTATCACCGGTTTCCAGAATACGCACACAGCTGAAAACCTCTTACGGCAACTGAGGAAGATTATCGCGGAATGGCTTACCCCAATTGGACTCTCCTGTGGATTTGTGGCATCGGACAACGCCAGCAATATTGTGTGTGCATTAAATATGGGCAAATTCCAGCACGTCCCATGTTTTGCACATACCTTGAATTTGGTGGTGCAGAATTATTTAAAAAACGAGAGGGGCGTGCAAGAGATGCTGTCGGTGGCCAGAAGAATTGCGGGACACTTTCGGCGTACAGGCACCACGTACAGAAGACTGGAGCACCACCAAAAACGCCTGAACCTGCCCTGCCATCATCTGAAGCAAGAAGTGGTAACGAGGTGGAATTCAACCCTATATATGCTTCAGAGGTTGGAGGAGCAGCAAAAGGCTATTCAAGCCTATACAATTGAGCACGATATAGGAGGTGGAATGCACCTGTCTCAAGCGCAGTGGAGAATGATTTCAACGTTGTGCAAGGTTCTGCTGCCCTTTGACCTTGCCACACGTGAAGTCAGTTCAGACACTGCCAGCCTGAGTCAGGTCATTCCCCTCATCAGGCTTTTGCAGAAGAAGCTGGAGACATTGAAGGAGGAGCTAACACAGAGCGATTCCGCTAGGCATGTGGGACTTGTGGATGGAGCCCTTAATTCGCTTAACAAGGATTCACGGGTGGTCAATCTGTTGAAATCAGAGCACTACATTTTGGCCACCGTGCTCGATCCTAGATTTAAAACCTACCTTGGATCTCTCTTTCCGGCAGACACAAGTCTGCTGGGGTTCAAAGACCTGCTGGTGAGAAAATTGTCAAGTCAAGCGGAACGCGACCTGTCAACATCTCCTCCTTCACATTCTCCCGCAACTGGGGGTGCGAGGAAAAGGCTCAGAATTCCGAGCCCACCCGCTGGCGGTGATGCAGGGCAGTCTGGAGCGACTGCTGATGCTGACATCTGGTCCGGACTGAAGGACCTGCCAACGATTACGGACATGTCGTCTACTGGCACTGCATATGATTCTCTCCCCATTGAAAGAATGGTGGAGGATTATATGAGTGACCGCATCCAAGTAGGCACGTCAGACAGTCCGTACTTATACTGGCAGGAAAAAGAGGCAATTTGGAGGCCCTTGCACAAACTGGCTTTATTCTACCTAAGTTGCCCTCCCACAAGTGTGTACTCCGAAAGAGTGTTTAGTGCCGCCGCTCACCTTGTCAGCAATCGGCGTACGAGGTTACTTCCAGAAAATGTGGAGAAGATGATGTTCATTAAAATGAATTATAATCAATTCCTCCGTGGAGACATTGACCAGCAGCAATTGCCTCCACAAAGTACACAGGGAGCTGAGATGGTGGATTCCAGTGGGGACGAATTGATAATCTGTGAGGAGGGGGATGTACACGGTGATATATCAGAGGATGATGATGAGGTGGACATCTTGCCTCTGTAGAGCCAGTTTGTGCAAGGAGAGATTAATTGCTTCTTTTTTGGTGGGGGTCCAAACCAACCCGTCATTTCAGTCACAGTCGTGTGGCAGACCCTGTCACTGAAATGATGGGTTGGTTAAAGTGTGCATGTCCTGTTTATACAACATAAGGGTGGGTGGGAGGGCCCAAGGACAATTCCATCTTGCACCTCTTTTTTCTTTAATTTTTCTTTGCGTCATGTGCTGTTTGGGGAGTATTTTTTTGAAGGGCCATCCTGCGTGACACTGCAGTGCCACTCCTAGATGGGCCAGGTGTTTGTGTCGGCCACTAGGGTCGCTTAGCTTACTCACACAGCTACCTCATTGCGCCTCTTTTTTTCTTTGCGTCATGTGCTGTTTGGGGAGTGTTTTTTGGAAGGGCCATCCTGCGTGACACTGCAGTGCCACTCCTAGATGGGCCAGGTGTTTGTGTCGGCCACTAGGGTCGCTTATCTTACTCACACAGCTACCTCATTGCGCCTCTTTTTTTCTTTGCGTCATGTGCTGTTTGGGGAGTGTTTTTTGGAAGGGCCATCCTGCGTGACACTGCAGTGCCACTCCTAGATGGGCCAGGTGTTTGTGTCGGCCACTAGGGTCGCTTAGCTTACTCACACAGCTACCTCATTGCGCCTCTTTTTTTCTTTGCGTCATGTGCTGTTTGGGGAGTGTTTTTTGGAAGGGCCATCCTGCGTGACACTGCAGTGCCACTCCTAGATGGGCCAGGTGTTTGTGTCGGCCACTAGGGTCGCTTAGCTTACTCACACAGCTACCTCATTGCGCCTCTTTTTTTCTTTGCGTCATGTGCTGTTTGGGGAGTGTTTTTTGGAAGGGCCATCCTGCGTGACACTGCAGTGCCACTCCTAGATGGGCCAGGTGTTTGTGTCGGCCACTAGGGTCGCTTAGCTTACTCACACAGCTACCTCATTGCGCTTCTTTTTTTCTTTGCGTCATGTGCTGTTTGGGGAGTGTTTTTTGGAAGGGCCATCCTGCGTGACACTGCAGTGCCACTCCTAGATGGGCCAGGTGTTTGTGTCGGCCACTAGGGTCGCTTAGCTTACTCACACAGCTACCTCATTGCGCCTCTTTTTTTCTTTGCGTCATGTGCTGTTTGGGGAGTGTTTTTTGGAAGGGCCATCCTGCGTGACACTGCAGTGCCACTCCTAGATGGGCCAGGTGTTTGTGTCGGCCACTAGGGTCGCTTAGCTTACTCACACAGCTACCTCATTGCGCCTCTTTTTTTCTTTGCGTCATGTGCTGTTTGGGGAGTGTTTTTTGGAAGGGCCATCCTGCGTGACACTGCAGTGCCACTCCTAGATGGGCCAGGTGTTTGTGTCGGCCACTTGGGTCGCTTAGCTTAGTCATCCAGCGACCTCGGTGCAAATTTTAGGACTAAAAATAATATTGTGAGGTGTGAGGTGTTCAGAATAGACTGAAAATGAGTGGAAATTATGGTTTTTGAGGTTAATAATACTTTGGGATCAAAATGACCCCCAAATTCTATGATTTAAGCTGTTTTTTAGGGTTTTTTGAAAAAAACACCCGAATCCAAAACACACCCGAATCCGACAAAAAAAATTCGGTGAGGTTTTGCCAAAACGCGGTCGAACCCAAAACACGGCCGCGGAACCGAACCCAAAACCAAAACACAAAACCCGAAAAATTTCAAGTGCACATCTCTAGCCAGGACCCTAACGTTGTTCAGTTTGTGGCCGAGTTATATGGCTGACTAAGGCAGATTGCGCCACTACTGAACAAACACATGGAAAGGGCCCAACAACGTCAGAAACAGAGCTATGACGTCACCTCAGTCAAGCGGTCCTTTAATCCGGGAGACAAAGTGTTAGTGCTGGTGCCCACCACAGAAAGCAAGATGTATGCACAATGGCGGGGCCCTTATAAGATCATCGAGGCAGTGGGACTGGTCAATTACAGGGTCCGACAAGAGGGTAGAAGGAGGAAGGTACAAGTCTACCATGTAAACCTGTTAAAACCCTGGAAGGAAATTGCCAATCGGCCCACTTTGGTAGCTGAACAGATTTCTGAATGCCAGGTACCCACTGGAGTCACGCTTACTCCTGAACAGAAATGGGAAGTGGGGAACTTGGTGAAACGCTACCAAGATGTGTTTTCTGCCGTATCGGGAAAAACACAGATCATCCAACATGATGTTGTGACTCCACGCGGGGTGGTTATTAAACAGAGGTCATATCGCATACCCGAAGTGAAGCGTGCAGCGGTAAAGCAGGTGGTGGAAGAGATATTACGCCTAGGGGTTATAGAGGAATCCACCAGGGAGTGGAATAATCCAATTGTCCTAGTACCGAAGCCTTCAGGTGCCTTATGGTTCTGCAATGACTTCCGTAAATTAAATCAAGTGTCCCGGTTTGATTCTTACCCTATGCCGCGGGTTGAAGAGTTGGTAGAAAATTTAGCCAATAGTCAATATCTCACTACACTTGATTTGACAAAAGGTTATTGGCAGATTCCGTTAACAGAAGCTGATAAGACAAAAAACAGCCTTCTCTACCCCAGAACGCTTATTCCAATATAAAATGCTCCCATTTGGTTTACATGGTACCCCGGCAACCTTCCAGAGAGCTATGAATAAGTTGCTGCGGGCCCATAGGGAATATGCGACTGCATATTTAGATGACATTGTTATTTTCAGCTCTGACTGGGAGTCACACCTACCAAAGGTAGAAGCCGTTTTACAGTCTCAACGGGCACACAGGTTTACCGCCAACCCTGAGAAATTTGCCATTGGTATGATTAAGAGTATTTGTATTTGGGGTACATTGTGGGCAGAGGACAAGTTAAACCTCAGCCTAGTAAGGTATAAGCAGTCCTCACCTGGTCTAGACCTAAATGTAAATCACAACTTAGGACATTTCTCGGTTTGGTCGGATATTATCGCAGGTTCATTCGAAATTTCGCCGCTAGAGTGGCTCCACTAACCAAATATCTTAAAAAACAATTCCCACTCTATGAGGAAGCACCCACGGGTGCAAAACGCGTTAGATATTTACCCTACACCCCCAAAAGGACTTATACACCTGCTGCGGACACCTATCTATACGCTGACCTTATTCTACAAACCCTCCTGCACTCACGATTGATATTGGGACGCTGCACGCCAGAGGCGCCTATCGTGAAGGAGAATCTGGGACTGGAGCTGACAGTTGGACAGGAGTGTTAGGGTCGGACGCGGCCCCAGCACAGGAGCGATCTACGGCAGCTGGAGCTCACTGCTAGGAGACGCGCCTGCCCCGGACAACAGTGGAGCGGTTTACAGGTACGGCTGCTCACCGTACATTCGCGCCGGAGGATGAATGTTTCAACATTGGAGATTACAGCTACAAGTATCTCCCACCTCTGGGTACCAATATTTGGGAGCGGTGAATTGAACAGTATAGAAAGCGGAGTCAGGTGAGCACAGAACAAGTGTATACACGGTTGATTGTTTCCTTTTTAGGATTACATTGTATCACATTGGATCATCATTAAGATACAAAGTTTACAGCTTTGGGGACATCATTTATTTAATGAGGACTTTTTTACACTCTTGTTGTGGCCAAAACAGACACGAAAAAAGTCACGTGGCTAATATTTTTATACCATATCACTGGATGCCGTTTATTGACTTTTTCTTCTTAAGTGATATTAAATGTTTGTTCATACAAAAGTCTTTTAATACATTGATTGTATTGATGTGGTCTCAGTCATTTATGCACCTGGAATCCATTAGCGTATAAAGGCCCTCATTCCGAGTTGATCGCTCGCTAGCTGCTTTTAGCAGCAGTGCAAACGCTAAGCCGCCGCCCTCTGGGAGTGTATGTTAGCTTAGCAGAAGTGCAAACGAAAGGATCGCTGCATTGCTACAAAAAAAGATTGTGCAGTTTCAGAGTAGCTCGAGACTTACTCCTAGCTAGCAATCACTTCAGTCTGTTTAGTTCCTGTTTTGACGTCACAAACACGCCCTGCGTTCGGCCAGCCACTCCCCCATTTTCCCAGCCACTCCCCCGTTTTTATCTGGCACGCCTGCGTTTTTACACACACTCCCCGAAAATGGTCAGTTACCACCCAGAAACACCCACTTCCTGTCAATCACTGAACGATCAGCAGTGCGACTGAAAAGCGTCGCTAGAGCTTGTGTAAAACTACATTGGCTTTTGTGAAAGTACGACGCGCGTACACAGTGCGCCACATACGCATGCGCAGAACTGCCGATTTTTAGCATCGTCCGGGGAAACAGCACGTCAATGCCAATGCACTTTCCAGGAGGTTTGTAGGTCCTGTTCCTTCAAGCAACTCTATGGTGAAGCTAGGGGAGGAGGAAGGCGGCGAGGTGGGTGACCTCTGGAAGGTAGTGGAAGGCTGTGTACCTGGGCAGATGACACAGGTAAGGGTGGGCGAGGCAGAGAGATCACCTGAAAATAGTGTAGCTTCTCCAGGGTGGTTGAAGCTAAGGGGGGAGGAGTGTGGCAGACACAGCATTTTTCCATGTGAAAGTAATATGTAGGATCCAGCCCAGGTTTTGGAAGCAGTAGCAGAATCCCAGGTGTGTGATCAGCAACACCTGGGATTTCCTGATATAAGTGTTTCCAGGGCAGAGTCACCTTGCTCTTGATGGTGGAATAGCTACCAAAGTGATAGGCATGGTTGTGTGGGTTAGACTAGGGACCACTGGAGCCTATCAAGAGTCTACCACGCTGAGAGTGCCTGTATGCTACTGCCTGTAATACCGACTGCATATGGATTTAACTTGCTATGTGGTGACCTGCTGTTCAAAATAAACACCAAAAGTGTTCATCTGAGTCCCCGTGTCTGTGATCCTTGTCACAAAATATATATATATATATATATATATTAATTAATTAAGAAAATGGAGTAAGGAAGAGCGCCTAATAGTGTCAGTGAAAATAACCCTATGGGTTCAAGTGTGGTGATAGCCAAAACAATATGCAACAACTTAGCTTGAAAAACTTAAAGGTTGATGACTCTTAGGAGCAGGACATGTAAAAGAGAGATAAAGGCAACATAGTGTGTACTGTTTTTGAATTGTCACAGAAGTTTAAGAATTAGGAACTATGCTGGTTCCAATTTTTGATAAAAGAGCAACATAAATTAAAAAACAGTGACAATTTTAATAGACACAGTCCTGCCACAAATGCAGGTCACAAATAAATACAATTAGAATAACATTAAAAACACATATAAATATGTAGCAGCTTGTCTGTTCGTAAGTGTAGGTAATAACCGTAGAAGATTAAGGAATATAGCCAGCTTATCTGTCCGCATATAAAGGATCCAAGATTTAGAGGGATATATAGGCAGATTATCTGTCCATAAATGTAGGTAACAAACTGATAAAGCTAAATATTTATCGTATATAATACCCTTTATGAGGTCTAAGAACACAGTACGCTAACTACGTATGAAGTACCGTAAGGGTACGCACGTTGCGTAACAATCGCTTCGCTCAAGCGTTACGTTCGCTCACGGCCAAGAGATCACTGGCAGGCACGCTATTGGCTGCCGAATACCGTAATGATTCGCTATAGCGATGCGACCGCTCGAGACCACGAAGAGATCACCAGCGGCGCATACGCTCACAATGTAAAACCTTTATATCTAAACCATAAACAGTGTATTATGCAGTAAACCCTTTGTGTAGTGATATGGTGTAAATGCAACACAGTATAACCTTACTAGCTTAAAAGCAGTTTGAGCGTCACCGACGCTTTGAGAATACTTAACTCTATAAGAAATACACAGATACCTGGGCTTAGGGTCCAACGCCTAATATATATATATTTTGAATGATATACTTGCAAAAGAATTAATACAAATACAAATCATACACTACAATATAACATAGACTAACTAACCAGGTAACTACACAGTAAATACAATACAATTAAGTTTAAGAGAAGAATGAGAGAAAGAGAAGAGAGAGAGAGATATGGCCCATAATAACAAGAGAGAAACAGTATGATTACGGAGAAAAACTTACGCACAAAGGAAACGATCGCATGCGCCTCTGGACATCCAGCTCCCGATTTTCAGCAATGATAACCGTTGAAGAGTGAGAGCTGGATGTGATCGGCCTTTCTATTTATGCCCCACACACAATGCAATTCAATGGTCCCTACAATCTCATTGTTCATTGGACACAGGAATTCGGCTTCGCATTATAACAAAAGGTCATAGGTTGATTCATACAGGTGGGCTGTGACTATTTCCAACAGCTCAGGTGGGAGGGAAACTGGGTTTCCCGCCGCATGGGTAATAAAGTGCAAATAAAGTAAATGTTCATAAACTTCTTATGTCCATAACTATTCGCACGAGCGATTGATCTGCTTCAAACCAACACCGGAATATTTCTAATTAAATATTCTTCCGATGGATACTAAACACCACTGTATTACTCCTGTCTGACCCTTCGTATCAAACAAAGAGGGATTTCTCTGTTCATGAACATTCTATATTAACCAAACTTTCAGAATCTATCAAAGGGACCATGATCTACAAAATACATTATATAGTGAAAATATGTAATGATTGAGTCGCACGCTACGATCACATAAACTCTACCGTAAATACGCATACCGGGCGCCTGCGGGTGCCCGCGACTGTGAGTATGCGCACGTACGGGAGAGCGTACGCATGCGCAGCACGGACCTGTGTGAGGTGCAAATATGGTAGTGTGCATAGAGATATTTTTCTGACTTTGACAGTCCACCCTTTGGCAGTCAACAATAACTGCCACTTCCTGAAAACATTTCAAAAAAGAGAAAAATATATGTTAGGGGTTAATACATTTACATGGTTGGGTAAGGGAGGAGAGGAGATGGTAGGAAAAGGGTATGACCTAGTGAGATAGCAGAAGCATGTGTGTATGAATCCGTGCTTGGGGGTCATGTATCATCGTGCCGTACGTGTTTTAAATCAAGCTTCGAGGTATTGCGAAGTATACATTTGAATTCCTTCTTATCCCGTGGTACGGGTCTGTGGATGGGCTGTCAAACTTTACCGAGCTCTTTTCGGCTTTGGTTGTAACAAAATGGGGGAGCACATTTTAGTTGATGATACATGAATGGGGGAGATATGTGATTGCTGATATCTGTGCCTGTATTCCCTATCGACTATGTGTGTCATTACCTGAGGGTTGTAGAAATGAAGAAACGACATAATTACGGTAAATGCGGTGGTATTCTATGTCAGGTAAATGTACATTCGTCGATTGAGGTCTTGTTTGGTGTCTGTTGAATGCAGTCTTCTTTGTGCTTTTGCTCATAAGGTGCGAGCAAAGCTGTCAATGTCCATAGATTTACAAAAGTGTTGGGCTAGCGTAATTTTAAAATTTCTAGGGAAACTGGGGATCCATGGCATAGTTCATCAAAAATCTGTGTATCAGGTTGTCAAACTTCTTCTTTAATCCCTCTGTTGTCTGTATATCGGCTCATCAAATTCTTCGTCCAAGTGGGTCTTTTTACCTTGGAGGAAACGGAAAAACAGGTGAAAGAAACGGACCGTAGAAATCGCATTTTCATCACATTATTGTTTCTACATTTGGCTCATAAATCAAGTCCATTGGAATTACAGTTTCCTCACTCCTCAAACTCATTACCCTTGTACGATGTTTGCACTTCATTAAAGCCTGACCGCATCTAAATATCAATCCAATCGATATGACAACACCCAAGATACATAGGAGAAACTTCCCAACATCCATTATGACTCCTTGAGCCCAGTCTCCTAAACCAGAGAACCAATTTCGCGGGTTCAACCCTGACACCCAACCAGTCAGCTCATTACCTACAGCAGCAAGAGTGAGATTGTGTCTCCTGCGAAATTCCCACTTCAATTGGAGAATATCGTCCATCTTTTGGTCTATGACCTCGACCGGATCCTCGGTGCTATTCGTAATATATGTGCAACATTTCACGCCATATTGTGTTGCCAGTGTGACACAATATCCGCCTGTCACTGCTGTGAGGTAATTGAGAACCATCCTATGCTGTACCAGTTCTGTTTTGTAAGCTTGAAGTTCCCTTCCAGTATACCTAAACGTGTCATCATACATTTCAGTGATATTATCTAACAAATTTGCGAGCGCCGATATGTATTTATAATTCAGCACTCCTCTAGCGGTGCGGGTGAAATCTAACGCGATTAAGAATTGAATCCCGGTGGATTCACTTATCAGATCAGAGGCCGGATGCTCTGTCTTCTCTATCAGGTGCCTTTTAACAACGTGCTCGTAATGGGTGTGAGTATAAGGAGCTTGGGCACCACGGTGTATGTCTTTCATTTTGTCATGTGATACAGTCATTACTTCAGGCAGTACTTTTCCAATATAACACAATCCTTCAGAGTTTGGGGCAAGCCACTTGTACGCCTTTCTCCCGCATATGAAATATGCATCATCGGGGAGAACATATGGAACGGAGTAGGACATAACCATATTACACACCTTCCATGTGAAATCTCCTAACCCTAATTCTTCCATCTGCTTAGTACACGTATCAGGTTGTATGATATGTGCACAGTATCCTGGTGATACCTCTCCAACTCTAGTAATCCTATTTCCTAAGGTATACCTATACCGGAAAGATTTTCCTCTACTGGCTATGTGGCGTACAAGCTCTGTATCTGTAGGCATTCTATCTGCTCTATGCGAAAAGGTCATGGTTTGATCACTCCATGACACTTCCCAATTTCCCGGCTTTCGGGGATTGGAGATGTTAAAACATAATAGGGACCTATCCACATGGTATTGGTGGAGCTTCAAACTAGGAGGGCTGGAGATATTAAACCTCCTGTCCACCGGTCTCCCACCATTTAACTCAAGTACCTCCTCAATCGTTAAAGGAAATGGTACTAGCCCTGATTTGCTATGACCCTGAGGTACTTGAGAGCATACCCAACAATCTGTTTTATTTAACACATTACCCACTAAGGAGTGATAGTCACTCAAGGGATGCCGGTCCATATGGATATTAAAACTGGATTGGCATTTCTTTATGCACCCATCCTCAATGACATTGTTACAAAGCCGACAGATACAGTTTTCTTCAGCTAACAATCCTTCACAATTCCTTCTATGGTCAATGCTATCGGATCGTTTTCTGATACTCGCCTTTGCTTGTTGATTATGTTGTTCTCGGAAAACTACGCCTCCATTTCTGTCATCAGAACCCATTCCAGAACCTCTCTCGACCTCCATGGTACTCTCGCCGGAACAGACTGCTCTGGTCAACATCATGGTCAACAGGAAAATCCGGATCACAGTCTCTTGGGGCAAGTCCATCTTATAGGAGGAGACGAAGAAGAATGAGAAGGGGAAAAAAAATAATTGAGGGAGATGGGATGGGAAGTTGGAGAAAAACAATAAAAGGGAACAGGGGATCGACAACTGCTTTTGATCTTGAGGTTCTCGATGCTCAGGTGCCGCCTTAGTCCTCCTGGAACAGACACTCTAGTGATACAACCTCTACCGTCTGTTCCTTATCACGGGGCCTCTCTGGATCAGCAACCTTTTTACAGTGGGACGAATGAACCCAAGTCTCTCTCTCAGCAACCTTCAATGCTGTAGTGCTAGTCAATAAGACCTGGTATGGTCCTTCCCATCTGTCAATAAGGCAACCTGAGCGTAGAAAATTCCGTATCATTACATAATCCCCAGGTTCAATGTCATGACAATTACTATCTGGTAAATCAGGAATCACTAACTTCAGATTATCATTTTGATTCCTCAACTGTTTACTCATGTTAATCAAGTATTTTACAGTCACTTCATTGTTACACTTCAAATCATCCTGAGGGTTAATCATGACATGCGGTTGTCGACCAAACAAGATTTCAAAGGGAGACAGATTAAGAGGGGACCTGGGAGTGGTTCTGATGCTGTACAGTACAATGGGTAAAGCTTCTGGCCATGTCAATCCTGTCTCTGCCATCACTTTACTCAGTTTATTTTTAATAGTGCTGTTCACTCTTTCCACTTTCGCACTCGCCTGTGGACGGTATGGAGTGTGCAGCTTGCTATCAATTCCCATCAATTTACACATTCCTTGAAAGACATCACCTGTAAAATGGGTGCCCCTATCACTTTCGATAATTCTAGGGATACCATATCTACATACAAATTCCTGCACAATTTTCTTAGCAGTAAACATAGCGGTATTTGTGGCCGCCGGAAATGCTTCGACCCAATTTGAAAAAACATCTATACAAACAAGTACATATTTCAAATTTCGACAAGGGGGTAATTGAATGAAGTCAATCTGTATTACCTGGAAAGGGCCGCCGGCAGGTGGGATATGGGATGGTTCTGTAGGTATTGCCTTTCCAATATTCTTTCTCAAACAGGTAAGGCATGACATGGCTCTTTTACTCGCATGAGAGGAGAATCCTGGGGCGCACCAATATGCTCTTACCAACTTGCACATCCCTTCCTTGCCTAGATGAGTCAGCCCGTGAGCTGCTTCAGCCAAACACGGAAGATATGCTCTGGGGGCCACTGGTTTACCATGTCCATCCGTCCAGAGTCCTGAGGACTCCTGGCCATATCCCTTTGCCTTCCAGACTGCCTTTTCCTGTGTGGAACACAAATTTTGCATCTCACACAACTTCTGTGTGTTGATGGTATTAAATACCATCAGTTGTGTGGTGTCTGTCTGTCTGGGGGTACCAGCTGCTAATTTAGCCGCTTCGTCTGCTCGGCTGTTACCAAGCGATACTGGGTCTTGGCTATATGTATGTGCTTTACATTTGATAACAGCCACTCTGTCGGGTTCCTGTATCGCTGTTAGAAGCCTTTTTATGTGAGCTGCATGCGCTACCGGTGTACCAGCTGCCGTCATGAAATTTCTGAGGCGCCATAGGGCTCCGAAATCATGGACTACCCCGAATGCGTATCTAGAATCGGTGTAGATATTGGCTGATTTGCCCTTAGCCAATTCACATGCTCTGGTTAGGGCGACCCGTTCAGCAACCTGGGCTGAGTGAGGTGGGCCTAGCGGTTCCGCTTCTATGGTGCCTTGGTCATCTACGACTGCGTATCCAGTACACAAGTCTCCCGAGTCTGACTGTCTATGACAACTACCGTCCGTGTAGAACGTAAGTTCTGCATCTTCCAGTGGGTTGTCACTGATGTCAGGCCTTGCGGTAAAATTTTGGGTCAAATATTCCATACAATCATGAGTGTCTTCCTTTGTATTAAATCCTCCTTCCCCACCACTCTCATCCTCCACCCTTTGTGCCTGCCCAGGCACACCTGGGAGATATGTTGCAGGATTTAATGCACTGCATCTCCTTATGGTGATGTTTACGGGGGCCATTAGTGCCAATTCCCATCTTGTAAACCGCGCTGATGAGACGTGCCTGGTTTGGGCAGAATTTAACAAGGCTGACACTGCATGTGGTGTATGAATTGTGAGGTTGTGACCTAGCACGACGTCTTCGCTTTTCGTTACTAGCAATGCTATCGCAGCAACGCTTCGCAAGCATGTGGGGAGGGATCGCGCTACCGTGTCTAGCTGAGCGCTGTAATATGCTACTGGCCTGCTGGCATCACCGTGCTTTTGGGTTAGTACGCCTGCCGCGCAACCAGCACTTTCTGTTCCGTATAGTTCAAAGGGTTTCCCATAGTCCGGCATACCTAATGCTGGTGCCTGCGTTAGGCACTGTTTAAGTCTCTCAAATGCTGCCTCAGACTCGTCTGTATGCGAAATCCGATCAGGTTTGTTTGAGGAGACCATCTCCTGCAAAGGTAACGCTAGGATGGAAAACCCTGGGATCCAGTTACGGCAATACCCACACATTCCTAAAAATGTTCTGATCTGTTGCTGGGTTTGTGGCAGAGTCATGTCTCTAATTGCTTGAATTCTATCAGCGGTCAGGTGTCTCAGTCCTTGTGTTAAACAGTGTCCCAAATATTTTACCTTAGTTTGGCATAATTGCAACTTGTCTTTGGAAACCTTGTGTCCTGTGTCTGAAAGATGAAACAGGAGCTGTTTCGTATCCTTCAGGGATGCTTCCAATGAATCAGAACACAGTAGTAGATCATCCACGTACTGTATTAATACTGATCCACTCACTGGTTGGAAAGACTGTAAACAATCATGCAAAGCCTGAGAAAATATACTTGGGCTATCTATGAATCCTTGTGGTAATCGAGTCCATGTGTATTGGACTCCTCTGTATGTAAATGCAAACAAATATTGACTGTCAGGGTGCAGAGGTACCGAAAAGAAAGCGGAGCAGAGGTCAATAACAGTGAAAAATTTCGCAGTGGGAGGGATTTGCATTAGGATGACAGCTGGATTTGGCACTACGGGGAACTGACTCTCAACTATTTTGTTAATCCCCCTTAGATCCTGCACTAGCCTGTAACCCCTCCCCCCACTCTTTTTCACAGGGAAGATGGGACTATTAGCAGTGCTGGACGTTCTTACCAGAATGCCCTGTTGTAGCAAGCGCTCTATTACGGGATAAACTCCTAACTCCACCTCTGGCTTCAGAGGGTACTGTGGGATTTTTGGAGCTATCCTACCATCTTTTACTTGTACAACTACCGGAGCTACGTTTGCCATTAATCCAGTGTCCTGTCCATCTTTAGTCCAAAGTGACTCTGGTATCTGAGATGTCATTTCTTCTACTTGGGAGGGAGTCCTATTTGTCATAATGGTATGTGACATTAATTTTGACGGGGAGTCTAACATGTCTCGCACTTCCTGAGCGTGATTCTCAGGTATGTCCAAGAATACACCTTCAGGAGTACAATAAATGACGCACCCCATTTTACACAATAAGTCTCTACCCAGGAGATTGGTCGGTGCCGATGCAGCCAGCAAAAAGGAATGCTTGGTATGTAAAGGCCCTATTGTAATCTCTGCTGGTTTGCTAACAGGGTAATGCTGGACTACTCCTGTTACTCCCACGGCTGGAATTGTCCTACCAGTGGTCCTCATGCCCACTGTCGAATTTATCACTGATTTGGCCGCCCCTGTGTCTACAAGAAAGTTTAATGATTTACCAGCTACATTGATTGCAATTTCTGGTTCACTTCCAAGACTTGCAATCAATTTTACTGGCTGCAGATTACAGGTATGGCCACACCCCTATTGGGTATGGTGACCTCCCTGAATCCCGCTGGCAGCAACTACTTGTGAGGGAGTTAGCTGGGAACTACCAGAGGTTTGCCAATCTCTGTTTGGGGGGTATCTTTTTGTTTCCCCTGCATGTGGCTCATAACTCCGTTTCTGCGGACCTTGCTCCCAATGTCGTGTGTCGTGTCGTTGTCTAGGGGGTTGATAAGATTTTTGTACATTTCTCGATCTACAGTCTCGTGCAAAGTGTCCCTGTCTGTGACAAAAATAACATGTTACCACATTTGACTTACCCACAGGGTTTGGTGATGTTAACACAGGCTGTTTTGTGGTCAGGGCCTGTATACTTACTGCCATTAACTTATCACTTTGTTGTTCCCTGTGTCTGGTGATGTTCCTATCGTGATCAATAGCAGCCTCTCTCAAAGTAGCCACAGACAGACCTCGCCAACATGGTTGTGTGGTCTGTACCCTAGTCTTTAATGATTCTTTTAAACCATCCATCAGTACCGATACTGCTACTTCTCGATGGTTTATGTTTGTTTTAATGTCCTCTATGCCTGTGTATTTTGCCATTTCTGATAATGCTCTGTGAAAATACTCTGCAGCTGTCTCTGACTCCTTCTGTTTAATGGAGAATATCTTGTTCCATCTGACTACCGCTGGGAAATACTCTTTTAACTGTAAGTTTATTCTTTTTACATTATCTTTGTTGTACACATCTGTAAGAGGTACATCCTGATCTAATCCGCAATCAGCTAAAAATTGAGTTGCGTCAACATTGGAGGGTAAACATGCTCTCAGCAATATCTGCCAGTCTTTATTGTTGGGCTCTACAGTGTTACCTAAGTCTCTGATGTATTTTTGACTGGCAACTAAGTCTTTTCTAGGGTCAGGGAATTCAGACACTATGGTCCTTAATTCCATTCTGGAAAATGGGCTATACATGGCAATGTTCCTCACAGGGGTGACTCCTGATGTGTCAGTTTTCCCATTTGGAACAGCTATTACCCTAACAGGAGTAACTCTAACAACATCACTCTGTGTGGGTTCTACAGCCTGTGGTGAAATGGCTTCAGCATAGTGTATGGTGCCGTACTTACCTGTAGATACGACCTCACCTATCCCTCCGCTAGGGGCCTTTGTTACTAATCTCGTGGGTGGAGCTGTGCCTACTGTGGTCTCTGCTATGGTGGCTGCTAGAGAGAGCGCTGAAATTGTTGCCGATTCGTCTTCTTGATCACACTCCTGAGGAAAGTTCAAAACAGGGTACAACTTGCACGGGTTAATACTTGCATTGGTTAATTGGTTAACATTATCTTTAACATTTACACAGTTGCTAAGTGTTTGTGTGTTACACCTTAGTGCGTCATTCTCCGCAACCAATTTCTCTCCTGATATGTATGGTGGCGGTGGGGCCGTGGCTACCAGTTTTCTGATTGAGCCAGATCCCGCCGCCTGAGCCAATCCTCTCTGTATGTCACCCTCCTGTTGCCACAACTGTAAATAATCATAATGCTTGATTCGTCTCTTTGCTGATTTAATGAGACATATCCTTCTCCTTAAATTCGTTAACACTTCTGAGCTGAAGCTACCTACTCTTGGGAATTTCTCCCCGTCATGTACTGTCATTCTCTCCCATTCATCACATAAAGCTTCTGTGTGACTTCCGTATTTCTCACACATTACATACCTTGCCGACCCAATTGGTCGGTTCACTGAATCAACCCGAACCGAGGTTGATCGCCCCCTACCTGAACAAGTGGCCCCCATAGTTCGAAGGTGTTGCTTTATTCAACCAACCCTTACGCAAACCAAATGTCCAAAATAGGCTGACGGTGGCGGTTTACCGAGTACCCCACTCACTCGCCCACGCCGACCAATACGACCTGATCACACCGATATGGTGCTGGCGTACTCGACCTAGGGCCCCTGCGACCTGAACCTCTATTTACTGGAACCTGTGAGGGTGATCCGAAGAACACTTACTCTTTCCAGTAACTATTGGTTGCTGGATAGTTCCTGAGTGAGCAGCGAACTTCCCTTAAAATAAAAAAATTACACAAATCACGTTAGAATGTACAAATAGCGTTTATGACCTTCGTACACAAATAGTACCGGTCAGGTTTACTAATGTACACAATTACGTGCGGTACAGTCGTTCAGCACATAAGCAACTAATCTTATGTACGGGGCGACCAGTGGAATCGAAAATTGCGGCTGCGAATTCCTTCAGCAAGAGCTTGTATGGCCTATATGGGTGTTGCACCAACCCTTTCTTGGTGTTGTGCCTGTGGACTGTATAGCGGACTTCCTTGTCTGCTGTACCTAAACCTGTTGGTCTGCTATGACCTCCTGGTCTGTTACAGTATGACCTCCTGGTCTGCTACACTCTAATGCTCAAATTGTATGTTTTAACCAGGGATGCCTCCCTAGCCACCATGTACGTCACTTACACGCATGTACCTCATGAGAACTCGACTTTTCTTGTGGTTCAACCTGTAAAATTGTATACACCACACTCACTCACCACATGTACACTTTTGTTTCTATTTCTATTTCTGCGCAGAAATTTCTCTTTAGACCAGATGTGTTACAAATTAGGAGAAGGATCTATTAATTTAAATTTCGAATTTTAAAAAAATAGATTTGCGCGATTTATCGCCTGGCGTTATTTACCGTGTGGCGCTACTTATCGCGTTGAGAGGAGAGAAAAAAAAACTTGTGATTTGAGTTACGTGGGCGTACCCGTACGCTCCGTTGCGTAATATACGCTGCGTGCGTCGGCCCTTGGATTGCGTACGCAAGTCTCAGTCTTTTGTTAGAGACACGTGTACGCAAAGCAAAGATCCACCGTAACACAATTTATACGTTTATCAATGTAGATGATCCTTTATCATCTACCACGCACCACACTGACTTCGCCTTGTCTCTCAGGCACAGCTGTGTGTTTGTCTATACTTTAACTATATTACCTTTACTCTTAAACTCTGAAATAGTGACAAATCTCTCTAAGCACGTTTATCAACTATAGAACTGGCAAACAGGAGAGTGACATACGAAAATACACCAATGAAAAGGAAATGCAGATATATATGTGTGCGTGCGTGTGTACGCAAGACAGAAAAATAAACAGTTTTAAAAAAACACTATTGTTTTGTTCTTACCTCCGGTTCCCGGATTCCTTCAGCACCCTTTACTAAGAGAAGCAGACGCTTATCCAAACAGCACTACGAGGAATATGATCTCCCGCCCTTTGCTGCTGGATAATGTCTGCTGAAATTACCTAGTGTAGATATGTGAAGGACAGGACGAGCCCCCAATTGATAAAGCTAAATATTTATCGTATATAATACCCTTTATGAGGTCTAAGAACACAGTACGCTAACTACGTTATGAAGTACCGTAAGGGTACGCACGTTGCGTAACAATCGCTTCGCTCAAGCGTTACGTTCGCTCACGGCCAAGAGATCACTGGCAGGCACGCTATTGGCTGCCGAATACCGTAATGATTCGCTATAGCGATGCGACTGCTCAAGACCACGAAGAGATCACCAGCGGCGCATACGCTCACAATGTAAAACCTTTATATCTAAACCATAAACAGTGTATTATGCAGTAAACCCTTTGTGTAGTGATATGGTGTAAATGCAACACAGTATAACCTTACTAGCTTAAAAGCAGTTTGAGCGTCACCGACGCTTTGAGAATACTTAACTCTATAAGAAATACACAGATACCTGGGCTTAGGGTCCAACGCCTAATATATATATATATTTTGAATGATATACTTGCAAAAGAATTAATACAAATACAAATCATACACTACAATATAACATAGACTAACTAACCAGGTAACTACACAGTAAATACAATACAATTAAGTTTAAGAGAAGAATGAGAGAAAGAGAAGAGAGAGAGAGATATGGCCCATAATAACAAGAGAGAAACAGTATGATTACGGAGAAAAACTTACGCACAAAGGAAACGATCGCATGCGCCTCTGGACATCCAGCTCCCGATTTTCAGCAATGATAACCGTTGAAGAGTGAGAGCTGGATGTGATCGGCCTTTCTATTTATGCCCCACACACAATGCAATTCAATGGTCCCTACAATCTCATTGTTCATTGGACACAGGAATTCGGCTTCGCATTATAACAAAAGGTCATAGGTTGATTCATACAGGTGGGCTGTGACTATTTCCAACAGCTCAGGTGGGAGGGAAACTGGGTTTCCCGCCGCATGGGTAATAAAGTGCAAATAAAGTAAATGTTCATAAACTTCTTATGTCCATAACTATTCGCACGAGCGATTGATCTGCTTCAAACCAACACCGGAATATTTCTAATTAAATATTCTTCCGATGGATACTAAACACCACTGTATTACTCCTGTCTGACCCTTCGTATCAAACAAAGAGGGATTTCTCTGTTCATGAACATTCTATATTAACCAAACTTTCAGAATCTATCAAAGGGACCATGATCTACAAAATACATTATATAGTGAAAATATGTAATGATTGAGTCGCACGCTACGATCACATAAACTCTACCGTAAATACGCATACCGTGCGCCTGCGGGTGCCCGCGACTGTGAGTATGCGCACGTACGGGAGAGCGTACGCATGCGCAGCACGGACCTGTGTGAGGTGCAAATATGGTAGTGTGCATAGAGATATTTTTCTGACTTTGACAAAACGTACAAGATTGAGTATTAAAAACAGCTTATCTGTCCGCAAGTGGGAAGTCCAAGGGGTGAGCATCAAGTCCCTGACCCAACGCGTTTCATCCTAGTATGGGTACTTCTTCAAGGGGATGTTCATTGTGGGCAATGCAGGATATTTATAGTGTGGTGAGTGGTCACGTGTGAGCATGGGGATGTGACATCACTTCCTGTAAGCACATCTAAATACAACTAATGTGTTTGTATTAAGAACAATACCAATAAAATGGATTATATTACAAGTTTTAACATAAGCAGACTCATTGCTTGATAAAACGACAGAGTAAGAGAAAGATAAGGGGAAAAACGAGTGTTGAAAGACGGCAGTGGAACGCATTGCGTCACTTCCGCCGACAGCATAGTTCTAAACATAGTGCACAGGGAGACGGTGGGCCGTCAGTTGTAGGGCAAGGGGCATCAATAGTGAGGTGCTCTTAATAGCGCACAGTCAGTAGGGCTGTAAATATGGTGTGGAGTGTAATAGGCGCCGATATGGCGGGACGTCATTTCCGGCCTTGGCGATGGTGGAACGCTTGATGAACCGCACACTTCACTTCCGCCTTTGCTTGCGTGCCGTCCGACGTCATATCCTGGTTTAGTTAGAGTTCAAAGTTATGTCAAAGTCGAAAAATATCATGAATCACATGCCTTGTACTAATCCCATGCACATGCCCGCTGCGCGTGCACATGCCCTGCCGTGCGTGCGCATATTCGCACATTGCGTAAAAGAGCTTCTACGGCCGTGCGCTTTGGCGCGTGGTATGCGCATTTACTGTAGGGTTTGTGAGCGTGTAGCGGGCGACTCGATCATAGCATATTTAACCCATATAGTGTGTTTTATAGATAATATTCCCCTTAACAATGTCAGCAAGTATGTTTAGTTTAAACGGTTCTTGGACAGAGAGATTCCTCTTTGCATGATAGGAAGGGTCAGATAAAGGTTGAACGGTGGTGTCTAGTATCCAGCTGTAGAGTATTTTAATGGTAACATTTCGGTGTTGGTTAGGAAGAGATTGCTCGCTCCTGCGTATAGTTATGTACAAAAGTAGTTTATAGACATTTACTGTATTTGCTGTTCATTACACATGCGGGGGGAATCCAGAGGATACCACCCACTACAGCAGTTGGAGAAAGACACAGCCCACCTGTTCGAACCCACCTATGACCTTTTGTTATAATGCAGAGACACATTCCTGTGTCCAATGAACCATGAGATTATAGGGACCATTGTATTGTTACTGTATGCTGTGTATATAAAGACCAGCATTGCCTGTCCAGTCACTCACTCTCTCTGAAAGGCTTTCTCATTGAATGCTGAGGGCTGGATCCAGGACGCGCTTGTGAATCATTCCCACGTGTGGAAGTTTCTCTGTAGCCATTTTGTTATCCTCTGTGTTTGCCATTTGTTCTCATTGTGTACTCATTCTGTTTGTTTGTATTTGCGATCGTTCGCCATTGTTTATATTATTCCTTGTTATTCTGTTTAGATTTTGATGTTAGTTTTGTAGTGTATAAGCTGTACTGTTTCCCATTTTTTTACTCTAAAGCAATCCACGAAGGTGTTAGAGCCGGAGTGGTTTTTAAATCCAAACCAGGTCTTGTGTTTTCACTAGTTACTGTAAAGGGTTTTCTGAGCGTCTCAATCGCTCAAACAGCTTTCATATTATCAAGGTTAATAAGAATTACATCATTATAGTATTACATTGCCAAGGTTTAGAGTATAAGCATACCCTTACTGTGTGTTATTACTAAGGTTTACTGTGTATCATTCCGTGAGCGTACGTGTCGCTCGTGCGTCACGCCCACGGCCTAGTGTCTGCTACGCTAAGTGTGTACCCTTACGGTACTCAGTGCGCCAATAGCGTACTTAGTCCGTAATAGAATTGTTATGCACACCAGTGCCTGCAGGAATGTACTGGTGTCAGAACTGTTATGCACTCCAGTGCCTGCAGGAATGTACTGGTGTTTGAACTGTTATGCACACCAGTGCCTGCAGGAATGTACAGGTGTCTGAACGGATAGGTATGCAAAGCAAATGAACTCACAGACAGACACAGAAGGTGATAGGGTAACAAAATACACACAAAGTGAACAGAGAAGCCCAGAGGCTAAGGAACTGGGTGTCTCCCTAGTATTAGTAATGCTCAGATGGGAAAAGCAAGATGTGTTTTAATACGTAGAGAACCCGAAATGCTGTTGCTAAGGGCAACAGCAAAACCCTAAAGGGTTACCAACGGGTGTGGCAGTAAACTCCTTGCTCAGAGAGGGAATGATAGACACAAGGAGAGTCTCCACAATCCTAATTCTCACTTGCAGTGCACAGGTTCAGCTTACTGCCACTAAACTGACACCTGACACCTTGCACAGTGAGACAGGATTTAGGCAGGCAAGTCTTAGAATACAGCCGCAAACTTGCTAAGTTCACAGAGTAGTAAAAGAACCCCAGCAAGCTAAACGACTGACTCCAGTCTTACTGCTAGGTCTGTATTGGCAGAGTGTAGTACCAAATCCCCAGGCCTATTTGCAGTAAGCAACAACAAATACAAAGCTATACAGTACTGGCTAACTTTCAGGAACTGACTAACCAACAAAGATTCAGCAGCATCTGCTTAACCTGAGAAGAGGCCTTATAAAGCAGGTGCTGTCCACGCAGCACTAGACCTCACAGACTGTGGGCACAAAAACCAGCACCGGATCCCCTGCCGTGCACAGAGCCTGTAACCACTGCACAGCAAAAGACCCGTACCGGAGTATCAGCTGCGCTCAGGTTACTCCGCTAGCACTTGTCTCCCGGTTGCCATGACGACGTGGCAGCACAGGGCAGGAGACCCTAACAGTACCCCCCCTCTGATGAGGGGTCAAAGAACCCCTACCACCGGGTTTATCGGGGAACTGCGAGAAGAAAGAGCGTATCAGTCTGGGGGCATGAAGATCACAACTGCGCACCCACGACCGCTCCTCCGGGCCATACCCCTTCCAGTGCACCAAAAATGACAGCCGACCCCGAACCATCTTGGAGTCAAGAATCCTTTCAACAACAAACTCCCTCTGGCCACGTATCAGAAGAGGGGAAGGTCTTCCACTGGAAGAAGGATTGCTAATCGCCCGTTTTAAAAGGGAACAATGAAATGTTTTATTGATACCCAAAGAACGGGGCAGATCTAACTGAAATGCCACCGGATTGATAACCCTGGTGATCTTATAAGGGCCGATGAACCGGGGGCCTAACTTATGAGATGGCTGTCTCAACTTCAAATTCTTGGTAGACAACCAGACGAAGTCTCCTAATTTGAAGCTGCAGGGTCTTTTCCGCTTATCAAAAACCCTTTTGGTCACTAATGACACAGACACAAGGGCTTTCTTCACTTTCCGCCAAATACCTCTAAGGACCGAAACCACAGAGGAACCACCAGGCGTGGAGTCCAGGGGGTCAAAAGAATTGGCCTTAGGATGATGCCCATACACACAAAGGAAGGGAGAGATCCCTGTAGCAGAGTGAGCCGCGTTGTTATAGGCAAACTCCGCCATGGACAGATGAGCAACCCAGTCAGTCTGACACTTGGAGACATAACACCTGAGGAACTGCTCCAAGGACTGGTTCACCCTTTCAGTCTGCCCATTAGACTGCGGATGGTAGCCTGACGACAAGCTGACAGAAATCTGGAGATCGGAACAAAATGCCCTCCAGAATTTGGCCACAAACTGGGATCCGCGGTCAGAGACCACATCAAGTGGCAACCCGTGGAGACGCACAACATGCAGCATAAATAATTCAGACAGGCGTCTGGCCGATGGCAGCCCAACCAGTGGAACGAAGTGCGCCATCTTCGAAAACCTGTCAACGACAACCCAGATGGCTGTCATCCCCGAGGATTTGGGCAAGTCCACCACAAAATCCATTGAAATGTGGGTCCATGGCTTAGATGGGATAGAGAGTGGATGTAATGGGCCAACAGGAACCCCTCTAGGAGTCTTATTTCGGGCACAGATGTCACATGCCCGAACCCACTGATCCACATCCTTAGCCACCGAGGGCCACCACACCGCCCTAGATAGCAACTCCCGAGTTCTGGCAATACCCGGGTGACCTGCCGACTTCTTGGCATGGAATTCCAGAAACACTCGCTGTCTTAACCTAGGAGGCACAAACAAAAGACCTACCGGAAGGTCTGGAGGAGCCTGCTCCTGTGCTCTAAGGACTAATGATAAGAGGTCCTGGGTAATGCCCACTTTAATACATGATGGGGACACAATGGGCAACGGCTCCTCGGTGGTCTCCTGGATTGGAGCAAAACTCAGCGAGAGCGCATCAGCCTTGATGTTTTTTGACCCAGGGCGATATGTTATCAAAAAATTAAAGCGAGCAAAAAACAAAGCCCATCGTGCCTGCCTGGCATTGAGACGCTTCGCTGACTCTAAATATGCCAGATTCTTATGGTCGGTGAGAATTGAGACCACAAACTTAGCCCCCTCAAGCCAGTGTCTCCACTCCTCGAGTGCATCCTTAATAGCCAACAATTCCCGGTTACCCACGTCATAATTCATCTCGGCGGGCGAAAATTTACGGGAAAAGTAAGCACAGGGATGAAGGCGATTATCAGACACTCCCATCTGAGAAAGCACTGCCCCAATACCCATCTCAGAGGCATCCACCTCCACCACAAAAGGACGCTCTGGATCTGGGTGTCGCAGCACCTTGGCCGATACAAATGCCCTTTTGAGACGGGCAAAAGCCGCTTTAGCCTCACAAGACCAGTGAGCAACATCCGCCCCTTTCTTAGTGAGTGCCACCAAAGGCGCCACTATAGACAAAAATCCAGCGATAAATCGTCTATAAAAATTCGCAAAGCCCAGGAAACGCTGAAGCGCCTTCAAACTAGTGGGCTGCACCCAATCCAGGACTGCCTGTACCTTGGAACCCTCCATTTGGAAACCTTCTGGGGAGATAATATATCCTAGAAATGCGATTTGCTGAACTTCAAATTCGCACTTCTCCAGCTTCGCCCCAAGCCGGTGGTCTCTGAGTTTCTGGAGGACTAAGCGTACATGCTTCCGATGTTCCTCCAGGGAATGGGAGAAGATTAGGATGTCATCTAAGTATACAACTATGAATCTATCCAAATATTCCCTGAGCACATCATTCATGAAATCCTGGAAGACTGCCGGGGCATTACAGAGCCCAAAAGGCATCACCAAATATTCATAATGCCCTGAGTGGGTATTAAAGGCAGTCTTCCATTCATCCCCCTCTCTTATTCGGATTAATTGTACGCACCGCGTAGGTCAATCTTAGAAAAAATGGTGGCAGTACGAAGCTGGTCAAACAAGACCGAAATGAGAGGCAGTGGGTATGAGTTTTTAATCGTGATACGGTTCAATTCCCTGAAGTCGATGCAGGGTCGCAACGAACCGTCCTTTTTACCCACGAAGAAGAACCCCGACCCAACTGGAGACTGTGAAGGTCTGATAAATCCCTTAGCCAAGTTCTCCTGAATGTACTCTGCCATAGCCTGAGTCTCAGGACGTGACAGGGAGTACAACCTGCTCTTGGGAAGCTTAGCATTTGGCAACAAATCAATGGCACAGTCATAGGGGCGATGGGGAGGTAGTACCTCTGCAACTTTTTTGGAGAACACGTCCGCAAAATCTGCATAACACCCTGGCAATCCTGGCAAACTTAGCTGCGAGAGCCTGACTGGAAGGCTCAAGCAACTCCTGAAACAATCAGTACCCCAACTAAGAATCTCCCCAGAGACCCAGTCAAATTGAGGATTGTGGGCCCTTAACCAGGGTAACCCCAACACCAATGGGGCAAAAGTACAGACAGTCACATAAAAGGACAATTTTTCAGAGTGTGTGGCTCCAATAAACAAAGAAATCTGGCTAGTGCAAGAGGTAATTTTACCTTGGGATAATGGTTCCCCGTTTAACCCACAAATCTCAATTTCCGATGCCAAGGGTACTAAGGGAACAGAGTGTTTCAGGGCGAATTGGCGGTCCATAAAAACCCCGTCGGCCCCACTGTCCACAAAGGCCTCAGTCTTAACAGTTTGACCGAGGATCTTCAAGGTCACCGGAATGATAAAAGTCTTCTTGGGAAATTCTGACTTCTGGCCTGACAGGATATTTCCCATCACCCTCAGGCCCTGAAGTTTTCCGGCTTTTCTGGGCATGATACTACCACATGACCTTTATTCCCACAGTACAAACACAACCCCTGCTGTCTCCTCCGCGTCTTCTCACGCGAGGAGAGGCGGGTAGCCCCAATCTGCATAGGCTCCTCGGAAAATTCCTCAGAGTCTGAGGTTCCCTTGGGAAAGAAGGAAACCTCAGTCTCCCTTTCAAGCCTACGCTCTCTCAGCCGTCTATCCACCCGGATGGATAACTGCATGAGCTGATCCAAGCTATCAGGCAAGGGATATTGTACCAGTTGGTCCTTTATCTGGTTAGAAAGACCTCTTCGGTACTGGTGTCTCAGGGCTGGGTCATTCCACTGGGTATCATGGGCCAACCTCCGAAACTCCGTACAGTAAACCTCAACTGGCCTTCGCCCTTGCTTAAGGATCGAAATCTGAGCCTCGGCTGAGGCCGTCTTGTCAGGGTCATCATACAACATGCCCAGTGCCTTAAAAAAGCATCAACACTTTTAAGCGACGGACAGTCAGGCTGCAACCCATATGCCCAGACCTGTGGGTCTCCTTGTAGCAAGGAAATCACTATGCCCACCCGCTGAATCTCCGACCCAGAAGACTGAGGCCTAAGCCGGAAGTATAGCTTGCAGCTCTCCTTGAAACAAAAGAACTGCGAGCGATCTCCAGAAAAACGATCCGGGAGATTTACTTTCGGCTCCTTAACCCCTGAAGGTGCTGCTGCTGCGGGAGCTCCGCCAGCGGCCTGGGAGGTGTGCATTTTAATGGACAAATCATTAAATTGTCGAGTCAGGACCTGCACCTGATCGACCACCTGTTGCAACGTATTTTGAGGGGTATGCTCCATATTCCCACAAAATTTCAACAGGAGTATTAGGCTGCTGAATATGTTATGCACACCAGTGCCTGCAGGAATGTACTGGTGTCAGAACTGTTATGCATTCCAGTGCCTGCAGGAATGTACTGGTGTTTGAACTGTTATGCACACCAGTGCCTGCAGGAATGTACAGGTGTCTGAACGGATAGGTATGCAAAGCAAATGAACTCACAGACAGACACAGAAGGTGATAGGGTAACAAAATACACACAAAGTGAACAGAGAAGCCCAGAGGCTAAGGAACTGGGTGTCTCCCTAGTATTAGTAATGCTCAGATGGGAAAAGCAAGATGTTGTGTTTTAATACGTAGAGAACCCGAAATGCTGTTGCTAAGGGCAACAGCAAAACCCTAAAGGGTTACCAACGGGTGTGGCAGTAAACTCCTTGGTCAGAGATGGAATGATAGACACAAGGAGAGTCTCCACAATCCTAATTCTCACTTGCAGTGCACAGGTTCAGCTTACTGCCACTAAACTGACACCTGACACCTTGCACAGTGAGACAGGATTTAGGCAGGCAAGTCTTAGAATACAGCCGCAAACTTGCTAAGTTCACAGAGTAGTAAAAGAACCCCAGCAAGCTAAACGACTGACTCCAGTCTTACTGCTAGGTCTGGATTGGCAGAGTGTAGTACCAAATCCCCAGGCCTATTTGCAGTAAGCAACAACAAATACAAAGCTACACAGTACTGGCTAACTTTCAGGAACTGACTAACCAACAAAGATTCAGCAGCATCTGCTTAACCTGAGAAGAGGCCTTATAAAGCAGGTGCTGTCCACGCCCCACTCAGACCTCACAGACTGTGGGCACAAAAACCAGCACCGGATCCCCTGCCGTGCACAGAGCCTGTAACCACTGCACAGCAAAAGACCCGAACCGGAGTATCAGCTGCGCTCAGGTTACTCCGCTAGCACTTGTCTCCCGGTTGCCATGACGACGTGGCAGCACAGGGCAGGAGACCCTAACAAGAATATAGCTTAATGTTTAAAGGTAATAACTGACATTATCAATTGGGGGACTCATCCGGGCCTCCTCATATCCGCAACCTAGCGGAACCAGGCAGACTTTATCCATCAGCAAAGGGCGGGAAGGTAGTATCCCCTGTTAGCCGTTCGGTGGTCGGGGATACAGTAGTGCTGATTAGATAAGCGTCTGCTCCGCTTGGTTTGTAGGGATGCTGGTGGGATCCGGAACCGAAAGGTAAGAACGTTAAGCTATTGTCTTTTAAATCTGTTTTAATTTCTGTTTGGTGCCAACTGCGCACGCAACACATGTAACACACGCACACACCTGTACTCTGCATATCTGACCATATTGTTGCAAAACAAGGTTCAAATGAGTCATATTGTGTTTGATTCAGATTGGATTGCTTATCTGTTTAAGTAGGTTTAAAAGTATATTTAAAAGTTGCTGCAAAAGCCTTGATATAGTGTTGTGTTTTGTTTTTTAACTCAGGCCTAAAATAACTTCAGGGGCTTGCATGGTGATTTTTTTTATGACAAAGGAAGCCGCATGGTCTGTCCTCCATTTTGTGTAACCCTCATGGATGTGGAAGGGGGAGGAGCAACGGCCATTTTGGGAAGGTCAATTCTTTTCTAAAATAGCTGATTTTCAGTCTGCTCAGGAATAATCAGCCGTCCTTGGTCAAAAAGAAATCACCATTTATGAGTTACCAATGCATTTATTTAACCCATGCCATAGTCAATTACAAATAGATTCAGATGGGGTTTAATAAAAGTTAATAGTAAGATTAATATTTGATGTAAGAACGACACACAGATATAAAACAAAGTGTTTTTTTTTTCTTCTTTACCCCTAGGATTCTGTTAAACTCTGCTTGTTGTAAGATAAGCCATTGAAATGCAAATTAACCTGTGCAACAGTTTTCTTTCCTGGCAGTGAAAGGCTACCTTCACAGACAGTCAAAGGCACATTCATATGCAAATTAGAGGAGTGAATGGGTCTCGGGAGACCAGTGAATAGTACATAGATATAATATTATAATTATGTGTGTGTGTTTATATCAATGTATGTTCTGCAAGATAGCTATCCAATATGAATCATACTATTGGAAGCATTGATTACTAGATTAATTTAGAATTGTATTTTGTGTATTCTGCATATCTATTCGCTTGTTGCCATTAGCATTGATTATTAGATACATTTTGACCCGTGCTGAAAAATGTGTTGCTATTTAGTTAAAAATAAGAGTAATATTTAAGGGAGTACATGTAAAGCACACACACAGCCTGACCCAGTTTTAAAGGTTTATACAGGAGAAACTGTGTGGTGCTTGGTAAACGATTATAGTTAAATATCGTTTACATTTTATAGAAGCGTGTTATTTGTATTGCGGCGGACGTATCCAGCCTTTGTATACGTGTCTCGGGCAACGTGCGAGACTGCGTACGCAACGCAAAGGCCTACACACGTGGCGTATATTACGCAACGTGCGTACAGATACGCCCACAAAATACAAATCACACAATAGCATTGTTTTAGTTTAGGCGATACGGTAGCCACGCAATAATAGCACAAATTTGTTCAGTTTCCAATATTTAGTTTAAATACCTTACTTTACTGTAGTACCTCTGGGGAGAGCTATCAGTTTACGGGAAATTATTTTTCTGATCAGAAAACTATAGAATGATAGTGTGGGCTGAAAAAGGTATGTGTATTGAATCCCGCTTGGTGGTTTTGGTGATCTTGGTGAAGCTTGGTGATCTTGATGAAGCTTGGTGAATCTTGGTGAAGCTTGGTGAAGCACGGTCTAGGTGAAAACGTGCGACGAAGTGTGATAAGAGTTTTCGTGGTATTATGCTCCGGCTGTTGTGGAGCACAGTAGGAAGACTCCAATGATCCTACCATTTATGGACAACAAGTGTCTATAAGTGGTACGATTGGACCGCACGGTTGTAGGTGTAAACCCATGACGCAACGTGATATGAGGTCGCATATTCATGCGTAAATTGCCCTCATACGTGTTGTAGGGAGCACATGCAAGCGTGATTTGTGTAAAATAAAGGAAGGGAATTTTCACTGGTCTCTCAGGAAAATCTCTAGAGTTAGGGCCTGCAACGACTATGTGTGTCTGCTAAAAGAGGCGGATCCGTGATACTCGGAGCAGAAGAAGCTGGTGGAAGAGCTTGAAGAACTTCCACTGTAGACTTCTGTGTTTGGTGCATTTTAGGAAGTTTTTCTGTGTTAAAAAGGTCCACAATGGAAGCCAAATGCACAACACAGGGACGTTTAGCAGTCAGGGTTCAGACTGAAGAGATGTGCAGACCCCGGGGGTCAGCTCGGTTAGTAATGTGGGGGAAGTATGGTCCCCACACTGAGACCTTTTGAGATGAATGGACACGAATGACTGTGGGGGATAAAGCACCATTTCCTGGGATAGGTAGTTTTGACTCAGAGGTATTGCATAATCTAAGGTTTAGGATCTGTCTCATAAAATCCCAAAAACAGAGGATCAGACACACAAACTGTTTACATTTATGGCAACAAGAGAGTGATATACAGAGGGAATTAGCTTACATAGCTGGTTCCAACACTGGCAGGAAACTGATGGCAACTGGAGAAACAATGGCTACAGAGAATGGCATACTGGGATATGATGATAATAGTGCACTTAATAAATGTATTAATGATAATAAGAGTAAGCGTAATAAATGTGATAATAACAATAGGAGTAAAACTGATAAATGTACAAATTCTAACCCGTGCAAGTTGCACCCCATGTTAAACTTCCCTCAGGATTACAAGCAAGAAAGTGAGCCCAGCACGATGTCGGCATTTTCTCCAGCAGCCATCATACGAGACACCCAGGTGGGCACGGCCCAATCGGTAAAGGCAGTAGTAAAAACCCCTAATGGAGGGTCAGGTGAGGTCGTGTCCACAGGTAAGTACGGTATTGTATATTATGCACAGACAATTGCACCTCACATTGTAGAGTCAACACAAGATGATGTAGTTGAACTTAATCCTGTCAGGGTGATTGCAGTCCCAAATGGACAGACTGACGCTCTGGGAGTCATTCCCGTCAGGAACATTGCAATGCATTGCCCCTGGTCCCGGACAGAATTAAGGACAATTATGTCTGAATTTCCTGATCCCAGGAAAGATCTAGCCGCATGCCAAAGGTTTATTAAAGAACTAGGAAACACCGCCGAACCCCATAATAAAGATTGGCGGACATTGCTGAGGGTATGTCTACCCTCCAATATTGACCCTGCGAAATTCATCACTGATTGTAAGTTACACGCAGAAGTACCTCTCACTGAGGAATACAATCAGGAGAATGTTAAACAGATCAACCTGCAATTAGGAGTATATTTCCCAACTGTTGTCAAGTGGAACAAAATTATCTCCATTAGACAAAAAGAAGGTGAAACTGCTTCTGATTATTTCCATCGAGCATTAGAGGAAATGGCTAGATACACTGGGATCGCGGACATTGAGGAAAGTGTACATCATAGAGAGGTAGCGGTGTCCGTATTAATGGAAGGTTTAAAAGAAGTGTTGAGAACAAGGGTACAGACCACTCAACCTAACTGGAGAGGTATCTCGGTGGCTGCATTAAGAGAGTCCGCTATCGAGCATGACCGTAATATCCAAAGAATAAGGGAAGCACAGGGAGAACGGTTGATGGTGATGAGCATCCAAGCACTAGAAGAGGCATCAAATCGACCAAAACCCCAGGCCCCTGGCACATGGAGGAAGCCAAGGGTTTGTTATCTGTGTAAAAGGGAAGGGCATTATGCCAGCAACTGTAACAGCACACATAAAGTCAGACCTCCTAGACAAGAACACGAGCAAAGTTATGACACACTGTATGACACACGTAATTGTAATCAGGGATCATATAGGAAAAATTTTGGGCCGCACCTGTAGTCTGCAGCCAGTGAAGTTAATTGTTAGCCTTGATAGCAAGCCTGAGGTTACAGTCGATGTAATTGGTAGGTCATTCATTGTAGACACAAGGGCGGCCAGGTAGACTCTGTGATTATCTTTAAATGTTTCCTTTTCATCTCTGACGTTCACCAGCAGAACTACAGCTCAAACGTCACATGTCTACTTGGTCTTCTCAGAGGTCTACCCAACCCCAGTATATCTTACCAGCATCATTGTGCCTGGCCACGCACAGAGGGTGGAGAGTGGAAATACTGGTGGGGAGACTGTGCAGAGATACCGAGGGACATGTTGGTGTGACAGCCTGATGGTGAACGGAAATCTGACTGTTTTTTTTTTTCTATTGTTCTCTCTCTTTTTGTTCTTTCATGTTTTACGGATGGTATGTCACACAACAGTTAGACAAATAGTAATGCAAGATTTATGCTCCTTACAGAAAGATCGCTGATTCGGAAAGAATATCGTATCACTGGAGTGTTCGTTTTGGGAAGAATGAGAGACAGCACTGTTGAGACGGCATCTGAGCAAGAAGAACAACAAGACTAGAGGACAATTATCGTAACAATTTTCTTTCCCTTCAATTATTTTCTGTACCCCCATTACAACTCTTTCTTTCTCCTCCTGCAAGATGGACTTGCCCCAAGAGACTGCATCCCGTGTTTTCCTGTTGACCCTGTTGTTGACCAGAGCAGTCTGTTTCGGTGAGAGTATCAGAGAGGTCGAGAAAGGATCTGGAATGGGTTCTGATGACCAGGATGGATTCGTAGAATTCCAAGAGCAACTCAATCACCGAGTAAAGGCGAGTATCAGAAAACGATCTGGTAGCCATGACACTAAGAGACATTGTGAAGGATTGTTAGCTGAAGAGAATTGTATCTGTAGGGATTGTGAAAAACATAGTTGAGGACGGGTGCATCCAGAGATGTCAGTCCAGCCTTAATATCAACATGGACCGTCATCCATTGAGTGACTATCACTCATTAGTGGGTAAGGTTTTAAACCAAACGAAATGCTGAGTGTGCTCACAAGTACCTCAAGGTCATAGAAAGTCAGGACTAGTGCCATACTCTTTAACGATAGATGAGGTACTTGAATTAAGGGGTGGGAGACCGGTGGACAAGAAATTTAATATTTCTAGGCCTCCTAGTTTGAAGCTCCACCAATATCATGTGGATAGGTCCCTAATATGTTTTAACATTTCCAATCCCCGAAAGCCGGGAAATTGGGAGGTGACATGGAACAACCAAACCATGACATTCTCACACAGAGCCAATAGAATGCCCATTGACTCAGAGCTTATACGCCAAATAGCCAACAGTGGGAGATATTTTCAGTATAGGTACACTCTAGGAAGTAGGCCCATGCGAGTTGGAGAAGTATCACCAGGATACTGTGCGCATATCATACAACCTGATATGTGTACTAGACAGATGAGAGAGTTAGGGATAGGATTTTTCACCTGGAAGGTTTGTAATATGGTGATGTCATTTTCTGTCCCATATGTCCTCCCCGACGATGCATATTTCATATGTGGGAGGAAGGCGTATAAGTGGCTTGCCCCAAACTCAGAGGGATTGTGTTACATTGGAAGAGTGTTACCGGAAGTAATGACCATTACCCATGATAGAATGAAAGACGTTCACCGCAATGCTCAAGCTCCTTACACTCACACCCATTACGAACACATTGTAAAGAGACACCTTATAGATAGGACAGAGCATGCAGCCTCTGATTTGATCCACGAATCCACCGGGATTCAACTCCAGCTCGCGCTAGATATCACCCGTACCGCCAGAGGAGTTATAAATTTTAGGTATATTACCGCGCTAGCGAACCTGAAAGACAATATCACCGAGATGTATGATGACACCTTCAGGTATACTGGGAGAGAATTGCAAGCTTACAAAATGGAACTGATCCAGCACAGGATGGTTCTCAATTACATCACAGCAGTGACAGGAGGGTATTGTGTCACCCTAGCAACTCAGTATGGTGTAAAGTGTTGCACGTATATCACAAACAGCACTGAGGACCCAACAGAGGTCATAGATCAAAAGATGGACGATATCTTGCAATTGAAGTGGGAGTTCCGAAGGAGACACAACCTTACCCTTGCTTCTGTGGGTAATGAACTGACCGGCTGGGTATCATGGTTGAACCCACGCAATTGGTTCTCAGGTTTAGGAGAATGGGCTCAAAATGTAATCGTTGCTGTAGGGAAATTTCTCTTATGTATCCAAGGAGTTGTCATAATGATTGGTCTGATATTCAGATGTGTTCGGATTTTAATGAATTGCAAGCGAAGTACCAAATTTATGAGTTTGAGGAGCGAGGGCATTGTAACAACAACTAGTTTATTTTATGACCCATCAATCGAGACAATGTTGTGATAAGACGTGATTCCACGGTCCGTTTCTTTCACCCGTTTCTCCTTTGTTTTTCTCCAAGGTAAAAAGACACCGACTCGGAAGAAGATTTTGATGACCCATTATACAGACCATTGATGAACTGTTTCACAGCCATTTGATGAACTTTTAGAGACTTTAACTTTTATGGACACTTGAAGAACTTTGCTTGCCACTTACAGCAAAGATACAAGACATCGACAAGACAACGACAAGACACCAACAAGACACCCAAGGACAAGCACATACAATAATCATAAGAATGCATTTATAACGCATGTTTCTTATCTTCATCTCTACTATCTTCAGGTAGTAACACACATAGTCGACAGGTGATATAGGCACATATATTAGCACTCACATATTCTCCCCTTCATGTATCATCAACTAATGTGCACCCCATTTGTTGGAACTAAAAAGCCGAAAAGAGCTCGGTAGAGTTTGTTAGCCCACTTACAGACCCTTAATACGGGATAAGAAGGATTCAATGTATACTTCGCAATACCTCGAAGCTTATTTTTAGAACATGTACGGCACGATGATACATGACCCCTCAGACATGGATTTCATACATACATGCTTTTTACTATCTCACTAGGTCATACATTTCCCACCTTCTCCTCTCCTCCCTACTCCCAATCCTAATAAGGTATTTCATGGTAATATATATTTTTCTGCTTAGATTGTTTAGATAGTGGCAGTTATTGTTGACTGCCAAAGGGTGGACTGTCAAAGTCGAAAAATATCATGAATCACATGCCTTGTACTAATCCCATGCACATGCCCGCTGCGCGCTCACATGCCCAGCCGTGCGTGCGCATATTCGCACATTGCGTAAAAGAGCTTCTACGGCCGTGCGCTTTGGTGCGTGGTATGCGCATTTACGGTAGGGTTTGTGAGCGTGTAGCGGGTGACTCGATCATAGCATATTTAACCCATATAGTGTGTTTTATAGATAATATTCCCCTTAACAATGTCAGCAAGTATGTTTAGTTTAAACGGTTCTTGGACAGAGAGGAAGGGTCAGATAAAGGTTGAATGGTGGTGTCTAGTATCCAGCTGTAGAGTATTTTAATGGTAACATTTCGGTGTTGGTTAGGAAGAGATTGCTCGCTCCTGCGTATAGTTATGTACAAAAGTAGTTTATAGACATTTACTGTATTTGCTGTTCATTACACATGCGGGGGGAATCCAGAGGATACCACCCACTACAGCAGTTGGAGAAAGACACAGCCCACCTGTTCGAACCCACCTATGACCTTTTGTTATAATGCAGAGACACATTCCTGTGTCCAATGAACCATGAGATTATAGGGACCATTGTATTGTTACTGTATGCTGTGTATATAAAGACCAGCATTGCCTGTCCAGTCACTCACTCTCTCTGAAAGGCTTTCTCATTGAATGCTGAGGGCTGGATCCAGGACGCGCTTGCGAATCATTCCCACGTGTGTAAGTTTCTCTGTAGCCATTTTGTTATCCTCTGTGTTTGCCATTTATTCTCATTGTGTACTCATTCTGTTTGTTTGTATTTGCGATCGTTCGCCATTGTTTATATTATTCCTTGTTATTCTGTTTAGATTTTGATGTTAGTTTTGTAGTGTATAAGCTGTACTGTTTCCCCTTTTTTTACTCTAAAGCAATCCACGAAGGTGTTAGAGCCGGAGTGGTTTTTAAATCCAAACCAAGTCTTGTGTTTTCACTAGTTACTGTAAAGGGTTTTCTGAGCGCCTCAATCGCTCAAACAGCTTTCATATTATCAAGGTTAATAAGCATTACATCATTATAGTATTACATTGCCAAGGTTTAGAGTATAAGCATACCCTTACTGTGTGTGTTATTACTAAGGTTTACTGTGTATCATTCCGTGAGCGTACGTGTCGCTCGTGCGTCACGCCCACGGCCTAGTGTCTGCTACGCTAAGTGTGTACCCTTACGGTACTCAGTGCGCCAATAGCGTACTTAGTCCGTAATAGAATATAGCTTAATGTTTAAAGGTAATAACTGACATTATCAGTTATACCAGTAGTTGAAACGCACGGCCATCTTTGCCCATCCAATTTCTCTGTGAAGTATTGGAACGCACAGTCATATTTACATGAACAAATATTAAAAAAAGAATATGTGAACTAGAACGTAAATATTGTGATAAAGTGCATAGTTAAAAAGTGGTGACCTAAAAATGCTAATAAGGGATGATAGTAAATATTATATAAAATATATATAATGAATAATATAATATAATAGTATATAATATGAAGTGTATAATTAATTATAAGTGACTGGTGATACTATTAAGAACTTACATTTTTATGTGTCCCATGAATTTGAGAGATAAAAACTATTAAAAAAGTTTTTTGGGGGGATTTAAAGCAGAATTTCAGCATATCAGAAAGAAGAAGGAATTATAAGAAGGGTGCAATCTCGAATCCTTCATTGAATCCCAACGGTGCCATAGTTCTCAGTTCAAATATCCAGAACATTTCTCTTTTTGATAGTTTATTCAGAATGTCTCCGCCCCGTTCTCCAAGGTTGACAACTTCTATACCTTTAAAAGTGAGATCCTCAGTGTTGGAGTTGTGTTTTTCCTGGAAGTGTCTGTAAATTGCATGTGTATTCAACTACTGGTATAACTTTGAACTCTAACTAAACCAGGATATGACGTCGGACGGCACGCAAGCAAAGGCGGAAGTGAAGTGTGTGGTTCATCATGCGTTCCACCATCGCCGAGACCGGAAATGACATCCCGCCATATTGGCGCCTATTACACTCCACACCATATTTACAGCCCTACTGACTGTGCGCTATTAAGAGCGCCTCACTATTGATGCCCCTTGCCCTACAACTGACGGCCCGATGTCACCCTGTGCACTATGTTTAGAACTATGCTGTTGGCAGAAGTGACGCAATGCGTTCCACCGCAGTAGGCGGAAGTGACGCATTTGCGTTCCACTGCCTTCTTTCAACACTCGTTTTTCCCCTTATCTTTCTCTTACTCTGTCGTTTTATCAAGCAATGAGTCTGCTTATGTTAAAACTTGTAATATAATCCATTTTATTGGTAGCGTTCTTAATACATACACATTAGTTGTATTTAGATGTGCTTACAGGAAGTTGCCCACAATGAACATCCCCTTGAAGTAGTCCTCATACTAGGACGAAACACGTTGGGACAGGGACTTGATGCTCACCCCTTGGACTTCCCACTTGCGGACAGATAAGCTGTTTTTAATACTCAATCTTGTACGTTTGTTACCTACATTTATGGACAGATAATCTGCCTATATATCCCTCTAAATCTTGGATCCTTTATATGCGGACAGATAAGCTGGCTATATTCCTTAATCTTGTACGGTTATTACCTACAGGGCCGGTTCAAGCCCGCTCTGCGCCCCGGGTAGGAAACGGGGCGTGGCTTAATGCAGGGGGCGTGGTCAGTAACATCCCCTGTACATTAGTAGCGACGCTTGAATGCTGAGCGGTGCGCGATGACGTCATCGCGCACCGCACAGCAAAAAGTCCTCTCCACAAAGGGAAACTAGACGCGTAACGTCTAGTTCCCTTCACAGGAGGCACAGACGGGGGACACAGCGGGCAGTGGAGTGCACAGCAGTGGCGGATCTTGCCATGGTGCGGCGCCCTCCGGATGGCGCCAGCGCCCTCCGGAAGGCGGCGCCCCGGGCAAAAGTCCTGCTTGCCCGTGGCAAGATCCGCTACTGATTACCTACACTTACGAACAGACAAGCTGCTACATATTTATATGTGTTTTTAATGTTATTCTTCTAATTGTATTTATTTGTGACCTGCATTTGTGGCAGGACTGTGTCTATTAAAATTGTCACTGTTTTTTAATTTGTTGCTCTTTTATCAAAAATTGGAACCAGCATTGTTCCTAATTCTTAAACTTCTGTGACAATTCAAAAACAGCACACACTATGTTGCCTTTATCTCTCTTTTACATGTCCTGCTCCTAAGAGTCATCAACCTGAAAGTTTTTCAAGCAAAGTTGTTGCTTATTGTTTTATCTATCACCACACTTGAACCCATAGGGTTTTTTTCACCGACACTATTAGGCGCTCTTCCTTACTCCATTTTCTTAATCTTTATCCCTATACTGTTTAAGAGCTGCCACTTACCTATGTATGAGGTGTGTCAGGCCCAGCAAAAAGGATTACTAGAAATCAATCCTTTGTAAACTCATAAAATGCAGAAGAAATGACATTAGCAATTATAATTGCCCTTTTTTCTTTTGTATTTTTTCCTAACAGTCTTCATAAGTGTCCTTGGTTGTTAATATGTTAATACAAAATTTTTCATCAAGCACTCTTTATAATGAATGTGTGTTGTGTGTACATAGGGGGTCATTCCGAGTTGATCGCTCGCTGCTGATTTTCGCAGCGCAGCAATCAGGTGAAAAAATGGCATTTATGCGCATGCGTATGGCCCGCAATGCGCACGCGCGACGTACAAAGCCCTTTGTGCTTGTGCTCAGGTTCTAGCGAAGTCTTCAGTCGCGCTGATGGCCGCAAGAAGATTGACAGGAAGGGGGCATTACTGGGTGTCAACTGACTGTTTTCAGGGAGTGTTTGCAAAAACGCAGGTGTGTCTGAAAAAACGCAGGCGTGGCTGGGCGGGTGTATGACGTCAAATCCGGACACGAATAGGCTGAAGTGATCGCAAGCGCTGAGTAGGTTCAGAGCTACTCAGAAACTGCACAAACTGTTTTTGCAGAGCTCGGCTGCACATGCGTTTGCACTTCTGCTAAGCTAAAATACACTCCCCAGTGGGCGGCGGCATACAATAGCTGCTAAAAACTGCTAGCGAGCGATCAACTCGGAATGATCCCCTTAGTCTTTTCCTAGTACTGTACATGGAACAGTGATATCCATGGGGGATATCCAATTACCCGTGGGCGATAACCGCGGGTAATAGTTTCGCCGGGAGCTATTCTATTAGCCCCGATGCAGTGTGTTCCTCCCCCGTTGCCTCAGGCACCTGAAGCATAATCCGCAATAAGAGCCTGGCGGAGCCTCGATAACACATGGGATTGGGGACTGGACTTCACCTGATGAAAACAGCCTGTAATAGGATACCGCGATATCCTGCTGTTTTCACCAGGTAAAAACGAATCGTAGATAATAGGATATCCCTTCATGTGTAGCTGGCTCTGCTCTCCATAACTGTAGCCAGCTCTGTTTGTTGTCTATTTTCATGAGTGTGAAACAAATCATATTAACTTTAGTTTAGTGGACACGTAATCTAGGTTTCTACTATTGTCAATTGAAACAACAGAAACTGCTAAGTGAGAAAACGAATGCAGCTCAACATTAGAATAATAACACTTCTGCTCAACACAATTCTAATTAAGTGCATATAATGAACCTGCTCGCAGTTAACACAATACTGTTTCTGTTAGCACTAAGAAAAGAAACTATTAAGCTCATTTTAAGGAAAATTACTGAGATAACTAAACAAGTCCGTGCGAAGCAGAAGTGTGGATTGCGGTGTAAGCATTGTGTGAGAAATCTGCACACACTGAAAAGGAAGTGCATGTTGGGAGGTATGGAAGTGTGTGTATGTGTGGGGGGGGGGGGATTGCCTGATCTCATCATTATGGGTTATATATTTAGACTTGAATAAACAGACACCCTGTTTTTTTAAGAGCTAAAAGATATGTCTGCAATCATGCATTCTACATCTGTATGCTTCTTAAGGGGGGTACACACTGACTAGATTGCTTAGAAGTTAAGCACGGATCTCTCGTGTGTATGCCCCCCAGCGATAGCCGCATCGCTTTTACCGGTGCTAGATTGGCCTGCATGCAAGCACAATCTAGCACATCGCTCATTTCACCTGCTGGGTGAAATGAGCGACCCCCCTTGCTCAGCACACATTGCGCTGTGCTGAGTGGGAGGAGAGATGAGTGCTGAGCGGTCTGTGACAGATCGCTCAGCACACATCTCTCCTAGTGTGTACTGCCCTTTAGAAACATCTAGTATATATAACTGCCCAGAACAAGGATCATTAAGGCCCCTAGCCCTTACCATAAGGACTCTTGCAACCACAATGACACAGGCATAGTAATTGTGATTTCAGCAGAGTTCTGCCTCGAGTCCCAAACTTACTTCAGTTGTATAGACAATTTATCAAAACATGTTTTGATCTAGGGGCCTAATTCAGTATGGATCGTAGATGTGCAAAAAAATCGCACATCTACGATCCATTACACTGCCATGCGTAGGGATACCCAGCACAGGGCAAGTCTGCCCCGTACACATGTGAAAGCATCTCAGGGCAGCAATGCTTTCGCATGTTTAGGGTAGCCCTCTGCCTACGCAGCCTAGCTGCTAAGGCAGGTGGCTACACTCCATTTTTCAGGTCGCAGTGGCTACGTATGATGTCATGCAGCCGCCATGGCCCGCCCCCCGCATTCGGTCCAGACATGCCTACGTTGTCCGGACTGCGCCCCCACAACGTCACCATGACACCCCCTCCCGCCCCATGAATGCCTCTGCCTGTCAATCAGGCAGAGGCGTTTACAGATGTGAGATGCCATCACATCTCACAGTGTGTGCACGCGCAGTGTGGCTTCTGCACATGCGTACACTTCACAGCATTCCATGCTGAATTAGGTCGTAGGTACCTTCCTGGTAATTTTAATCAGAAATGCGCACCCATATTAACAATCACTTTTACTTTCAGTTTCTACTGACCGCACATGCTCAAGTTGAGAGTGCCTGGGACGTGAATCCTTTTGCGGAGTGTGGCCTGCAGGCTGCAATAGCTAACACCATCTTAAGTTGGCGTTATCTACCAGGACCCAGTTTAGTAAATATGGCATTGAAGCAGCCCCATAGAAACCTATGTGGGCTGGTTTTGTAATAAACAGTGGAAAATCATAAAAGATATCACCTAAATACTTGTAGAGATACATTCAGGTAGTAATTAATATTTACTGGAACCCCCTAAAAACTCACTATCTGATATGGGATGAGAAATATTTTGGGTGTCCACATCCTCCTATTTCTTGTGTTGTTATTCACCACTTATTCATTGGGTGTGGATTATTAGAGCTACCCTAAAAAGGTCTACATTCAATAGATCTACCAATAATGGTAGACATTCATTAGGTCGACAGGGTCAAAAGGTCGACAGGATAAAAAGGTCAACATGGAATAGGTAGACAGTAGAAAAGGTCGATAGGGTCAAAAGGTCAACATGGAAATGGTCGACACAAAAAAGGTAGACAATTTGTTTTTTCTAATTCTAGGATTTTGTTATTGCTGAGTTGCTGATTTTATTTTATTTTTGTACAAAGGTTTAGAGACCCTGGGTTGTGGTCATAGATGCCCTACCTCAGTTGGGTCGGTTAGCGTGTTTTTTATTGGTACATGGGCAGTGGTAGAAGTGGAAATTTTGAAGTGGGGGTATGGAAAAGTCAAGGATGCAATTATGCGCGGCCCGTCGGCGCGCGCGCTCCAGAAAAGGGGGCGTGGTCACCCAAAAGTGGGCATGTCTAGTGTAGTAGAACCCCTTATACTATCTAGTACTGGTGCCCCTTTCACCTTATAGCACACGGTACGAGCTGAAATTCACATTATAGCACAATGAATAAGCCGAAATTCACATTATAGCACACTGAATAAGCCAAAATTCACATTATAGCACACTGAATAAGCCAAAATTCACATTATAGCACACTGAATAAGCCGAAATAAACATTATAGCAAATTGAATGAGCCGAAATTCACATTATAGCACACTGAATGAGCCGAACTTCACATTATGGCACACTGAATGAGCCGAAATTCACATTATGGCACACTGAATGAGCCGAAATTCACATTATGGCACACTGAATGAGCCGAAATTCACATTATAGCACACTGAATGAGCCGAAATTCACATTATAGCACACTGAATGAGCCGAAATTCACATTATAGCACACTGAATGAGCTGAAATTCACATTATAGCACATGGAATGATCCACAATTCAGGGACAGGGACAGCCAGAGTGACAGCAGGGACAGGGAGAGAGAGAATGACAGCAGGGACAGGGAGAGTAACGACAGGGAGAGAGAGTGACAGCAGGGAGAGAGAGAGTAAAGACAGGGAGAAAGTAACGACAGGGAGAGAGAGTAACGACAGGGAGAGAGAGAGAGTGACGACAGTGACAGCAGGGAGAGAGAGAGTGACAGTAGGGACAGGGACAGTAACGACAGGGAGAGAGGGTGACAGCAGGGGAACATTACCTGACTGTGGTCAGCGGAGGCACCCATGGGCAGCGGCGGTGATCAGGAGGCTTTTGGTGCGGTGAGGTCCCTCTGACCGCCATTTGTTGCGGCTGGGCGGCGGTGAGCGGCTGGCGGCGGTGAGTGGCTGTGAGCTAGTGCAGCGCTCTACACAGCCGCCGAGCAGGGACGGGAGCACCATGTGCAGCAGGATGGCCATTTCCCTCAACTCCTGCTGCACACTTTTTCATTTAATAAAATAAAAAAACAAACTTCCAGGTCAGTGGAAGAAGTGGCGGTATACCATACCGCCCCACTTCGACCACTATACATGGGTTAACTGGTTTTACCCGTGCTATTTAATAGCGGACATTTGCTCTATATGTTTGCTTCAATTTATTCTACTGACTGTATGTTAATATGGTTCTTGTTTTTTCTACTGTTTCTTCATGTTTGTAGAATATTTTGTTGTTTTCTTTCCTATTCTCTTTCTTCCATTTTATTATTTGCCGTGACCCCCTTGTAGGGTTAGTTCTTTTTGCAAAGATGTGTCTCCCAAAGGGCTCTCCAATGCATATGCCGACCACCCTGCCGAACTCATCATGGCCTCTTTAAAAGGACAGATACTGAAATGTTAAGGGATTAAATGTTCCCGAAAAACGTTGCACCTTTTAGAGGGAACTTTACTCCGAAAGGGTTGACGTGGCCTTTGTACAAGAGACACACTTCAAACCAGATGTTGCCCCTACTCTTAAAAATCGTAATTACCCTCACATTTTTAGCAGTGATAATCCCACTGGCAAATCATCGGGTGTGGCTATACTCCTCTCTCGCCATTTAGTTATTTCAGATGTCACACACCATCTTTTAATAGCTGGGAGGGGTATGGGTCGTTGGGTCGACCTAACTTAGATCGACCACTGAAGGGTGAGTTTGCCATTAGGTCGACATACATTATGTCGACATGGGCGTTAGGTCGACGTGTACTAGGTCGACAGGTCAAAAGGTCGATTGGCCTTTAAGAAACTTATGCAAGGGAAGACCAAATTTGAACTACAGAAATATCGCCACAAATATTACCAATGGTGTGATAAACCTGGCTCTATGTTAGCAAAGGCTCTGAAATCCCAGTGTCAGAAGTCTTATGTTCACTCAGTTCGTGACTCTGGGGGACATGCGGTCCACACTTTTCCGCAAATAGCGAAAGTATTTCAATCTTATTACATTGATCTCTATAATTTAAGGAAAGATCAATCTCCAGATGATATGATTTCGGCTTCAGGTGAGGTTAAAGACTATCTCTCTTCTGTGGATTATCCGCAGTTGTCAGAGGAGGATGTTGAACTCCTCGAGAGCCCCTTTACTATTGAGGAATTAGGATTGTCCCTCTCAGCGACTCCACTCGGGAAGAGTCCGGGTCCAGACGGTTTCCCGGTGAGTTACTAAAAATCATTTCGGACACCCCTCATGCCATTATTTTTAAAAGCATGCAATGCAATAAATACTGAGACAGTGTTTCCTCCCCAATCTCTAGAGGCGCATATCTCTATAATCCCTAAAGAGGGGAAGGACCCTACTCATTGTTCCAGTTATCGACCTATCTCTTTATTAAATAATGATATTAAATTATATGCAAAAATGCTAGCTAATAGGGTGAATCAGCTCCTGCCTACTCTGATTCACAGGGACCAGGTGGGATTTGTGATGGAAAGAGAAGCTAAGGACAATACTACAAGAATTATCTTATTCATCATGCCACATGTAACGTTAAGGCTATGATTCTTCTATCTTCAGATGCGGAGAAGGCCTTCGATAGGATCAATTGGCAATTTATGGAGGGTCTTCTCTGTCATCTAGGAATAGGTCCCCACTGTCTCCACAGAATACTTGCTTTACACAACCGTCCTTCTGCGCGAGTGCGAGTCAATGGAGCCTTATCTGACCCCTTCATGATTAGGAATGGTACATGCCAGGGATGCCCTTTATACCCCCTTATTTTTGCTTTGTGCATGGAGGCAGTGGCGAGAGCAATCCGATCGAATAGTAATATTAAAGGTCTACAACTTGGTGATCAAGAACACAAGTTGACATTATTTGCTGACGATCTTCTTGCCACCATAACCACCCCAGTGACCTCTCTACCTGCCCTTATGCATGAATTCCATAAATTTAGTCAAGTGTCTGACTTCAAAATAAATTATTCAAAATCTGTAGCAATGAATGTCTCGGCCCCTCACTCTGTGGTGACTGGTCTTAAGAGTTTGTTCCCATTTCTATGGAATCCCGCCCAACTTAAATATTTGGGGATCCTTTTGTCCCCTAATAATGATAATTTATTTAGACTTAATTTCCTTCCCCTGCTGAAACAGTTTAAGGCAGACTTTCAAAAATGGTCCAATTACAATACCATCCTCTTTCTTTAGGGATCTGCAAAGTGTGATGGGTCGTTTTATATGAGGATCGCTCGGACCTCGAATATCCCGGGCCACTTTAATTCAAAGTCGTGCCAGAGGTGGCCTTCAGCTACCCTACTTTCTAGCGTATTACCATGCCACCCATCTTGCTAGAATTGTCGATAATAATAATAATAATAATAATAATAATAACTGCTTATTGTGAATCATGCAGCTCCTACTCTGTCAGGTGTCCTCCCATGGATTTCTAAGTGTCCTCGTTTTAATTACCCCACTCTAGGCCCTACACTCCAGTATTGGAACAAATATAGAAACCTTTCGGCTTTTAGATCTGGGATCCCCTTGCCTACACCCTTGTTGAATAATCCCAATTTTCCTCCAGGTATAATACCATCCAGAGTGTCTCCTTGGTCAAACGCAGGAATATATCATATCTGTCACTTAGTGACTGATTCTGGTATATGCTCCTTTGAGGATCTTCAACGGAAGAATAATCTTCCGTCTCATTCCTTCTGGTTTTATCTTCAAGCTAGGCATTCTATTTCCTCTTTTGGGAAGCGCACTTTGCCGTGGACTGCTACTAAATTTGAATCTTTATGTATAGCTGAAAACGCTCCTAGACATTTGATTTCACAATTGTACCGTTTGTCTTGACAATATAAACACTGATCCTCCCTCTTATGTCTTGGCGTGGCAGGATGATTTGCACAAAGACCTGATGGATGATCAGTGGACATGTATTTTTAATCACACCTTTGCTAGCTCCTCCTCCCTCCAAGTGTTGGCAACCCAATACAAACTTTTAGCCCGATGGTACAGATGCCCACTGCAAATCAATCAGATATACCCTCACTTGCCTGCCACCTGCTGGAGGTGTACTAAGGGACTGGCCAATCCCTTACATATTTGGTGGAGTTGCCCAGTCTTGACCGGTTACTGGCGAGCAATACTGGAAACTTGTAATAAAATTACTGGTCTCGTATTGCCTGAAACACCTGAATTCTGGCTATTTAACCTAATGGAGATGCCTATTTCAGTATACAAGAAATCTTTGCTTCGCCATTTTATGAATGCTGCAAAGGCTTAATACACTGTTATTGTAGAACAACATTATGCCATCCCATTTCTCGTTGGTTTCAAAGGCTAGACCATTACATGCTAATGGATGATTTATCGTCTTTCATGAAATCACCCTCGTCTAATTTTACAGCTGCTTGGTATAACTGGTTGGCCTTTAACCACTTAACTGACGATTTATTTTGCCAAAAAACGCTCTGAAATTGTCATTATTTTTTATGAGTGAATTAAGTGAAGAACTTGAATTTAACCCTAGCCAAAATTATTTTAGTAAAAAAAAAAAAAACCACATATATTTTTTTAACCCCCCCCCCCAACATCGATAGGGAACATAGTGACCATCGGAATATCGGAAACATTGCGACCATCGCGGCTTTCATTTTGAAAGCCGGGACAGCCTCCAGGTATACAGGGGGGGGGGGAGGGTTGGGGGTGGCTTGGGAGGGTTAATTTACACTCCCCAGTGGCTGCCATTGTCTGCAGCCGCTGTAGGGGGGTGATCCTGCCATGCTGACCGATCAGCAGTGATCGGCAGCACGGCAGACACGGGGAGAGTGCGGGGAGGCTGAAGGACCTTCCGGTCCCTCTGACAGCAGCAGCGGAGGGAAGTTTCCCTTCTCTGCCGCTGCCAACACTGTTTATCTGACTGGTCACATCCTGTGCAACCAGGTCAGAAAAAGCACTTGCAGGCATGGTTGCAAACCCATTACCTGGTACTACGTAACTGTCACGGTTGACTCCCTACTCCCTTTCTTCCCCTCTATTTTCCTCTATCTTTGCTTGTTATGTCTCTACTACTTACCTTTTTTGTATTCCCTATGTTGTTGCACTGTCAATTACTATTTTGAAATATGTTTTTGGAGGGTGTTATTCAGTATGCCGGCTATTGGGATCCCGGCGCTCAGTATACCGGCACCGGAATCCTGACACCTGGCATACCGACAACTATTCTCCCTTTTGGGGGTCCACGACCCCCCTGGAGGGGGAATAAACACTGTGCCCGCAAGGGGCTCATTTGCACTTGCCCAGCTGCCGGCATGCTAGCGGTCGGGATCCCGGCGCCGGTATGCTGTCCGCCGGGATCCCGGCCGCCGGCATAACATACTACACCCGTTTTTGGACCAAGTATTGCATTTATGATTATGTGGTTGTATTTGCTGGAATACCGATCGTACTTCTTGTACTGTTTACAGCCTTTTTGACTTTGTAACTGTTTAATGGTTTCTTCTTTAAACTAATAAAACAGATTTTACAAAAATAAATAAATAATTTTTGAAAATTAGCTGTTTTTTTTTTAAAGAAAATTGTATTGGACATACTTTAAATATTCTTAACCTAATTCAATCATAAAAATAAAACAACAATTTCTGAGCAGTTTTTGGAAAAAAATCTTTGTCAGTTAAGTAGTAAAAAAATAAATAAAAAATCGTCCGGCATCCCGTAATTTCAGCGATCTGGAACTCAATTACATTATTTGACATGTGACCTCTTTTAAATGTTCCATGATATGTTGCTGTTGTCACTTCCAACTATATCCTATACTGAAACTGAATAAAACAAATGTAAAAAAAAAAAAAAAAAAGAGAGGTTCCATCAATCTCTAAACTGGCCAATTTTAAAGGGTTGATTAACCTTTTGTGATAACAGGGTTTCTCTGTGTAAATAATCAGAGTAAGGTGACAGACAGCAGGCCTCAGAATCTCTGTTTCCTTCTGCACAGTACACTGACCACCTGTTTACTAAAACCATGGCCGGATTAAGGCTTGTGGGGGCCCAGGGACAATAAAGTTGTGGGGGCCCCCACTAAAAAATTGCTGACAAACAAACACCCCCCTCCCTCCAATGCACAATCGGTACTGCTATGCACCTGTGCACACAGAAACACACACATCTATATAAAATCTAAGGAGGGCTAGGAGAAGGGCACAGCCCAGGGAGCATGCAACAGACCCTGCCCCCCTTCAACCAGTATACGGAATGCTAGTACATAGCACATCAATACCTCCAATCCCACCCTCCATCTAGTACATCCAGCACACCCTCTATCCTGCCGCTGCTGCCCCCCTCCCTCCTCCCCACTGCTCACTCACCAGAAACCCTCGCCCACCAGAGCAGCGGCGGCCGGCACCCCCACCAGTCAGCGTGAAAAGCCCGCTGGAACATCCTCTTCCGTGCCTCCACAGAACAGCGGAAGCGGCAATGGGCGACACAACACCTGCCATTCCCTCCCCCTTTCAGCAGCATACACAGGACAGCAGCCGTTTGCGCTGATGCTCAACAGGCAAATGCGTGCTCGGAGTTTGAAGAATCTGAACCTATGGTAGTTACGCCAGTGTGTGTGGGTCCCTAATGTGTGGGGGCTCTGGGACGATCGCCCCTGTCGCCCCTCCCATAATCCGGCCCTGACTAAAACATACAGATTTGCTAGAAACCATTTTCATTAAGTCAATTAAGATATATATTAAGGCTCTTCCCTGCTCCTGAAGCCCACCAAAGAAATAAATATGTGTGTTATTTAAGTAATGTTTTACCAGTACATCCAGAGAACAACATTGGTATTCTTGTTCTTTTTCCATTCTGTTTATAGATTCATATATTGACCATATACAGGACCCTGTCTTTATTTGATGAGGTGAAAGACTCCCAAGAGATGAAGGGCTAGATGCATCATCGCTTAGAAAGTGATAAAATGGAGAGTAAAAAGTACCAGCCAATCAGGTACTAACTTCCATGTTACAGGCTGTGTTTCAAAAATGGCAGTTAGGAGCTGATTGGCTGGTACTTTTTCCACTCTCCATTTTATCAGTTTCAAGAGATGATGCATCTTGCAATCAGTAGGAACAGGAGACTGTCTGGAAGCAGGACAGAGGGGGAGATGTATGAAACAATGAAAAGAGTGCAGAAGTTTCCCATGGCAACCAATCAGCTTAAAAGTAACATTTATCAAGTGCATTTTATAAAATTATAGGTAGCAGCTGATTGGTGGCCATGGGGGCAACTTCTCCACTGGCTCACTTCGTCACTCAACTCACTGCTTCATAAATCTCCCCCAGAGTTCTGTTCTACCCCCTGCAGACCGCCGGCTTTGAACACGGGTTATTGCACATGAGCGTGCATAACCTGTGTTGCTGTGCGGTCTGAAAGGGCCTAGTTGGAATAATCCAGGTTGAGCGGTATTCCAACTCGAGTAGAGAGCAGGGTTGAACACGTGCTCAGCCCAGCTCGCAGTGCTGTGTGAACGGGAAGCCAGGTGATGCGACACGTTTCCTATTCACTCTGTGTGGACGGGCGAAGCTTGGAGATCATGTGATCTCTAAACGCAGCACCCGCCGTGCCAAAGCTGACGCAACCAACCTGGCAATATGCCGAGTTGGGGACAGCGGCAGCGAGGCGCCTGAGGCAGGTCGCACCCGGGAAGCACCCGTGTCAGGCTCCCAGGTGCGACCCGCCTCAGTCGGTGTAAAAGGGGTATAAGGTCAGCAACCATATAAAAAGTTGATAATCAACATGGTTCAATGTGTCAACAGGCACCATGTTAACATGTTTACAAAGTCTACATCTGAAATATTGCTGTGTTACATGGGGTTAGGTATAAAATCCCGCTTCTCAGAATGACAGTGGATCCCAGTGAGTATTTTCAACCCTAACCATTGGCGTTTCTATAAAAGATGCAATGTGTGCGGTGCACACGGGCCCCTGGGTCCTGGGGGCCCCACAGTGCACATATTGCACTCATTTTAAAACTTACCTTTGCGGAGTTCAGCGTCGGGCGCTGCGATCGAGGTAGAAATTGCCGCCAAAATGGCCACCGGTCATGCACGGCAGCCAAGTTGGTCTCCGGATCATGGCGGGCACCATGTTTCTGGAGAACTACGCATGCACAGTAGACTCCGGCACAATGCCGGAGTCTACAGCGCCATACAGAGGAGGGGGCATACCCGGAGATGCACACAGGCCCCCTCCTCTGTTGAAACGCCCCTGACCCTAACCCAGTCTTCCCACATCCTAACCATCCCCTCCCGTAACCTAATCCTCCCCCTAGTGCCTAACCCAAAAACTAACCCTTATACTCATTATGGCTATCTATCGCCTTTGTGAGCTTCGGTATTCTGACTGACGGGGATCCTGACTACATCCCGTTAAATGTTGACATTCTGCCAATGGCTAGGGTTAGGCTGCGTGGGAAGGATGGGTTTAGGCACTAGGGGGAATGATTAGGGATAAGGGGTAGTATACTAACTGGAACGCTGCAGCTGACACTTCACCAATGTAACTACTTCTCACAGGACCACTTAACTATCAAGAAAAAAAAAATAATAGAATAGAAAGCCTTGGGTCTATTTACTAAGCCTTGGATGGAGATAAAGTGAACAGAGATAAACTACCAACCAAACAGCTCCTAACTGTCATTTCTCTAACGTCCTAGTGGATGCTGGGGACTCCGTAAGGACCATGGGGAATAGCGGGCTCCGCAGGAGACTGGGCACTCTAAAGAAAGATTTAGTACTATCTGGTGTGCACTGGCTCCTCCCTCTATGCCCCTCCTCCAGACCTCAGTTAGAATCTGTGCCCGGCCGAGCTGGGTGCTCATAGTGGGCTCTCCTGAGCTTGCTAGAAAAGAAAGTATTTTGTTAGGTTTTTTATTTTCAGAGAGCTTCTGCTGGCAACAGACTCTCTGCTACGAGGGACTGAGGGGAGAGAAGTAAACCTACTCACGGCAGCTAGGTAGCGCTTCTTAGGCTACTGGACACCATTAGCTCCAGAGGGATCGAACACAGGTACCTAACCTTGATCGTCCGTTCCCGGAGTCGCGCCGCCGTCCCCCTCGCAGAGCCAGAAGAACAGAAGCAGCAGAAGCGTGAAGACATCGAAATTGGCGGCTGAAGACTCCTGTCTTCACTTAAGGTAGCGCACAGCACTGCAGCTGTGCGCCATTGCTCCCACAGCACACCGCACACTCCGGTCACTGTAGGGTGCAGGGCGCAGGGGGGGGCGCCCTGGGCAGCAATTAAGATACCTTTTGGCAAAATTATACATATATACAGTCAGGCACTGTATATATGTATGAGCCCCCGCCATTATTTTTACACAGAAACGGGACAGAAGCCCGCCGCTGAGGGGGCGGGGCCTTCTTCCTCAGCACTCACCAGCGCCATTTTCTCTCCACAGATCCGCTGAGAGAAGCTCCCCAGGCTCTCCCCTGCAATAGAAGAGGGTAAAAAGAGAGGGGGGGGGGGGGCATATAAATTTGGTGCAAAAGCAATATATACAGCAGCTACTGGGTTAACACTAAGTTACTGTGTGATTCCTGGGTCATATAGCGCTGGGGTGTGTGCTGGCATACTCTCTCTCTGGGCGGGATGTACTAAGCGGAAAATGCGGTAAACTCCCTGTTTACCGCATTTTCCTAATGTACTAACCCCCGGCCGGCAGGACAGCGCCGCGGCGTACGTCCATAGAAGCCTATGGGCTTCTCTCCGCGGCGCTGTGTGAGGGATCCGATCAGATCCCTCCCAGCATGCCCTGCGGCCGCCCCCGTCACCCCGCGCATGCGCAGACTGACTTCTGGGGCCGAATCCCGGAAGTCAGGCTGCCGCTGCGCATCGCGGAGGACAGCTCTTATCGGAAGAGCTGTCCTCCTCAATGCTGATCGCATATGTTAGTACATATGCGATCAGCATCGTGGCGCAGGGTGGCGATGGGCGGCGATGTACATTAGTACATCCCGCCCTCTGTCTCTCCAAAGGGCCTTGTGGGGGAACTGTCTTCAAATAGAGCATCCCCTGTGTGTGTGGTGTGTCGGTACGTTTGTGTCGACATGTCTGAGGTAAAAGGCTCCCCTAAGGAGGAGATAGGGCAAATATGTGTGTGAGAGGGTGTCTCCGTCGACAACGCCGACACCTATTTGGATATGTGTAAGTGCTGAGGTGAATTTATTGCACAAAAGATTAGAGAACAGACAGGAAATCTACCCATGTCTGTCCCTATGTCACAGAGACCTTCAGAGTCTCACAATGCTCACTATCCAAAATAATAAACACTGATATCGACACAGAGTTTGGCTCCAGTGTCGACTACGATAATGCAAAGTTACAGCCAAAATGGCTGAAAGGTATTCAATATATGATTATTGTAATAAAAGAGGATTTGCATATCACTAATGACTCATTTGTCCCTGACACAAGGGTACACATGTTAAGGGGAAGAAAGCTGAGGTAAATTTCCCTCCTCTCATGAGGAAAAAGAGTGGGAAACTCCAGACAAGAGACTGCAGCTTCCCACAAAACATTCTCAAGCAGTATCCTTTCCCCACTAGGGCCAGGATGTGATGGTAATCTTCCCCTAGGGTGTCCCGTTTGCCCAGAAGGTGGCACTAGCTATTCTCAGGGATCCTGCAGATAGCGTGCACATTCTAGTATACTACTCAGACCGGCGATTGTGTCGGCATGGGTTTATAGCGCTGTGGCAGCGTGGACAGGTACCTTATCAGCAGAGATTGAGACCCTAGTATGCATATATATATATATATATATATATATATATAGAAATATATATATATTAAAGATGCTGTTTTAAGTGATAGGTATATATATATATATATATATATATATATATTAAACATGCCCAAAGAAACATGAGTATGCTGGGTCCTAGAGTCAAAGCTATGTCGATTTCTGCTTGACGTGTCCTGTAGAATATGCACTATTATCACTATTATCACGTACTTGGACGATCTCCTCATAAAAGCGAGATCAAGAGAGCAGTTGCTGAACAGCGTATCACTTTCTCTGGAAGTGAAACGGCAACACGGCTGGATTCTATATATTCCAAAGTCACAGTTGGTTCTTACAGCTCATCTGCCTCTCCTAGGCATGATCCTAGACACAGACCAGAAAAAGGTTTATCTCCCGATAGAGAGAGCTCAGGAGCTCGTGACACTGGTCAGGAATCTATTAAAACTAAAACTGGTGTCAGTGCATCACTGCACTCGAGTCCTGGGAAGGAGGGTGGCATCATACGAGGCCATTCCCTTCGGCAGGTTCCATACCTTCCAATGGGACTTACTGGACAAGTGGTCCGGATCACATCTTCGGATGCATCGGTTAATCACCCTATCCCCCAGAGCAAGGGTGTCTCTCGTGTGGTGACTGCAGAGCGCTCACCTTCTCGAAGGTCGCAGATTCGGCATTCAGGACTGGGTCCTGGTGACCACGGATGCAAGCCTCCGAGGGTGGGGGGCAGTCACACAAGGAAGAAATTTCCAGGGGCTGTGGTCAAGGCAGGAGACTTGCCTTCACATCAATATCCTGGAACTAAGGGCCATATACAACGCCCTAAGTCAAGCGGAGACCCTGCTTCGCGACCAACCGGTTCTGATCCAGTCAGACAATATCACCGCAGTGGCTCATGTAAACCGCCAAGGCGGCACAAGGAGCAGGGTGGCGATGGTAGAAGCCACCAGAATTCTTCGCTGGGCGGAGAATCACGTAAGCACACTGTCAGCAGTGTTCATTCCGGGAGTGGACAACTGGGAAGCAGACTTCCTCAGCAGGCACGACCTCCACCCGGGAGAGTGGGGACTTCACCAAGAAGTCTTCACGCAGATTGCAAATCGATGGGAACTGCCACAGGTGGACATGATGGCGTCCTGCCTCGACAAAAAGCTAAAATGGTATTGCGCCAGGTCAAGGGACCCTCAGGCGATGCCTGTGGACGCACTAGTAACACAGTGGGTGTTCCAGTCGGTCTATGTGTTTCCTCCTCTTCCTCTCATACCAAAGGTGCTGAAAATTGTAAGAAAAAGAGGAGTGAGAACAATACTCATTGTTCCGGATTGGCCATGAAGGACTTGGTACCCGGAACTGCAAGAAATGCTCACAGAGGACCCATGGCCTCTGCCTCTCAGACAGGACCTGTTGCAACAAGGGCCCTGTCTGTTCCAAGACTTCCCGCGGCTGCGTTTGACGGCATGGCGGTTGAACACCGGATCCTAGCGGTAAAAGGCATTCCGGATGCAGTTATTCCTACGCTGATGAAGGCTAGGAAGGACGTGACAGCAAAGCATTATCACCGTATATGGCGAAAATATGTGCTTGGTGTGAGGCCAGGAAGGCCCTACAGAAGAATTCCAGCTGGGTCGATTCCTGCACTTCCTACAGTCAGGAGTGACTATGGGCCTAAAATTAGGGTCCATACAGGTACAGATTTCGGCCCTATTCATTTTCTTTCAAAGAGAACTGGCTTCACTGCCTGAGGTTCAGACGTTTGTTAAGGGAGTGCTGCATATTCAGCGCCCTTTTGTGCCACCAGTGGCACTTTGGGATCTTAACGTGGTGTTGGGTTTCCTGAAATCCCACTGTTTTGAGCCATTTAAGACTGTGGAGCTAAAGTATCTCACGTGGAAAGTGGTCATGCTGTTGGCCTTAGCTCCGGCTAGGCGTGTGTCAAAATTGGCGGCTTTGTCATGTAAAAGCCCCTATCTGGTTTGCCAGATGGACAGGGCAGAATTGCGGACTCGTCCGCAATTTCTGCAAAAGGTGGTGTCATCTTTTCATTTGAACCAACCTATTGTGGTGCCTGCGGCTACTTGTGACTTGGAAGATTCCAAGTTGCTTGACGTAGTCCGGGCTTTGAAGAATTATGTAACCAGAACGGCTGGGGTCAGGAAGACTGACTCGCTGTTTATCCTGTATGCATCCACCAAAGTGGGTGCTCCTGCTTCAAAGCAAGCTATTTGCTCGCTGGATCTGTAACACGATTCAGCAGGCTCATTCTGCGGCTGGATTGCCACATCCAAAAATCAGTGAAAGCCCATTCCACAAGGAAGGGGGGCTCTTCTTGGGCGGCTGCCCGAGGGGTCTCGGCATTACAGCTTTGCCGAGCTGCTACTTGGTCGGGTTCAAACACATTTGCAAAATTCTACAAGTTTGATACCTTGGCTGAGGAGGACCTTGTGTTTGCCCATTCGGTGCTGCAGAGTCATCCGCACTCTCCCACCCGTTTGGGAGCTTTGGTATAATCCCCATGGTCTTTACGGAGTCCCCAGCATCCACTAGGACGTTAGAGAAAATAAGATTTTACTTACCGGTAAATCTATTTCTCGTAGTCCGTAGTGGATGCTGGGCGCCCGTCCCAAGTGCGGACTTTTTCTGCAATGCTTGTATATAGTTATTGCTTAAATAAGGGTTATGTTATAATTGCATCAGGGTTTATCTGATGCTCTGTTATTGTTCATACTGTTAACTGGGTAAGTTTATCACGAGTTATACGGTGTGATTGGTGTGGCTGGTATGTGACTTACCCTGGATTCCAAAATCCTTTCCTTGTAATGTCAGCTCTTCCGGGCACAGTTTCCTTAACTGAGGTCTGGAGGAGGGGCATAGAGGGAGGAGCCAGTGCACACCAGATAGTACTAAATCTTTCTTTAGAGTGCCCAGTCTCCTGCGGAGCCCGCTATTCCCCATGGTCCTTACGGAGTCCCCAGCATCCACTACGGACTACGAGAAATAGATTTACCGGTAAGTAAAATCTTATTTTTTCATGGCAGTTAGGAGCTGATTGGCTGGTACTTTATGTCCGTCCACTTTATCTACATCCAAGACTTAGTGTAGGGGCTGAGGTTATTGTGAATCCGGACTAGTACTGGACACTGGGTTTGGTCTTGAGCGCAGTGAGCAGAATCGGGCTGGCTTAGTGAACGATCCGCTCGTCCAGACGTGGCAGTCAGGAAGTGTACTCTATGAGGAAGGTGACCAGCTATGGGTACTGGAACGCTGGTGGTGGAAGCCACCAGTGCAATGGGTAGCTGGGTTGTCTCCTAATTGAAGAGTCACGTGAGAACTGGTGAGTTGATGGAATGCTGGGAAAATCAGCAATGCAGGAAAATCACAGATCACTGGCTGCAACCAATGTGATGGCTGTCGATGAGGCCGAGGACAAAATCAGTACTTGAAGACGAAGCAGAGGAAGTTAGCGATACTTGTAATCGAAGCTGAGGACGTCAGCAATACTTGTGGACGGAGCCGAGGACATCGGTAATGCTTGTAGCAGAAGCTGAGGACATCAGCAATACTTGTGGACGGAGCCGAGGACGTCGACAATGTTTGTAGCAGAAGCCAAGGACGTCAGCAATGCTTGTAGCAGAATCTGAAGACATCAGCAATACTTGTAATTAGTGATGAGCGGGTTCGGTTTTACTCGGTTTTACTCGGTTCTCAAAACGGCATCTTATTGGCTCACGGATGTCACGTGTTTTGGATAGCCCATAAGGTTCTGTTTTGAGAACCGAGTAAAACCGAGTAAAACCGAACCCGCTCATCACTACTTGTAATCAAAGCTGAGGACGTCAGCGATACTTGTGGACGGAGCCGAGGACGTCAGCAATGTTTGTAGCAGAAGCTGAGGATGTCAGCAATACTTATGGACGGAGCCGAGGATGTCGGCAATGTTGTAGACAGCAGTGGCAGGTTTTCAGGAAACTATGGTGCACTACCTTATGCAGCGGAGAACTGGAAGCTGAAGAACCAGCAAAGTCTCTAAGGCCGCTAGGGATATAGGACTGTCCCTCTGGTTTATTATCATTATTATCCTTTATGTACTGGAGGACTTCCAGTAAGTTTGGAGATGCCAGGATGTAGTGGCAGCGATGTCCCTTTAAATCATCCAGGGAGTCCGGAAATGCATGAGATGACAATTGCAAATGCCACTAGGGATATAGGATAGTCCCTCTGGATTCACTGGAGGACTTCCAGTGAATCTGGAGCTGCCGGGATATAGTGGCAGCGATGGCCCTTTAAATCATCCAGGGAGTCAGGCAGTGCAGGGGATGGTAGCTTGCATAGAGTCTATTACCAGCGGGAGATTCTGGAGCTCACTCCAGGCTGAGAGACACCAAAGCACTGATAGCTTGCTGGTGCTTGAGACCTGGAACTTATACCCAGTGCTTACAGCTGAGTGGATGAGCGGCTCACATGATGCAGAAGTGAATCCGTATTGGACCCTGGAAGGTCAGCTGACCAGGAGCTGTCATGGCGACGTTCATAGTTGGTTTTGGAGAGAACTCCGGCGTGGTGTGTGCATAGACAGGCAATAATGGCCACAGGTGCTGAGAACACAGGAAGGTATATCTGGTAACCACTGGACTTGTGAATACTGACACAGAAGTATAGAACTGCATGAGAATCCTCAATGATTGCTATGTAGGCACACCATGCAGAGACTTACTGAGTTCTGAATTCACACAGAAGATTAATCACATCAGCTGCACTCGTTAGCAGAGAGTGAGCTCAACACACAGGGATCTCATGATACTGGTGAGCTGTGATAAAGCTAAATATTTATCTTACTTAAAACCCTTTAAGAGGTCTAAGAACACTGTACGCTATTAACGTATGGAATACCGTAAGGGTACGCACGTTGCGTAACAATCGCTTAGCCGTAGTCGAGACGCTCAAGCGTCACGTTCGCTCACGGCCAAGAGATCACAGGCAGGCACGCTATTGGCTGCCGACTAACGTAATGATTCGCTATAGCGTAGCGGACGCTCGGGACCACGAGGAGATCACCAGCGGCGCAGACGCTCACAATGTTAAACCTTTATAACTATACCATAAAACAGTGTATTATGCAGTAAACCTTGGTGTAGTGATAAGATGAGAATGCAACATTGTGTAAGCGGGTTTACACTAAAGCTGTTTGAGCGATAGAGACGCTCCTATTACCCACTGCAATATAATGAACACACAATACCGGTCTAAGGGTCTAACGCCTTTTAAGGAAATGAATGAACGTTCAAAAAGAATAATACAATACAAGTCATACACTACCAATATAACATAGACTACCTAACCAGATAACTACACATGAAATACAATATTAGTACAATAACTAGGGCCCTCATTCCGAGTTGATCGGTCGCAAGGCGACTTTAGCAGAGTTACACACGCTAAGCCGCCGCCTACTGGGAGTGAATCTTAGCTTCTTAAAATTGCGACCGATGTATTCGCAATATTGCGATTACTAACTACTTAGCAGTTTCAGAGTAGCTCCAGACTTACTCTGCCTGTGCGATCAGTTCAGTGCTTGTCGTTCCTGGTTGACGTCACAAGCACACCCAGCGTTCGGCCAGGCACTCCCACCGTTTCTCCGGCCACTCCTGCGTTTTTTCCGGAAACGGTAGCGTTTTCAGCCACACGCCCCTGAAACGCCGTGTTTCCGCCCAGTAACACCCATTTCCTGTCAATCACATTACGATCGCCGGAGCGAAGAAAAAGCCGTGAGTAAAAATACTTTCTTCAAAGTAAAGTTACTTGGCGCAGTCGCAGTGCGAACATTGCGCATGCGTACTAAGCGGATTTTCACTGCGATGCGATGAAAAATACCGAGCGAACAACTCGGAATGAGGGCCTATATAAGAGAAACGAGAGAGAAAGAGAAGAGAGAGAGAGAGAGAGATATGGCTCACAATAACAAGAAAGACAATATGATTGCAGAGAAAACTTACGCACAAAGGAACGATCGCATGCGCCTCTGGATATCCAGCTCCCGATTATCAGCAATGAGAACCGTTGAAGAGTGAGAGCTGGATATGATCGGCTTGTCTATTTATGCCCCACACACAATACAATTCAATGGTCTCTACAATCTCATTGTTCATTGGACACAGGAATTCGTCTTCGCATTATAACAAAAGGTCATAGGTTGATTCATACAGGTGGGCTGTGTCTACTTCCAACTGCTCAGGTGGGTGGGAAACTAGGTTTCCCGCCGCATGGATAAGTGAGTGCAAATAATAGTAAAGTACATAAACTTCTTATGTCCATAACTATTCGCACGAGCGATTAATCCGCTTCAAACCAACACCGGAATATTGCTAATTAAATACTCTTCCGATGGATACTAAACACCACTGTATGACCCATGTCTGACCCTTCGTATCAAACAAAGAGGGTTCTCTCTGTCCATGTACATGCTATATTAACTAAACTTTCAGAATCTATCAAAGGGACCATGATCTACAAAATACATTATATAGTTAAAATATGTAACGATTGAGTCGCACGCTACGCACACATAAACTCTACCATAAATGCACATACCGTGCGCCTGCGGGTGCACGTAACAGTGGGTATGCGCCCGCACGGGAGAGCGTACGCATGCGCAGAGCGGACATGTATGAGGTGCAAATATGGTAGTGTGCATCGTGATATTTTTCTGACTTTGACAGTCCACTTTGGCAGTCAACAATAACTGCCACTTTCTAAAATATTTCAAAAAGAGAAAAATATATGTCAAGTGTAAATACATTTCCATGGTTGGGTAAGGGAGGAGAGAAGAAGGTGTGAAAAGGGTATGACCTAGTGAGATAGCAGAAGCATGTGTGTATGAATCCATGTTTGGGGGGTCATGTATCATCGTGCCGTACGTGTTTTAAATCAAGCTTCGAGGTATTGCGAAGTATACATTTGAATTCCTTCTTATCCCGTGGTACGGGTCTGTGGATGGGCTGTCAAACTTTACCGAGCTCTCTTCGGCTTTTGGTTGCAACAAAATGGGGAAGCACATTTTAGTTGATGATACATGAATGGGGGAATATGTGATTGCTGATATCTGTGCCTGTATTCCCTATCGACTATGTGTGTCATTACCTGAGGGTTGTAGAAATGAAGATAAAGAACAATTATGGTAAATGCAGTGGTATTCTATGTCAGGTTAATGAACATTTGTCGGTTGAAGTCTTGTTCGGTGTCTGTTGAATGCAGTCTTCTTTGGGCTTTTGCCAATAGGTGTGAGCAAAAGCTTTGTCAATGTCCATAGACTTACAAAAAGTGTTGGGCTAGCGTAAATTTAAAATTTCTAGGGAAACTGGGGGTCTATGGCATAGTTCATCAAATATCTGTGTATAAGGTTGTCAAAACTTCTTCTTTAATCCATCAATTGTCTGTATACAGGCTCGTCAAATTCCTCGTCCAAGTGGGTCTTTTTACCTTGGAGAAAACGGAAAAACAGGTGAAAGAAACGGACCGTATAATCGCATTTTCATCACATCATTGTCTCTACCGTTGGGTCATAAATCAAATCCATTGGAATTACAATTTCCTCACTCCTTAGACTCATTACCCTGGTACTACGTTTGCACTTCATTAAAGCCTGACCGCATCTAAATATCAAGCCAATCGATATGACAACACCTAAGATACATAGGAGAAACTTCCCAACATCCATTATGACTCCTTGAGCCCATTCTCCTAAACCAGAGAACCAATTTCGCGGGTTCAACCATGACACCCAACCAGTCAGCTCATTACCCACAGCAGCAAGGGTGAGATTGTGTTTCCTGCGAAACTCCCACTTTAATTGGAGAATGTCGTCCATCTTTTGGTCTATGACCTCGACCGGATCCTCGGTACTATTCGTAATATATGTGCAGCATTTCACGCCGTACTGCGTTGCCAGTGTGACACAATATCCACCTGTTACTGCTGTGAGATAATTAAGAACCATTCTATGCTGAACCAGTTCTGTTTTATAAGCTTGAAGCTCTCTTCCAGTATACCTAAACGTGTCATCATACATTTCTGTGATATTGTCTAACAAATTTGTGAGCGCAGATATGTATTTATAATTCAACACTCCTCTGGCGGTGCGAGTGATGTCTAACGCGAGTAGAACCTGAATCCCGGTGGATTCATGGATCATGTCAGAGGCCGGATGCTCTGTTCTTTCTATCAGGTGCCGTTTAACTACGTGCTCGTAATGAGTGTGAGTATAAGGAGCTTGGGCAACACGGTGTATATCTTTCATTTTGGCATGTGATACAGTCATTACCTCAGGCAGTACTTTTCCAATATAACACAATCCTTCAGAGTTTGGGGCAAGCCACTTATACGCCTTCCTCCCGCATATGAAATATGCATCATCAGGGAGAACATATGGGACGGAGTAGGACATAACCATATTACACATCTTCCATGTGAAATCTCCTAACCCTAATTCTCCCATCTGTCTAGTACACGTATCAGTTTGTACGATATGTGCACAGTATCCTGGTGATACCTCTCCAACTCTCATAATCCTACTTCCTAGGGTATACCTATATCGGAAAGATTTTTCTCTACTGGCTACGTGGCGTATAAGCTCTGTATCTGTCGGCATTCTATCTGCTCTATATGAAAAGGTCATGGTTTGGTTACTCCATGACACTTCCCAATTTCCCGGCTTTCGGGGATTGGAAATGTTAAAACATATTAGGGATCTATCCACATGATATTGGTGGAGCTTCAAACTAGGAGGACTGGAGATATTAAACCTCCTGTCCACCGGTCTCCCACCACTTAGCTTAAGTACCTCCCCTATCGTTAAAGGAAATGGTACTAAGCCTGATTTACTATGGCCTTGAGGTACTTGAGAGCATACCCAACAATCTGTCTGATTTAACACATTACCCACTAAGGAGTGATAGTCACTCAATGGATGCCGGTCCATGTGGATATTAAAACTGGACTGACATTTCTTGATACACCCATCCTCAACTACATTGTCACAGAGCCTACAGATACAGTTTTCTTCAGCTAACAATCCTTCACAATTCCTTCTATGGTCTATGTTATCGGATCGTTTTCTGATACTCGCCTTTGCTTGTTGATTATGTTGTTCTTGGAAAACTACGCCTCCATCTCTGTCATCAGAACCCATTCCAGAACCTCTCTCGACCTCCATGGTACTCTCGCCGGAACAGACTGCTCTGGTCAACATCATGGTCAACAGGAAAATCTGGATCACAGTCTCTTGGGGCAAGTCCATCTTAGAGGAGGAGATGGAGAAAAATGAGAAGGGGGAAAGAAATAATTGAGGGAGATGGGATGGGAAGTGGAGAAAAACAATAAAAGGGAACAGGGAATCGACAACTGCTTTCGATCTTGTGATTTTCAATGCTCGGGTGCCGCCTCAGTCCTCCTGGAACAGACACTCCAGTGATACAACTTCCTCTACCGTCTGTTCCTTATCACGGGACCTCTCTGGATCAGCAACCTTCTTACAATGGGACGAATGAACCCAAGTCTCTCTCTCGGCAACCTTCAATGCTGTAGTGCTAGTCAATAAGACTTGGTATGGTCCTTCCCATCTGTCAATAAGGCAACCTGAGCGTAGAAAATTCCGTATCATTACATAATCCCCAGGTTCAATGTCATGACAATTACTATCTGGTAAATCAGGAATCACCAACTTCAAATTATCATTTTGATTCCTTAGTTGTTTACTCATGTTAATCAAGTATTTTACAGTCACTTCATTGTTACACTTCAAATCATCCTGAGGGTTATTCATAACATGCGGTTGTCGACCAAACAAGATTTCAAAGGGGGACAGATTAAGAGGGGACCTGGGAGTGGTTCTGATGCTGTATAGTACAATGGGTAAAGCTTCTGGCCATGTCAATCCTGTTTCTGCCATAACTTTGCTCAGTTTATTTTTAATAGTGCTGTTCACTCTTTCCACCTTCGCACTCGCCTGTGGACGGTATGGAGTGTGCAGCTTGCTATCAATTCCCATCAACTTACACATTCCTTGAAAGACATCACCTGTAAAATGGGTACCCCTATCACTTTCAATTATTCTAGGGATACCATATCTACATACAAATTCCTGCACAATTTTCTTAGCAGTAAACATAGCGGTATTTGTGGCCGCTGGAAATGCTTCGACCCAATTTGAGAACACATCTATACAAACAAGTACATATTTCAAATTTCGACAAGGGGGTAATTGTATAAAGTCAATCTGTATTACCTGAAAAGGTCCGCCTGTAGGTGGGATATGAGATGGTTCTGTTGGTATTGCCTTTCCGATATTCTTTCTCAAACAGGTAAGGCATGACATTGCTCTCTTACCTGCATGGGATGAAAATCCTGGGGCGCACCAATATGCTCTTACCAACTTACACATTCCCTCCTTGCCCAGATGAGTCAGCCCGTGTGCTGCCTCAGCTAAACACGGAAGATATGCTCTGGGGGCCACTGGTTTACCTTGTCCATCCATCCAGAGTCCTGAGGACTCCTGGCCATATCCCTTTGCCTTCCAGACTGCCTTTTCCTGTGTGGAACACAAATTTTGCATTTCACACAGCTTCTGTGTGTTGATGGTATTAAATACCATCAGTTGTGTGGTGTCTGTCTGTCTGGGGGTACCGGCTGCTAACTTAGCAGCTTCGTCTGCTCGGCTGTTACCAAGTGATACTGGGTCCTGGCTATATGTGTGTGCTTTACACTTGATAACAGCCACTCTGTCGGGTTCCTGTATCGCTGTTAGAAGCCTTTTGATGTGAGCTGCATGCGCTACCGGTGTACCAGCTGCCATCATGAAATTTCTGAGGCGCCATAGGGCTCCGAAATCATGGACTACCCCGAATGCGTATCTAGAGTCGGTGTAGATATTGGCTGACTTGCCCTTAGCCAATTCACATGCTCTGGTTAGGGCGACCAGTTCAGCAACCTGGGCTGAGTGAGGTGGGCCTAGCGGTTCTGCTTCTATGGTGCCTTGGTCATCTACGACTGCGTATCCAGTACACAAGTCTCCCGAGTCTGACTGTCTGTGACAACTACCGTCAGTGTAGAAAGTAAAGTCTACATCTTCTAGTGGGTTGTCACTGATGTCAGGCCTTGCCGTGAAATTTTGGGTCAAATATTCCATACAATCATGTGTGTCATCCTTTGTATTAAATCCTCCTTCCCCACCACTCTCATCCTCCACCCTTTGTGCCTGTCCAGGCACACCTGGGAGATATGTTGCAGGATTTAATGCACTGCATCTCCTTATGGTGATGTTTACGGGGGCCATTAGTGCCAATTCCCATCTTGTAAACCGCGCTGATGAGACGTGCCTGGTTTGGGCAGAATTTAGCAAGGCTGACACTGCATGTGGTGTATGAATTGTGAGGTTGTGACCTAGCACTACATCTTCGCTTTTCGTTACTAGCAATGCTATCGCAGCAACGCTTCGCAAGCATGTGGGGAGGGATCGCGCTACCGTATCTAGCTGAGCGCTGTAGTATGCTACCGGCCTGCTGGCATCACCGTGCTTCTGGGTTAGGACACCTGCCGCGCAACCAGCACTTTCTGTTCCGTACAGCTCAAAGGGTTTCCCATAGTCTGGCATACCTAATGCTGGCGCCTGCGTTAGGCACTGTTTAAGTCTCTCAAATGCCATCTCGGATTCGTCTGTATGCGAAATCCGATCAGGTTTGTTTGAGGAGACCATCTCCTGCAAAGGTAACGCTAGAATGGAAAACCCTGGGATCCAGTTACGGCAATACCCACACATTCCTAAAAACGTTCTGATCTGTTGCTGGGTTTGTGGCAGAGTCATGTCTCTAATTGCTTGAATTCTATCAGCGGTCAGGTGTCTCAGTCCTTGTGTTAGACAGTGTCCCAAATATTTTACTTTAGTTTGGCATAATTGTAACTTGTCTTTGGAAACCTTGTGTCCTGTGTCTGAAAGATGAAACAGGAGCTGTTTCGTATCCTTCAGGGATGCTTCCACTGAATCAGAACACAGTAGTAAATCATCCACGTACTGTATCAATACTGATCCACTCTCTGGTTGGAAAGACTGTAAACAATCATGCAAAGCCTGGGAAAATATACTTGGACTGTCTATGAAACCTTGTGGTAATCGTGTCCATGTGTATTGGACTCCTCTGTATGTAAATGCAAACAAATATTGGCTGTCAGGATGCAGGGGTACCGAAAAGAAAGCGGAGCAGAGGTCAATAACAGTGAAAAATTTCGCAGTGGGAGGGATTTGCATAAGGATGACAGCTGGATTTGGCACTACGGGGAACTGACTCTCAACTATTTTGTTAATCCCCCTTAGATCCTGCACTAGCCGGTAACCCCTCCCCCCACTCTTTTTCAAAGGGAAGATGGGACTATTGGCAGTGCTGGATGTTCTTACCAGAATGCCCTGTTGTAGCAAGCGCTCTATTATGGGATACACTCTTAACTCCACCTCTGGCTTCAGAGGGTACTGTGGGATTTTTGGAGCTATCCTACCATCTTTTACTTGTACAACTACCGGAGCTACGTTTGCCATTAATCCAGTGTCCTGTCCATCTTTAGTCCAAAGTGACTCTGGTATCTGGGATGTCATTTCTTCTACTTGGGATGGAGTCCTATTTGTCATAATGGTATGTGACAGTAATTTTGATGGGGAGTCTAACATGTCTCGCACTTCCTGAGCGTGATTCTCAGGTATGTCCAAGAATACACCTTCAGGAGTACAATAAATGATGCACCCCATTTTACACAATAAATCTCTGCCCAGGAGATTAGTCGGTGCCGATGCCGCCAGCAAAAAGGAATGCTTGGTGTGCAAAGGCCCTATTGTAATCTCGGCTGGTTTGCTAACAGGGTAGTGCTGGACTACTCCCGTTACTCCTATGGCTGGAATTGTCTTACCAGTGGTTCTCATGCCCACTGTCGAATTTATCACTGATTTGGCCGCCCCCGTATCTACAAGAAAGTTTAATGATTTACCAGCTACATTTATTGCAATTTCGGGTTCACTTCCAAGACTTGCAATCAATTTTACTGGCTGCAGATTACAGGTATGGCCACACCCCTATTGGGTATGGTGACCTCCCTGAATCCCGCTGGCAGCAACTACTTGTGAAGGGGTTAAATGGGAACTGCCAGAAGTTTGCCAGTCTCCTTTTGGGGGATATCTTTTTGTTTCCCCTGTATGTGGCTCATAACTCCGTCTCTGTGGGCCCTGATCCCAATTTCGTGTGTCATGTCGTTGTCTAGGGGGTTGGTATGATCTTTGTGAATTTTTCGCTCTACAGTCTCGTGCTATGTGTCCCTGTTTATGACAAAAATAACATGTTACCATATTTGACTTACCCACCGGGTTTGGTGATTTAAACAAAGGCTGCTTTGTGGTCAGGGCCTGTATACTTACGCCCATTAACTTATCCCTTGTGACTCCCTGTGTCTGGTGATATTCCGGTCGTGATCAATAGCAGCCTCTCTCAAAGTAGCCACCGACAGACCTCGCCAACATGGTTGCGTGGTCTGTACCCTTGTCTTTAATGCCTCTTTTAAACCATCCATTAGTACAGATACTGCTACTTCTCGATGGTTTATGTTGGTTTTAATGTCCTCTATGCCTGTGTATTTGGCCATCTCTAGTAATGCCCTGTGAAAATACTCAGCAGCTGTTTCTGACTCTTTTTGTTTAATGGAAAAAATTCTATTCCATTTGGCTACAGCTGGGAAATACTCCTTTAACTGTAAATTTATTCTTTTTACATTGTCTTTGTTGTACACATCTGTAAGGGGTACATCCTGATCCAATCCACAGTCAGCTAAAAATTGAGCTGAGTCGACATTGGAGGGTAAACATGCCCTCAGCAATATCTGCCAGTCTTTGTTATTTGGCTCTACAGTATTTCCTAGGTCTCTGATGTATTTCTGGCTAGCAACTAGATCTTTCCTAGGATCAGGGAATTCAGACACTATGGTTCTTAATTCCATTCTGGAAAATGGGCTATACATGGCAATGTTCCTAATGGGAGTGACTCCTGTAGTGTCCGTTTTCCCATTTGGAACAGCTATTACCCTAACGGGAGCAAGTTTAATAACCTCATTCTGATTAGATTCTACAGCATGTGGTGAAATGGTTTCAGCATAGTGTAAGGTGCCGTACTTACCCGTTGATACGACCTCACCTGTCCCTCCGCTAGGGGCCTTTGTTACTAATCTTAAGGGTTGGGCCGTGCCTACTGTTGTCTCTGATATGGTGGCTGCTAGAGAGAGCGCCGATATTGTTGATGCTTCGTCTTCTTGATCACACTCCTGGGGAAAGTTCAAAAAAGGGTACAACTTGCACGGGTTAATACTTGCATTAGTTAACTTATTAACATTATCCTTAACATTTATACAGTTGCTAAGTGCCTGTTTGTTACCCCTGATGCGTCATTCTCCGCAACCAATTTCTCTCCTGATATGTATGGTGGCGGCGGGGCCGTGGCTATCAGTTTCCTGATAGGATTAGATCCCGCCGCCTGAGCCAATCCTCTCTGTATTTCACCCTCCTGTTGCCATAGCTGCAAATAATCATAATGTTTGATTCGTCTCTTTGCTGATTTAATGAGACATATCCTTCTCCTTAGATTTTGTAACACTTCTGGGCTAAAGCTGCCTACTCTTGGGAACTTCTCCCCGTCATGTACAGTCATTCTCTCCCATTCATCACATAAAACTTCTGTGTGTGAACCATATTTTTCACACATTACGTACCTTGCCGACCCGATTGGTCGGTTCACTAAATCAACCCGAACCGAGGTTGATCGCCCCCTTCCTGAACAACTGGCCCCCATAATTTGCAGGTGTTGCTTGCTCTACCTCTGACCTTTATATCAGGGTCTTCAGCGAACCCTTACAAAAAACCAAAATATTCAAAGATAGGTTGACGGTGGTAGTTTACCGAGTACCCCACTTACTCGCCCACGCCGACCAATACGACCTCCACACTGATATAGTGCTGGCGTACTCGACCCAGGGCCCCTATGAACCTTTGTTTACTGGAACATGTGAGTGTGATCCGCAGAGCATTAACCCTTTCCAGTAACTGTGGGGTTGTTGGATAATTCCTGCGTGACCAGCGAACTTCCCTTTTAAAAAATAAAAAATTACACAAATCACGTTAGAATGTACAAATAGCGTTTATGACCCTTTTCGTACACAAATGGTACTAGGTCAGATTACTAACTAATGCACACAATTACGTGCGGTACAATCGTTCAGTACATAAGCAACTAATCTTATGTACGGAGCGACCAACGGAATCGACATTCAGCAGCTGCGAATTCCTTCAGCCTGAGCTTTATGGCCTATATGGGTTCCGCCCCAACCCTTCTTGGTGTTGGGCTACTTGACTCTATAGCGGACTTCCTTGTCTGCTGTACCTGGACCTCCTGGTCTGTTATGCGACCTCCTGGTCTGACCTCCTGGTCTGCTACAGTATGACCTCCTGGTCTGCTACACTCTAATGCTCTTTATATGTTTAACAAGGGATGCCTCCCTAGCCACCATGTATGTCTCTTACACGTATGTACTTCACGAGAACTCGCTGATTTCTGTGGTTCAATCCCCAAAATTGTAAAAACTTATATATGCAAACACTCACTCACCACATGTACACTTTTGTTTCTATTTCTATTTCTGCGCAGAAATTTCTTTTCCTTTAGACCAGATGTGTTGTAAATTGGAGAAGGATCTATTAGCTTAAATTTCGGACACTGAAATAGACTTGCGCTATTTATCGCGGTGCCACCTCTTCGCCTGCTAAAATAACACTTATCGTGTGATTTGAGTTACGTGGGCGTACCCAGACACTCCGTTGCGTAATATACGCTGCGTGCGTCGGCCTTTGAGTTGCGTGCGCGAGTCTCAGCCTTTTGTTAGAGACACGTGTACGCAATGCAGATATCCACCGTAACACAACTAACACGTTTATCAATGTAGATGATCCTTGATCATCTACCGAGCACCACACCAATCTCTCCTTGTATCTTTAGGTAGAGCTGCGTGCGTGCTTTGCAATTTATCCCTTAATGTATTACTTTTACACTTTAACTATGAAATAGCGACAAATCTCTCTTAGCACGTTTATCAATTATAAAATGGCAAACAGGAGAGTGATATATGAAAATACACGAATAAAAAGAAATGCAGATATGCGTGTGTGCGTACGCAAGATAGAAATAAACAGTTTTAAAAGACACTAGCGTGTTGTTCTTACCTCCGGTTCCGGATTCCCTCAGCACCCTTTACTAAGCGAAGCAGACGCTTATCCAGACAGCACTGCGAGGAATATGATCTCCCGCCCTTTGCTGATGGATAATGTCTGCTGAAATTACCTAGCAGAGATATGTAAAGGACGGACGAGCCGCCAATTGATAAAGCTAAATATTTATCTTACTTAAAACCCTTTAAGAGGTCTAAGAACACTGTACGCTATTAACGTATGGAATACCGTAAGGGTACGCACGTTGCGTAACAATCGCTTAGCCGTAGTCGAGACGCTCAAGCGTCACGTTCGCTCACGGCCAAGAGATCACAGGCAGGCACGCTATTGGCTGCCGACTAACGTAATGATTCGCTATAGCGTAGCGGACGCTCGGGACCACGAGGAGATCACCAGCGGCGCAGACGCTCACAATGTTAAACCTTTATAACTATACCATAAAACAGTGTATTATGCAGTAAACCTTGGTGTAGTGATAAGATGAGAATGCAACACTGTGTAAGAGGGTTTACACTAAAGCTGTTTGAGCGATAGAGACGCTCCTATTACCCACTGCAATATAATGAACACACAATACCGGTCTAAGGGTCTAACGCCTTTTAAGGAAATGAATGAACGTTCAAAAAGAATAATACAATACAAGTCATACACTACCAATATAACATAGACTACCTAACCAGATAACTACACATGAAATACAATATTAGTACAATAACTATATAAGAGAAACAAGAGAGAAAGAGAAGAGAGAGAGAGAGAGATATGGCTCACAATAACAAGAAAGACAATATGATTGCGGAGAAAACTTACGCACAAAGGAACGATCGCATGCGCCTCTGGATATCCAGCTCCCGATTATCAGCAATGAGAACCGTTGAAGAGTGAGAGCTGGATATGATCGGCTTGTCTATTTATGCCCCACACACAATACAATTCAATGGTCCCTACAATCTCATTGTTCATTGGACACAGGAATTCGTCTTCGCATTATAACAAAAGGTCATAGGTTGATTCATACAGGTGGGCTGTGTCTACTTCCAACTGCTCAGGTGGGTGGGAAACTAGGTTTCCCGCCGCATGGATAAGTGAGTGCAAATAATAGTAAAGTACATAAACTTCTTATGTCCATAACTATTCGCACGAGCGATTAATCCGCTTCAAACCAACACCGGAATATTGCTAATTAAATACTCTTCCGATGGATACTAAACACCACTGTATGACCCATGTCTGACCCTTCGTATCAAACAAAGAGGGTTCTCTCTGTCCATGTACATGCTATATTAACTAAACTTTCAGAATCTATCAAAGGGACCATGATCTACAAAATACATTATATAGTTAAAATATGTAACGATTGAGTCGCACGCTACGCACACATAAACTCTACCGTAAATGCACATACTGTGCGCCTGCGGGTGCACGTAACAGCGGGTATGCGCCCGCACGGGAGAGCGTACGCATGCGCAGAGCGGACATGTATGAGGTGCAAATATGGTAGTGTGCATCGTGATATTTTTCTGACTTTGACAGCTGTTTATCCCAGCCAGCAGAAAATATGCAGGTTACAGGACAGATGGCAGAGGTAAGTCACCAAATGATATGATTTTAGTCAGGATCGTGACACTTAGTAAATAGACCCCTCTGACTCCACAGGATTAGTCTCACACCACCCTAATGTTACGTTTGTTCTCGAAATCTTTGACACAATGGTTTATAAATTAAACATTCTACATTGGGTTTTAGAGTGCCTATGAAGTATTGCTGAGTCGCACCCAAGTTTTACTATGAACCCAGTGGTGGAGCTTCACCCCTCTTTATCATCCTGTATCCAAACTAGACTACACAATAGACAACTATCTGGCCTGATGGAGGCAGTCCTCTCCACATAAACATGGAGAGCCCTAACCACATCCAAAGAACGTTCTTTGGGAGACAAATCTGAAGAGACAAAGGCTTGAACCACAATCTCTTGGTTAAGATGAAAAGATGACACCACCTTAGGCAAATAACTGGAACGAGTTCGTAGAACCGCCCAGTCCCGGTGGAATATGAGAAAGGGTGGACGACAGAACAAAGCTCCTAGTCCAACACCCATCTTGCAGAGGCAATGGCCAGCAAGAACGGGACCTTGGCCGTGAGCCATTTAAGGTCCACAAATTCAAGAGGTTAAAATGGAGACTCTTGCAGAGCATTCAGCACAACAGACAAATCCCAGGGTGCCACGGGAGGGACATAGGGAGGCTGAATCCGAATAACGCCCTGAATGAACGTCTGAACATCAGGTAAAGAGGCAATTTTTGTCTGAAACCAAACCAACAAGGCAGATATATGAACCTTGAGGGAGGCCAGACAAATACCTAAGTCCAGGCCTCTTTGCAGAAAAGCCAGTATTCTGGAAGTTGTGAATTTATGGACATCATAATTCTTCTCAGCACACCAGGTGAAGTAAGAATTCCAAACCCTGTAATAATTCTGGGCAGAGGCCGGTTTGCGGGCTTTTAACATCGTTTGAATAACCACCTCTGAAAATCCTTTGGCTCTCAGGAGTGATGCTTCAAGAGCCACATCATCAAAGCCAGTCTGGACAGGTCTTGGTAGAGATAATGGCCCTGTACGAGGAGGTCTGGTCATTGAGAAAGTAGAAGGGAATGCCCCATCGATAGACCCTGCGGGTCTGAGAACCAATGCCTTCTGGACCACGCTGGAGCGACTAGAAGCAGCATACCTCCTTCCTGTTTGAACTTCAGAAGAAACCTGGGCAGGAGTGACACTGAGGGAACACGTAAGGCAGCCAAAAGTTCCATGGAATTGCTAGTGCATCCACTAATGCTGCTTGAGGATCCATTGTCCTTGATCCGAAGACCGGAACCTTGTGATTGTGTCGAGACGCCATGAGGTCTACGTCTGGTAGACCCCACCTGTCCACTAGGAGTTGAAACACTTCCGGATGAAGACTCCACTCTCCGGCATGTATGTCCTGGCAACTAAGGTAGTCCGCTTCCCAGTTCAGGACACCCGAAATGAACACTGCAGATATACTTGGCAGGTGGCGTTCTGCCCAACAAAGGATTTTTGACACTTCCTTCATAGCCATGCGGCTTCAAGTGCCGCCTTCATGGTTTATGTATGCCACTGTCATGGCATTGTCTGACCATACCTGAACCGGTCTGTTCTGTACCAGAGGCAGGGCAAGTGATAATGCATTGAACACCGCCCTCAGCACTAGGATGTTTATTGGAAGGAGTGATTCTTCCGTGGTCCACCGACCCTGAAAAGAGTGATGCTCCAACACCGCTCCCCATTCCCTCAGACTGGCATCAATCATCAGGAGGACCCAGTCGGGGATCCAGAAGGGACGGCCCCTGCTCAATTGCTGGTCCTGGAGCCACCAGGTCAGTGACAAACGAACCTCCGGAGTCAACAAGATCATTTGGGATATGATCCGATGAGGCAGGCCGTCCCGTTAGGCAAGAATGAATCGTTGCAGAGAGTGAGAATGAAATTGAGCGTACTCCACCATGTCGAACATCGAAACCATCAGGCCAAGTACTTGCATCGCCGAGTGAATTGACACTGTAGAGTGACGGATAAAATGTCTTATCCTGTCCTGGATTTTCAGGACCTTGTCTGGAGACAGGAACAGTCTCTGACTGTGTGTGTCTAGAAGCGCCCATAGGTGCACCATGCTCTGAGCTGGGACCAGCGAGGACTTCTTCCAATTGATCAGCTATCCGTGGGCTTGTAAGCAATTTACCGTCAATTATAAATGACTAAGGAGGACATCGTGGGAACTCGCCAGAATCAGCAGGTCGTCCAAGTACAGGAGGATTCTGACTCCCTGGCGATGGAGGTGCGCCATCATCACGGCCATAACCTTGGTGAAGTTCTGAGGAGCCGTGGCCAGTTAGAACGACAGAGCCTGGAATTGGTAGTGACTGTCACCAATAGCAAACCGCAGGAACTGCTGATGCGATATGGCAATAGGAATATACAGATAAGCATCCTGTATATCCAGGGATACCATGTAATCTTCGGGTTCCATCGCCAGCACAATAGAGCGCAATGTTTCCATACGAAACTTGGCTACCCTTACAAATTTGTTCAGTGACTTGAGGTTGAGTATAGGCGAAAAGACCCATTGGGTTTCTGCACCAGAAACAGGGTCAAATAATAGCCTCTGCCATGCTGGGACTGAGGTACCAGCACAACCACTCCTTACCACCATTTGAAGAGCCTGTACCTTCAGTGGGTCCGGAGGGAGTACCGTAGTGCAGAACTGGTGAGGGGAACGTCTCACGGTGTACCCGTGAGAGACAACTTACAGTACCCAAGCATCTGAAGTGGTGTTTAACCAGACCTGGGTGAACTGTAGAAGTCGGCCTCCTACCCTGGGATCCCCCAGGGGGAGGCCCCCCCATCATGCAGCAGGCTTGTCTTGTTTCGAAGCAGGCTGTTGGGCTGCCCAAGACTGTTTCATCTTGGGTTTGGTGGTCTTGGGAGCACGAGATTGTCTGGGGTAAGGCTGACCCTTGGCTTTCCCTTGAGGTCGAAAGGATCGAAAAGTGGTAGTCTTCGCCTTCTGTGTAGACGGATTAGTAGGAGAAAGAAAAGCAGTCTTAGCAGCTGCTAATTCAAACACTATTTTATTCAGGTCCTCTCCAAATAAAATGTCCCCAGTAAAGGGGAGTACCTCCAAGGTCTTCTTGGAGTCCAAATCCACTTTCCACGACCTTAACCACAGTATGCTGTGAGCCAGGACAGACGTGAATGACGCTTTGGCTGCCAGTACCCCCACCTCAGAGGACGCCTCCTGAATGTAATAGGCGGTGGTGCATATGTGAGACAGTTATTGTCTGGCCTTGTCAGAAGTATCCTCGGGCAGCTCATCCTCTAGTGCCAGAACCCACGCCTCAATACCTTTTGCGGCCTAAGGTGCAGCTATGGTGGGTCTATGAATGGCCCCTGCGAGGGAACATATAAATTTCAGGCATCCCTCCACACGCTTATCTGTCGGTTGCTTCAGAAGGTTGACAGTGGTGACAGGCAGAATAGACAACACCACGAGACGGGTGACGTTAGAATCCACCGGAGGTGGATTTTCCCACTTGCTACATAACTCTGCAGGAAGAGGATAGCGAGCCAAAGCCCGTTTAGGGAGCGGGAATTTCTTACCTGGGGTAGACTAGGGTTCCCTCCTGATGTCCACAAGATGATCAGAATGGGGTAATACAGTTTTAACCACCTTCTCTTGTTTAAACATATCAGTTTTCTTGTCCACTGTAGTGAAATCCTAATCCTCAGTGATTTGTACAGTAGGATCTGCTTAATAGCAGCCACCAGGGCAGGGACATCAACCTGTGAGGGAGAATCCTCATCAGTAACACATGATTCAGAGTCTGAGAGGACCGTATGCTCCCCCTCCTCATCCGATGAAACATCACAGAGGTTAGTGGATTGTGAGGAGGAAACAGCCTGCTTAGAGGACCCAGGGACACGGGAGTGACCTGGAGTAGATTTCTGTCTAAAGACTGATTCAACTGCTGCAGCTGGGTAGACAAATTTTCTTCCCAAGGCGGATTTAATATAGGGACAACTTGTGGCGGCAGTGGCACCGGAGGTCCCATAGGGGGGCTAAACGGTCCACCAGAGTCCCTAGGAGGGTAGTGAACATAGCCCAGGGTGGCTCCATTGCAGTTACAGGAACTGTAGGCTGACTGGGAGGTGTACGACATTTAGAACACAGACCATCACACAATACTTCCCCCTCAGGTAAACCTCTGGAGCATACCTTGCAATTTACAGGAGCCTCCAGAGTTTTACTGCCCTTATTGTTAGACACTGTAATAAAGCAACAATCAGGCTATTATTACGATGCCAGACAGAGGCCCTCATTCCGAGTTGATCGCTCGCTAGCTACTTTTACCAGCCGTACAAATGCATAGTTGCCGCCCACGGGGGAGTGTATTTTTGCTTTGCAATTGTGCGAACGCCTGTGCAGCGGAGCGGTACAAAAGCAATTTGTGCAAAACAAGACCAGCCCTGTAGTTACTTATTCTGTGCGATGATTGCTGCGACGAAGGACCTGGAATTGACGTCAGATACCCGCCCTGCAAACGCCTGGACACGCCTGCGCTTTCCCAAACACTCCCAGAAAACGGCCAGTTCACACCCATAAACGCCCTCTTCCTGTCAATCTCCTTGCGATCGACTGTGCGAATGGGATCTTCGCTAGATCCAGTGCACAACAGCGATGCTCTTTGTGCCCGTACAACACGTGTGCGCATTGCGATGCATACGCATGCACAGTTTCGCCATTTTTTTACCTGATCGCTGCTCTGCGAAAATTGTCAGCGAGCGATCAACTCGGAATGACCCCCAGAGTACACAACCTGCAGAAAAAGCACACAACCAGCGTAAGAGTACACACACTTGTGAACTAAATCCCGGTGTACGTGACTGTAACGCAGTAAAATATCCGTTTAGCGATAAATACTTTGTACACTATATTAGAGGACCTTGACGCACCTAGGGGGTAATTCTGAGTTGATCGCAGCAGCAAATTTGTTAGCAGTTGGGCAAAACCTTGGGGGACATTCCGAGTTGATCGCTCGCTGAAGATTTTCACAGCACAGCGATCAGGTGAAAAAACTGCATTTATGCATATGGGCCGCAATGCGCACGCGCGTCGTATGGGTACAAAGCCCGTTGTGGTTGTGCACAGGTTCTAGCAAAGTTTTTCTTCGCACTGACGGCCGCAAGAAGATTGACAGGAAGGGGGCGTTTCTGACCGTTTTCAGAGAGTGTTTGCAAAAACGCAGGCGTGTCTGTAAAAAAAGCAGGCATGGCTTGGCGGGTGTATGACGTCAAATCCGGACATGAATAGGCTGAAGTGATTGCAAGCGCTGAGTAGGTTCAGAGCTAGTCTGAAACTGCACAAACTGTTTTTGCAGAGCTCGGCTGCACAAGCGTTCGCACTTCTGCTAAGCTAAAATACACTCCCCAGTGGGCGGCGGCATAGCGTTTGCACGGCTTCTAAAACTAGCTAACGAGCGATCAACTCGGAATGACTCCCGTGTGCACTGCAGGTGTGGCAGATATAACATTTGCAGAGAGAGTTAGATTTGGGTGGGTCATTGTTTCGTGCAGGGTAAATACTGGCTGTTTTATTTTGACACTGCAATTTAGATTTCAGTTTGAACACACCCCACCCAAATCTAACTCTCTCTGCACATGTTATATCTGCTCCCCCCTGCAGTGCACATGGGGGTCATTCCGAGTTGTTCGCTCGCTAGCTACTTTAGTCAGCCGTGCATAGTCGCCGCCCATGGGGGAGTGTATTTTCGCTTTGCAAGTGTGCCAACGCCTTTGCAGCCGAGCGCTGCAAAAACATTTTGTGCAGTTTCAGAGTAGCTCTGGACTTACTCAGCCCTTGCGATCACTTCAGTCTTTTTGGTGCCGGAAATGACGTCAGACACCCGCCCAGCAAACGCCTGGACACGCCTGTGTTTTCCCAAACACTCCCAGAAAACGGTCAGTTGACACCCATAAATGCCCTCTTTCTGTCAATCACCTTGTGTTCGGCTGTGCAAATGGATTCTTCGCTAAACCCATCGCCCAGCACCGATCCTCTTTGTACCCGTACGATGCGCCTGCGCATTGCGGTGCACACGCATGCATAGTTTTACAGTTTTTTTACTTGATCGCTGCGCTGCAAAAATCGGCAGCGAGCGATCAACTCAAAATGACCCCCATGCTTTTGCCCAATTGCTAACAAATTCAACTCTGAATTAGGCCCCTAGTCCCGGGTACAGAATCTAGTGATAGCTACCTTAGATGGGATACACATGAGAGTGAAACCATACAGGAAATACAGGCGCACACAATCACAGGCAATGCAGAAATTATTATAAGGCCCTATGCTGGACCTCACCGCTGGTACTATGGAGCCTTACCAATAGGGGCGCTAGCACACCCGACCTGTACTCCTATGCCCTGGCGGATATAGTGGGGTCCCTGCTCGGTGACAGTGTCCACACCATCGTCGCAGTCCGTCTCCCTAGACTGCGACCTGGGACGCGATTTAGTGGCGGGTCCCACCTGGGGGACCCTCTTACCTCCTCCCTTCGTAGCAGCCACGCGAACCAGGAGAACGTCTGTGACCGTGTGCCTAAGCCAGAGCGTCTCCGCTGCAAGTACCCGGGATCTGAGCCGCAGGAGTATGCGACGCCGCTTGGGAGGTGACAGAGACGCAGCACTGAATGTCACAATGACATAATAGTGCTGCGGACCTTGAAGTCTTCTCAGATTTTTCAGTGCAGCCCGCCTGTTAGGTGACCTGCTGCCTGCAGGCACCACTCGAAACTGAGCTCTCAGTGCCTGGTGGCGGGGTTATAGAGGAGGCCCCAATGCATCCTGGGACAGTCAAAGCTTTGCCTGATGGTGCCTCTGGATCAAGATCCCGCTCTACACCCCAATGTTTTCCCTGTGGAACACAGTGTGCCCCGCTGTAGAAATGATGTTTTACCTCATTTTCAAAACCAAACTCAGCAGAAAGATTGACATGATGCAGGCGTTTGGGGGAAGAGCAGGGCAGCAGTCCTCAAAACAGATATTGAAAATGATGTAGATCCATAATACAGCAATTTATTGTGGGGTAAGATTCTATTCAAAGTGCAGCTGTTTATCTTCCCTACATGTTGGAACTGGGACACAATGGTGCAGTCCTATAAAACTGGAATTATCTTGTTTTAACTAGGACTATTGGCAGGGGCGTTTCCTCTCTAGCCAGCAGCGCTGTGTAGACTCTGGACACTAGGGTCCCAGAGTCTATAGCGCATGTGCAGATCTCTAGAAAAATGGTGTATCTGCCATTTTCCCAGTGATTTTCCTTCTGTGCATGCGCAAATCACCGGGAAAATGGCGCTTCGCCATTTTCCCAGTGATTTCGGCAGCACTGCTGCTGCGTCGCAGGGACTCCAGAGGCCAAGTATTTCAATTAATGGGTGCAGCGAGTGCGGCCCCCGGGGCCCGTGTGCACCGCACACACTGCAACCATTATAAATACACCGTGACTGTTGGGAACTATACAGATATATCTGAATAAGTAAGTAAGGGCTGGATGTAATGACGCCCGAGTTCGGTGACCGTGCAGGATGCTAGCCAAACTCAGATGTTTTTTTAAAGGGGCAATTACTTACAAGGTATGGTTTTGCCTTGTGAGTGCCCCTTCAAAAAAGTCAGAGTTCGGCCGGCATCCCACACGGACACCAAACTCAAGCGTTATTTCAAGTGGCCCTAAGTCTACTGTTTTTAGGGAAATATCTCTCTCACCAATTACAAATGTGATGAAACGGTCTCTATACAGGAAGGACCACAGTTGCCAGGCTCAGCACACCGCCATGGTTTTGCTCATTGGTGTGCTTTTTTAATTTGCTAACAAACCTAGTACTGTAAAGGTCTGTACACCCATACACAAAGTGCGATTTGTCCTTACGATTTTGACTATATAGTCAAAATCGTAAGAAAAATTAGAGCAAATTGCACCATGTGTATGCTCTTGCGATGCCGATGCTCGCTCCCGCGGGCTCCGCATCGTAACAAAAAATAGACTGTGCAGGCTGGGTCGATATTAGCTAGATCAGAGGCTGATGCCTCCGGGCAGTGTCTAGCCAATATCGGCCGTGTGTATGCACCATAATAGTGATAATAGTGAGTAATAGTGCTAGAATGTTCAGCTAGGAGATTAGAATGCATACAAATAATATAAAGGAAGCAAGGAGTACTGAGAAACAGTATGCATGAACAGTCCAATACACAGTGGAGGCAAATTCTGGAATGGAGAATTGCTTGATGTGACTCTGTCTTTCGTTATGTGATTACAGCACTTAAGCCCCGTACACACTGGGAGATGTGTGCTGAAGGATCTATCACAGACCGCTCAGCATAAATCTCTCCCCCTCCCCCGCTCAGCACAAAGCACGATGTCTGCTGAGCGAGGGAGGGCAGACGGGGGGCCACTCACGTCACACAGCAGTGAAGTGAGCGATCTACTAGATTTGCCGAATCAGGAGCTGTGTCAGCGATAGCGACGTGCGGGGCCGCGCATCGCTATCGCTATGGGCATTCACACGGAGAGATCCGTGCTTAATTTCTAAGCAATCTAGTCAGATTGGGGTGTGTACACCCCTTTACATATAAATTCTGTCTCACGTTCTCATAAAGGTATCTAGTGTCTAGTGTGGTGTGCGCAAGCGCTCAATGGTGCGATCGCCTCTGCCTGTTTGACAGGCAGAGGTGGTCACGGGTGTGTCGGCGGTGTTGGGGGGTCGCGGTCCGGACCTTTGCTGCGGCTGCATGACGTCTCACGTAGCAGCTGCGACCCAAAACATGGCGGGTAGCTGCCTGCCTCCGTAGCAAGGCTGCGTAGGCAGGGAGCTACTCGCCAGGTGCAAAAGCATCGTCACCGTACGATACTTTCGCACCTCTGCGGTGAGAGTAGGGCTTTGCATGCGGGGCGTACTAGCCCTGTGCTGGGCGTCCCGCCACATGTCAGAGATTGTGACCGTAGATGTACTATTTTTAGCACATCTACGACCAGCTCTGACTCACCCCCTAGGTACCAACCCTGGGCATATATGTACACATTATAGACTGAATATAGAGATGGTCTATAGTATAAGCTGTATCAAACATATTTATTATAAATAATATAAGTGGTCAAGAAAAGATTAAACATCCCATAATATTTAAATACACATACAATAAGTCTGGCCAACCTGTGACTCTCCAGCTGTTGTGAAACTACACATCCCAACATGCCCTGCCACAGTTTTTACATTCCCTAATAACAAAACTGTGGAACTCCTGGCAGCTACTGTTTGGTCCTGTGCACTGACTGAAAGCTCAGATCCACACACACAGCACAGTTGCTACCACTGGGCATGTGCAGCAGCTTCGCTCTATCCCTTAAACTGTATGTTGTGGTGGCAGCTTCAATAACCGGAACTCCCCCAGCAGCGTTTGCCTATGCTCAGGGACCATTTCCAGGTTGCATGCAGCATTACACAATGCATCTGATAAGTAACAAGGCTGCTAACCTGTGTCCTCCCAGACTGAGGGCAAGCAGTGGCAGGAGGTGTAGAGGGCCCAGCGTGCGGTCAGCCCCAACGTAGTAGAGTGCGGCTATTCTCCCTTTACCCACTGGTGTATTTACAATGGGTGCAGTGTGTATCGCACACACTGCACCCATTGTAAATACACCCGGTGTCCAGGGGGAACCCACACCGAACACCCTGCACCCATTTTTTTAAATACTCACCTCTCCGGAGTCCCCCGCCGGCGGCAGCATTGCTAAGCAAATCTCCGGTAAATGGCACACATTTTTCCGTAGATTTGCGCATGCGCAGTAAGGAAATCTCTGGGAAAATGGCTGCTGCACCATTTTCCCAGAGACCTGCGCATGCACTGTAGACTCTGGGATAGCGCTAGGGTCCCCTAGTGCCTAGAGTCTACAGTGCTGCCGGCTAGAGATGAGGGGGCCCAGACAGAGTCTGTACACAGGCCTCCTCCTCTCTAGAAGCGCCCCTGCCATTACTCATCCATTCAGGTCACACTGCTGGGCTCTGTGGCAAGTCTGGGAGCGCCCCGGGCAACTCGCTTCCTCCTCTTCCTTAGAATCTGCTGCGGAAGACACAGATGCAATGGGAGTGAGGGAGAGGAGTTGGGGAGAGCAAGGAGGGTGTGACAGTGTGCGGGAAGTGGGAGGGAGAGAGGCAGGCTGCTGGTCATAGGGCATCTCCCAGATCCTGCAATGCTCTGCGCTCCTTCTCCTCCTCCACAGTGACAGTGGCTGGCACTGCACAGATATCAGCGAAACGATCCAGGGTGACCCCCATCTCTGTCCAGGACTGGGACAGGAGTCCCGGCATGCCCCCCCCCCCCCCCCCCCCCTATGGTGGCCTTGCATACCAAGTAACCTCTGAGTTACTCAGATGTTTACACAGATGATCTGATGCTGCGTCTTCGGATGCACCAGTGGATCAGAGAAGCCAACAGCAAGTATCTATTTACACAAGATGCCTCCTGGGGCATTTGCATATTTTAGTACAGCAGCTGTGTCCAAAGACACAGCTACTGTATGAGCTGCTTCCACTTCTGAATCAGGCCCACAGTTAAGCTGGTTCTATAGAAGAGGAATTAGGGAGTTCTGGATAGTACAAACTTATACGTTCATATAATCTTTAATTATGTGAATACTTCTAGAGGTATGTTGATGAAGTGGCAGCGCTTTTGCGGACTTGACCTCAAGCTTTAAAGAAGCCTAATATTAGGTACAGAACAAGCCAGACTGCACAATCAGCAGAGAAGCAGCGACTTGCAAAACCTTTGTGTATACAGTATATACCCTATAGTTCCTTTCCTTCCTGGTCACACCTCAGATAATGCATCTTCAGGCTACAATTGGGCTGTGTGGAATATTTACATTTACTGATAGTGACATTAATGCTATCATTACATGAATGAGACTTTATCCTGTTCAAATAGTTTTATTATAATGGTCAGACCTGTGCTTGTGTCTAACCATCACACACACACACACACACACACACACACACACACACACACACACACACACACACACACACACACACACACTGCTACTTTATATGTTTCTTCAACTGCACTATTTTCTTACTAGGTGGGTATACTATATACATTTACCTATAGAGGTACAGGGCATGTATCTCCCATACTGTATAGAAGTGAGTACAGGTACCTGCTGATTGTGTATTAGCATGTGTAAGCTGGGTGGCTCCTGCCATCTGCTCTTACCATAGGAGGGGGCATACTGTGCTGTTATCTTCACTCATTACACCCCACTGATTTCTATTGTTTTCCCGGAGTGGTGGGGGAGGGAGGGACATTAATGAGAACAGAGTGAGGATGGATGACATCAACCTGCTGATAATGGCTTCTTCCCTGCATACACACTGCTCTGCTTTACACTAATCATCTTGTAGCCCAACAGGTTGCCACACTTCGGGTGCTTACACATGTAAATAGGATTACTTTCCTCCCCAACTAGAGTCAGATATTTGTGATGGCCATACGGAGATGGCAATAATATGAACAGGTAACACACCATACTTATTATACGGGCAATAGCATTGTTATTGCTGGTGAAAACCCTTTGATGTATACAGAGGGATGGAAAAGAAAAAAAAAGCCCTATTGCCAGCAACAGGTGTTTTCCTTTATATTAATCTGTCTCTTATACCGCTTTTAGACTAACTGAAGCGGGTCGCAGTCGGAAGCCCTGACACGGGAGCTACCCGGCTGCGACCCGCTTCAGCCCCCATTTACACCAGAGTCACCAGCCCGGCATATTGCCGGGTTGGTGACGTTGCCGGTGACGCGACGGGGGCAGCGCTTGGAGGTCACACGATCTCCAAGCGCCGCCCGGCGCCCCCGCACATACAGTGTAAACGGGAAGCAGGGTTGCGCGATCCGGCTCCCGCTTACACTGCACATTTTGCCGGGTTGAACACGTGTTTAACCCCGCAAACTACCCGAGTTGGAATACCGGGTCACTCGACCCGGATTATTCCAACTCTGCCCGTTTACACCGAGCAGCAACACGGGTTATGCACGTTCATGTGCAATAACCCGTGTTACATGCTGCTGGTGTAAAAGGGGTATGAGTGTGTGTCATATTATTTTGTGTGTATGATAAATGGAGAGTTGGAATTGGGGTTGGGAGGTGGTGGACAATAGCTGATATGACGGATTATTATTATGAACAGTTTGTTATATAGCGCAGCATATTCCGTTGCGCTTTACAATTAGAACAACAGTTATAGAACACAAAACTGGGTAAAAACAGACAGACATAGAGGTAGGAAGGCCCTGCTCACAAGCTTACAGTCTATAGAAGGTGTAATGGTTAGCAATACTGCCTCACAGCTGTGAGGTCATGGGTTTGATTCCCACCACAGCCCTAACTGTGTGGAGTTTGTATATTTTCCCCCTACTTGTGTGGGTTTCCACCGGATGCTGTGGTTTCATCCCACAATCCAAAAATATACTGGTAGAGTAATTGACTCCCCACATAAAATTAAGCCTAGTATGTGTGTGCGTGTACATGGGCAAACTAGATGGGCCTAGTGGTTCTTATCTACTGTCAACTTTATGTATGTTTCTAAAGGGGGGTACTCACGGAGCGATATTCTAAGCAATCTGACTAGATTGCTTAGAATTTGAGCATTATCGCTCCATATGTACCCCCTACAGCGATAGCGATGCGTAGCCCCGCGCATCGCTATCGCTGGTGCTAGATTGGCTCAGCAAACATCTCTCCCGTATCGGCCCGTCTATATGAGCCTTAAGACATGTCAGTATTATACTAGGAGTGTGGTGCTTAGCAGGGGCGTGCAGTGAGGTAAGTTTCCCAGGAGGCACTGGTTAGCCAGATTTACACACAATATATGAGCCAAAGGGTACATCTGGGCATTATACACAGGTGCAGCAGTATAAACCTGTGGAAATTTGGTGAGTTTTGATCAGAGATGATTGGAAAGGATAAGCAGATGGGCCACTGCCTCACCTGCCATAGACTTTTTGCTCCAGAGATTTGACTATAAAAATTATTAGAATAATACAAAGAAGATATTTTTAACATATTATTTGGATTTTTTATATGCTTTATACAGTCAAATCTCTGGCACAAATGTTAGTATGACAGGAAAGGCTCTGTCTCACCCCACCACAAGTCATTGGTTCTGTGATGTCATCGCCCTATGCTACACTCCCATTTTGAGATGAGGATGCTGTTCCCTTCTCCTGTCTGCCAAAGTAAGAAGCAGCAAAGTTTTGACTATAACAACGATTAGAATAATACAACGAAGATATTTTTAACTTATACAGGTTGAGTATCCCATATCCAAAATGCTTGGGACCAGAGGTATTTTGGATATTGGATTTTTTCGTATTTTGGAATAATTGCATATTATAATGAGAGATCATGGCGATGGGACCAAATCTAGGCACAGAATGCATTTATGTTTTATATGCACCTTATACACACAGCATGAAGGTAATTGTAGCCAATATTTTTAATAACTTTGTGCATTAAACAAAGTTTGTGTACATACACACAATTCATTTATTTTTCATATACACCTTATACAAACAGCCTAAAGGTAATTTAATAGAATATTTGTAATAATTTTGTGTATTAAACAAAGTTTGTATACATTGAGCCATCAGAAAACAAAGTTTTCACTATCTTAGTCTGACTCAAAAAATTCCGTATTTCGGAATATTCCGTAATTCGGAATATTTGGATATGGGATACTCGACCTGTAATATAATTTGTATTATTTTATGTAATCCAATCATCTTTGTATTATTCTTATAATTTTTATACTCATAGTTGTATTGTTCTAATAATTTGTGTGTGTGTAGATCTGGCTGTGATACTAACCAGTGCCTCCCCAGCCACTGACCCCTGCCATACCCTTTACTGGAACATTTACAACTAATAGGCAACGGAACATAGCTATTATTCTTTATTTATTTATTAACAGTTTCTTATATAGCGCAGCAAATTCCGTTGCGCTTTACGATTTGAAATAACAATAACAAACTGGGTGATAACAAACAGTCATAGAGGTAGGAAGGCCCTGCTCGCAAGCTTACAATCTATAGACAACCCCATGTGACATTACCTACCTTTGTAACTTTGTGACATCACTTCAGCACTTTCAGGTTATTGCTGGGACTATTTTTAACATAAACTTGATATCTTGTCCACACAAAATTCTTGATGTGTGTAGTTACAGGAGCTGTCTTCAATCACACTACAGCACATTACTTGAGCCGTTCATACTGGAAAGTTTATATTGTTTGTGTCTGTATATTTTTATTGATCATTATGTTGTATGTTATATTAAGTTAATTAAACATATTCTTTACTATAACAGACCTGTTTACTACTTGAGATTGTGCATCCTTTCTTTTGCTTAAGAGCAATAATTTGCCCATTACTTCCGGTGTCACTAGTGTCTTTTATTGCAGCCAGTTTAAAATATGTGGAGGCCCCAGGGCAACTAACTTCTGGCAACTGCTACCAATACAATTGTTAATATGAAATACTGGGAATATTATTAAAAAATATAATGTGTAACAGTATGTTTTCACACAATTTTCACATTATTTTAGTTTCCTTTTAGAGTAAATATGCAGAAATCTCCTCCTTGCATCCATTTAGGATACTGATTGCATTTCCCATACTGGGAGCTTCCTGGGCCCTTCTGCTTGTACGTCACAGTAAGATGGCGTTGGCCATGGGGGGATTGGAGGGCTGCTGGTGCGACACTTACGAGTTGGTGTCTTCCTCCTCAAAGATACAATGGGAATACATATGTTTTATCGACATTTACGCTGCCGTCAGGATGCGGTTAAGATACCAGCGTTCGGAATCCCGGCAATCCGGACACCAACGTCAGAATCCCTACATGAATTGAAATGCCAGCGTCGGAATGCCAGTGTCGGAATGCTGAACGCCAGAATCCAGATCGAGCCACCACCAGACTTCACTACTGGTAAGATACGGATGAGGGGATTAGGTTTAGGCTGCGGGGGGTGGGTTAGGGTTAGGCTGCGGGGTTAGGAGAGTTCGGGTTAGGTGGCGGGTAAGGGGTGTTAGGGTTAGGCACCACCGGGGAGTGTTAGGCTGTGGAGAGGGGGGATAGATGTGGAGAGGGGGGATAGGTGTGTGTGTGTGGGGGGGGGGGTTGGGGAGTGTTGGGAGGTAGGGGGCTCAGGGGTATTAGATGTATTCCCTGCTGACAGCAATGTAATGTAGACAGGAGAATGCTTATGATGTAGTAATGTGATTTAAAGCATGTTAACTGTGTCGGCATTAAAACTTCAAACATGATAGTAAAGCAATTTTACACAAGGAGGAACATTTTACAAAAGGAAGAGTAATGTTTAGAAAATCTCAATTGAGATCTAGTACATGCTTTTAATTGCAATAAAGCAACATGCGGGTTATGGAAAATAACAGGCAGCTCTATTTCTTACCGTTATTATCAGCATTTATATAGCGTCAGCATACGCTACATTGCTTTACACTTGGGAACAAATACAGTAGTAACAGAAGACTGGTAACAAGAGACAAAGAGGTCAGATGGCCCCTATGTCTTGTGAGGTCCTACAGCAGCAAAAGGCCTTTCAAATACAAATCAGGGTAATCATTACTAATATATGGATACATCAGTCACAACAATTCTAGTCTATGAGTGCAAACACCAGCACAGAAAATAACACAAACAGGGCGAGCTGTAGGGAGGGTGCAGGGTAGTCAGCATGTCAGCACAATTTCCCGTTCTGTGAGAAGAGGAGAATGGGGGAGGGCTGTTACACGTTACCAAACTCCTCACGTGGGGGATGGTGCTTATAGTCTCTGAATTGGTACTGTTTGCCTGAATCTATATACGTACACTTGGGGCATATTCAGTACAGTTGTATAAGTGACACAGCAATACATTTCAGTCTAATTAAGTGGTAAATGCCATTGTTATCAGCTGGCCCTCATTTTGCAGACCTGGTTTAGTTCCTGAGAGTTTGCTCTGTTCCTCTGTGTCCCTGATATATGTATTATTGCCAAGTGTCATTGATTTCTGGAAGCAGAAGTTACCTGAAGGTGCTGGAATGGCCACAGTTGGGCTCATAGAGGCTTATGAGAACTACTAGATGGCCTACAATAAATGTTACAATATTAGTCATCAATTAAGAGCTCTAGGACCATATACTGAAAACAGTAATGCCCCCTACAAACTCAGCGATCCACTGCTGAGCTGCCCAATGGCGGATTTGGCCGACGGGCGACCCGGTGGCGGGGGGGACGGGTGACGGGTGAGTGAAGTTTCTTCACTCCCCCAGTCACCCAGCTCCATAGCAGTGCATGCTAATATTGACGAGATTGGCCATATTAGCCTGCATGCATAAGCGACCCGGCATCAATGATGAACGAATGTGGGTCCGCGCATCATTCAACATTGGTGCATACACACTGAACGATATGAACGAGTTCTCCTTCGTAATGAACGAGAACGTTCATATCATTCAGTTAGATCTTCAAGTGTGTGGGGCCCTTAAGAAACAATTTTAGTGGCTAATTTGTTGCTAGCCATGTTACAGAAAAATGAAATAGATTTCTAATATCCATATTAACATATATTACTGGGTACTTTATACATTATATGTAGGTTTTCCTACTGAATTATGAGGTAATTAGGTCAGAACTCACCATTTATTCAGATTATATGTGCACTTATATTGGAATTTACAGACAGTAAAAGAAGACACAAACTAGTAATAGTTGCAGGTGGCAATTGACTCAGCAGCAAATCCCAGGTTTATCACCTGCTACCTTTATCTCATACATTTTTTTTCATCACAATCTCAGCTGCATGATTAAGATCTCACACAAGCTGAGGCTGGCTGGGTATGAGGTAAATAGCCTGGGGTGCTGCTTTTTTTCCAGCACTGAAAGAGAGGAACACTGAGGGGCAGGGCTCCTGAAAGCTACAGTACAAAGCAGCTAAACAGCTTAACTACAATCCACAATGGATTGTAAATAATGGATCCGTATAGCTCAGGGGGGTACACACAGAGAGATCCGTGCTTCATTTCTAAGCAATCTGAATAGATTGCTTGGAAATTAAGCACTGATCTCTCCGTGTGTATGCCCATAGCAATAGCGATGTGCGGCCCCGTGCGTCGCTATTGCTGGTTCTAGATTGACAGGCACAATCTAGTAGATCGCTCACTTCACTGCTGTGAATGGGAGGGGGATGTGTGCTGAACATTCTGTGCTAGATCGCTCAGCACACATCTCCCCGTGTGTACCCCACTTTAGAGTGTGTGTGTGTGTGTGTGTGTGTGTGTGTGTGTGTGTGTGTGTGTGTGTGTAGAAGGAGGGAGCGGAGGAGATATGTAATAATAATTGTATTTATATAGCGCTCTTTCTAGAATAGGACTCAAGTCGCTTAACAGATAGAATGAACATAACACAGTCAGTAGCGGATCTTGCCACGGGCAAGCAGGACTTTTGCCTGGGGCGCCGCCTTCCGGAGGGCGCCGGCGCCATCTGGAGGGCGCCGCACCCTGGCAAGATCCACTGCTGCTGTGGTGCCCGCCGCGGCCCGCTATCCCGCTGTGAAGGGAAACTAGACGCTATGTAATGATGTGCGGTGCGCGTTGACGTCATCGCGCACCGCACAGCAAAAGTCCTCTCCACGAAGGGAACTAGACGCTTAGCGTCTAGTTTACCTTCGTGGAGAGGACCTTTGCTGTGCGGTGTGCGATGACGTCACCGCGCACCGCACATCCTACAACAGTACAGGGGGCGTAACTGACCACGCCCCCTGTATGAAGCCACGCCCCCTAATGCCGCCCGGGGCGCCAGAAGCCCCGGAACCGGCCCTGAACACAGTACAGAAACAATGAAGTGCAGAAAAACTTTTCAGAAAATACAGAGAGCATGGAGATACTAAAGGCATATTAAGGGAATCCTTGAGTAAACAGGAAAGTCTTCAGTCTGTTTTTAAAGAACTCTAGAGTGTATGTCTTATAAAATAGGTTACTGATGGTCACTCCTCCTCGGTAGTTAATCCTGGGTAGAGTAGGGTGCAGCGTTTCCTCCATTGCAACATGCCGTGTGATGGCATGTAGCTTTCGCCTTATAGCCTGATTAAATGGTTTAACCAACAGTGGAACCATTGGCTTATTTATAATGTGTACGATGCACACGGGCCCCTGAGTCCAGCGGGGACAACACCGCACCCATTTTTTTAATACATACCCCTCCGGAGTCCCACTCTGATGTCAGCAGCGCTGTAAAATTCAGAGAGAATGGCCGCCACACCATTTTCCCAGAGATCTGCGCATACGCATTAAGGCCCGTACACACTGGTCGATATATCGGCCGTTCTTTTGAACGGCCGATATATCGCGGGACCGTCGGCCAGTGTGTACGGCCGATATCTGTGAACTCCGTCGTTCACAGACGTATCGCGTCGGCCGCACAGCCGACGGCCAATATATCTACCGATATATTGGCGCGTCGCTGTGTGTGTACGGGGCGGTCGGCCGACCGCCCGTACACATGCTGCGGCGGCCGGCGGTGATTGACAGCTGAACTGGGCGGGCGTGTGTACACGCCCGCCCAGTTTTTGATGTCAGTCCCCGACGGATCGAGCAGTGTGTATGCTGAACACACTGCTCGATCCGTCCATAGATATATCTGCAGATCAATTGATCTGCAGATATATCTATTAGTGTGTACCCACCTTTAGGTTCTGAGTAGTCTAGTGCTCAGACTCTTTACAGCGCTGGCAGAGAGGAGGGGGCCCGGACAGAGAAGGCTGCACACGGGGCGGCTACTCTCTTAAAATGCCCCTGAATGGAATTGTGGGTGCATGCGCAGTGGACAGCTGAAGTTTCTGTGTGCGCATACGACCGTGATAGGCAACCTGATATGCTACAGGTCCCGCAATGGGGGTCCCTCTGACCTTCAAAAATGTGTAACCAAGGAAACAGCCACCGAACTGTAATAGCATATCAACAGGCCTATCAAACAAGCTATAACCAATATATATCACAACAAAGCTGGAAGGCGCTAGGGGCTGCATATGAAGGCTTGGCATGACGCATGTGGCCCTGGCCCCAATGGCTATCTGTTGCCTATTACTGGCATAGGAGCTCTGCTATGGACAGAACTTATCTTTACTTGGTGTGATTAGGGTTACCACCTCATGCATCATCGATTCCTGGAGATCCACCCCCCCAATCCCAACCCCCCAACCCACCTCCCCGCTGCACCAAGCAATGTTCATGTAAATAAAATGATGTACCATATTTATAAAATATTTTCCGTACAAACAATCTAAATGAAACAGTGTATCTATATAAATAGGAATATAATAGTCGCCACTTGGATAAATTACAGGCATTGGGTGCCTTAAAACTAGAATGTGTGAAAGGGAAAAATCATGGAAGTGTACGTGTTGCACACAACCTAATCAATATCAAGCTTCAACAGGTTAAACAAACAAATGCACTACTAAAAGGGGTCTGTTAGTGATTAAAAAATATACATATATCTATATATAACTTGAGCTTCTATATGTTTCATGCATGCTCATTATATTATAAATATATGTGTGACATGCCTGTCAGCTCTCGTTGCTCTTCTCACATGAGCCGGGCCAGCGTTATTTCACCACCGTAGCCCAGGGAAATGCTGAGGAAGAGCTGCCGATGGCAGCGTCACTGCAGCTTCGGCTCAGTCTGCGGTCTGCAAGTGCAGCCAGGGGAAACGCTGAGGAAGAGCTGCCGATGGCTGCGTTGCGGCAGTTTGGCTCAGTCTGGGCTAAACACATTCTTGCGAGATTTGATGTCACCATCTTACAAGACAGTCACTGTAGTTCACTGAGTTCCTCGGCTGCCAAGGAGCACTGCTGATGCTCCCAGGGTCCCCTTATTCCTGGAGACTCCAGGAATACGGGTGAAGGGAAAATCCTCCTGGAGGGTCGCCACCAAATTCTGGAGAATCCAGGAAATCAGGGAGAGGTGTCAACCCTAGGTGTGATGCCAGCAGCCATCAAAAAGTAGCATGCGCTAGTGATAGCCATAGCAATCCCAATTACTGGCACTGAATGGCAAAAGCATCTCCATCAGATTGGAGAGATTAAAGGTTGCCAATTGCCAGTTTCCGATAGCCATCCCCGGCGAAGGACTGGCAAAGAAATCAGTTTAATCCAGTAACGCACATTACATAGATAAATAATAACCACAGACATCAATGTGTGTGTGATAATGATTTTTTTTTTTTAAAGCCCCTGCCAATCCACAAGGTGGAACTAATGCTCCCGCCCACTATTCCGTCACTGATTTTAAATCCCAGCGCCTGTAACAGCAGTGAGTGGGGAAAGCAGAGGGATGACCATTTTGTGGCTGCTAAGAGACGCTTTGTGCTGTGTGACCTGTGGAATCACCGCCCAGCCACTGGCCAGGAACTGCTGTCTCCCCGCATTGTCCGTGCTCACTGCTCAGGCAGCCGGAAAGAGGCTGTGTATTCTCCGACATCTAGGATCCAGTTACCTCAGGCTGTGATTGGCCGCACAGTCCCCCGGGCTCTCTGCTACAACCAGCTCTGCTGCTGCACAGTCACAGTGAGTGAATGCTCTGCAGGACGCATGGCTGTGCATCATCTCTGACCTGAGCAGCATTGTGTCCCATCACTTACTGTGCTGCAGCCAGCTCTTACCTTCCATGTATTTTACTATGAGAGCCCAGTCTCTCGCCCACCCCTGGAATGGGTCAGACCGGGCATGGCTGTGCCGGTGGCTGGAGGTGACCACGGCGAGCCTGCAGGAACTGCACCAAATGCGGCAGGAGGCCGAGCAGCGGGTGAGGGGGGTGCTTGGGGACGGGCACTGCATGGTGAGCCACTCGGCAGCGGAGGAGAGGGGGGCACCTGCAGCATCTACAGTAAGAAGGCATATAGACCCGGAGGACCTCGTTGGCCAGGTCCCAGAGCTAGGTCACATTCAAGAGGAGGAGGGTGATGTGCGGCTGTGGGGGTATAAGGAGAAAGGACATAATAATATATCCCTAGGTGCACAAGGTAGACCAGAGTTCCCCATCTTATCTTGCAAATTCTTAGCAGGCCAGGCTCAGGGAGAAACTGCTCACCATGGCAGGACCTCAGCGGGCCAGGCTCAGGGAGAACCTGCTCAACATAACAGGCCCTCATCGGGCCAGGATCAGGGAGAACCTGCTCACCATGGCAGGACCTCAGCGGGCCAGGATCAGGGAGAACCTGCTCACCATGGCAGGACCTCAGCGGGCCAGGCTCAGGGAGTACCTGCGCACCATGGCAGGACCTCAGCGGGCCAGGCTCAGGGAGAACCTGATCACCATGGCAGGACCTCAGCGGGCCAGGCTCAGGGAGTACCTGCGCACCATGGCAGGACCTCAGCGGGCCAGACTCATTGGAGGACTTCAGCAGGACAGAACCAGGAGAAGAAGGTTGTAACCGGTACCATGGATAAGACCCAGGGACCCACGTGGGCCAGATCACTTGCTGCAGAAGCAGAGGTTGTGGATCACATGGAAGAGATTCCTGTATTGAATGAAGGGAGCGAGGTGAGATTCTACTTCTAAACACTGTGATATTCTGCACTTGATGATGGCACCCTATTTGTACTATGGTAAAATGTATCTAAGATATAAAAACAAATATACACTTTCCTTAAATGTACTGATGCAGGAGCTTACACTTCACTTTTTGAAGGCCACACAGTAGCATAGATACACAGGAAATGTCTTCACGTCTATGGAGGCCACAAAAGGGTAAAACATACACCTGTACCTATCTGGATAAAAAGTGCATGTTTGTGTAAGGTGTGTTGAGGATGTCTAATTGCAGGGCAAAGTCTCCCTACTCAGATGTAAAGTGCTTTCAGCAATGTTTGTGTGCTATTAAAGGTAATAGTGAAACAAATTACAGTACTTGTTTAGCGATCAATCTTTATGACCCTTTTCTGTGCAATATATGGCTACTCTTCAATAATAAAATATTTCTGCCACGAGACAGAGCAGTCGTTGCTGGTAAACTCCCCTTTGGGACCTAGTCCTTTTTATTACACCCCCCAAGGCTTAAAGCTGTAGCCCCCAGTCAGCTGTGGGAGTCATAGTTTCTCATTTTAAAATTGGGGAAAGCAGTAAGTAGCTGATTGCTTGTAGTTTCATATTAGTCCATACAGAGTCCCAGAAAATGTCTGCAGGGTACACCCTGGGGGTTCTAGCTAAGGGAACTGTAAAAGGGTCCCTTCTGCATAGAAATTCAGCTTTAAATAAGGGACAGGTACATAGATATTACAGCCTTTTGCAAAACAATCTCATCAGTGTGTGTGTGTGTGTGTGTGTGTGTGTTTTTTCCAGCTGCACACATCACTAATAATTATGGTACAGATACATTAAAAAAAATAATCCTGAACGCTGTGATAAACTTGATAAATTAAAATGTATTCCTATCACCATAGGGTTAATACCAATACACAAACCTATAAAATACAGGGCAATTGAACACGATATAGTCAATGTTGGGTTGCCTGCACAGTCTATTTTTTCTTGCGAGGCCGGGACCGTGCATCGGCATCGCAAGCTGTGTACACACGGTGCGATATGCCCTAACTTTCCTTACGATTTTGACTATAGTCCAAATCGTAAGGAAAGTTAAGTGAATATTGCACCTTGTGTATGCACCTTAAGATGTGAACCCATTCGGTTATGGTAAAGGAACTACGCATCTCTCTGTAATGCGCCGAAAAATATGTGACATTAGTGGCCGTGAGCTTCCAGAGAAACTGTTGGATTACCTGCAACTTAAATTGCTCCTCCTGGCCCGATCTCACCCTGGATTTGTGGACTTTTGCACACACTCCTATGAGGCTGTGAACAAAAATAGGCAAGGATGGAGGTAACACAAGTGTGACATATAGCTGCCCTTAGGCCGGTACACACCTGCACAACCATCAGTTGTGCCAATGATTGGGGCATTTTTCCGTTGCCCCGGACCATAGCAGATTGCCAGTACACATTACCCAATGTAATGAACAACAGAACAATCTCTCGTTCCATCCTTCATTACAATGCATCGGGTCACACACAATATCTTCTGGCTGACCAGAAGGCGCTGCGTGCGACCTACAGGAGCTTGAATTGGGCATACAAACTAGGTGATATGCATGATAATTCCAATATCACGCTAGTGTGTACCTGGGCTTACTCGTGGCGCAGGGGGATCTGCTGTTGATTTACTGTCCGGTATAATTGTCCATTCAGTGTAGAAGATCATATTTAAAATTGGATATGGGACATTTTTACTTTAAAATGAGAAAATACTGAGCAAATATTTAAACTGATACAGTAACGATTCTGAGTAAAACAATAATACAATTTTGCTCAAACGTTACTCCTTGGTAAACGTACCAAAACAAATTCTTCCATTTGCTTAGATCAGTGCCACCAGGTGGCCAAACTATCAATTGCGGTCAAAAGATTAGATCAGCGTTTCCCAAATTCAGTCCTCAGGGCACCCTAACAATGCATGTTTTCCAAGTTTTTTTTTTCCACAGAACCACAAGTAAAATGATTAGTTCCAAATATGGATCTTTTAACCACTTAACTTATTTCTCTTTAAAAAAAAAAAATGCTCAGAAATTGTGGTTTTTATAATGATTTACATAGGTTAAGAACATCTATTTAAGAGGGAGGTCCCTCTGAGATTGACAGTTACAGTAAGATTAACTGTACCTTTCTGACCATGTCACGTAAAGCCCAGCCTGTGCAGATTCATTTAATATGTGAGAGAAAATGAGCCGATGCAGGGACATTACTTTAGGATTTATTATAGATACTAGGTTAATACATAACCACAATATAAAACAAATCATTGTGGCAACCTAGAAAGCTATGATAGGGCTATGGCATCTGTAAGCCAAAACTTCACCTTCAACAATGACGCCTATTCTACTAATAGAGGAGTCTGTGTCGAAGGTTTGGCATACCAAATCCGGTTATGGATCAATTGGTTGACACGGAAAAGGTTGACATGATGTTTGTTTTTGTTTTGTTTTTTTAAATGTTTTTTGTTGTAGTTTTCTTTGTAACATAACCAGGAACCCCAATTAGTGCACCTCGTCACCTTGCATGGCGATTGGTTACTATTCCAGTTGAACTCCATGTGGATGGTAAAGTATGAAAGTTTAAAATCAATAAATCTGTGTTTATAAACAAAACAACTCACGTCGACTTAATGCGTGTCGACCTAACATCCGGATACCACCAAATCCACAGTGACGCTTGGAAGCCTTGTGACATGGTCACTGAATTATTGTTCTCGCCACAGGTTCCATTCCCATTCCATTTTAATATATATAGATATATATCTATATCTATATCATACACACATACACACACACACGTTGAGTATCCCTTATCCAAGATGCTTGGGACCAGAGGTATTTTGGATATCGGATTTTTCCGTATTTTGGAATAATTGCATACCATAATGATATATCATGGCGATAGGCCCCAAGTCTAAGCACAGAATGCATTTGTGTTTCATATACAACTTATACACACAGCCTGAAGGTAATTTTAGTCCATATTTTTTATAACTTTGTGCATTAAACAAAGTGTGTCTACATTCACACAATTCATTTATGTTTCATATACACCTTATACACACAGCCAGAAGGTCATTTAATACAATTTCTCTAACGTCCTAGTGGATGCTGGGACTCCGTCAGGACCATGGGGAATAGCGGGCTCCGCAGGAGACAGGGCACATCTAAATAAAGCTTTTAGGATCACATGGTGCGTACTGGCTCCTCCCCCTATGACCCTCCTCCAAGCCTCAGTTAGGTTTTTGTGCCCGTCCGAGAAGGGTGCAATCTAGGTGGCTCTCCTAAAGAGCTGCTTAGAAAAAGTTTTTTTTTAGGTTTAAATCTCAGTGAATCCTGCTGGCAACAGGATCACTGCATCGAGGGACTTAGGGGAGAGATTTCCAACTCACCTGCGTGCAGGATGGATTGGAGTCTTAGGCTACTGGACACTTAGCTCCAGAGGGAGTCGGAACACAGGTCCTCCTGGGGTTCGTCCCGGAGCCGCGCCGCCGATCCCCCTTACAGACGCTGAAGACGGAGGTCCGGAAAGCAGGCGGCAGAAGACTCCTCAGTCTTCATGAAGGTAGCGCACAGCACTGCAGCTGTGCGCCATTGTTGCTACACGTCTCACTGATTCAGTCACGGAGGGTGCAGGGCGCTGCTGGGGGCGCCCTGGGCAGCAATATTAAATACCTTTAGTGGCAAAATAAATACATCACATATAGCCATTAAGGCTATATGTATGTATTTAACCCAGGCCAGTTTTCTTAAAACCCGGGAGAAAAGCCCGCCAAAAAAGGGGCGGAGCTTATTCTCCTCAGCACTCAGCGCCATTTTCCTGCTCAGCTCCGCTGGTGAGGAAGGCTCCCAGGACTCTCCCCTGCACTGCACTACAGAAACAGGGTAACAAAGAGAAGGGGGGCATAATTTGGCGATATTGATATATTAAAAGCGCTTATATCAAAAACAACACCTTCTAGGGTTGTTTATATACATTTATAGCGTTTTTGGTGTGTGCTGGCAAACTCTCCCTCTGTCTCCCCAAAGGGCTAAGAGGGTCCTGTCTTCGATTAGAGCATTCCCTGTGTGGCTGCTGTGTGTCGGTACGTGTGTGTCCGCATGTATGAGGACGATGTTGGTGTGGAGGCAGAGCAATTGCCGGTAATGGTGATGTCACCCCCTAGGGAGTCGACACCGGAATGGATGGCTTTAGTTATGGAATTACGTGATAATGTTAGCACATTACAAAAGTCAGTTGACGAAATGAGACGGCCGGAAAACCAGTTAGTACCGGCTCAGGCGTCTCAGACACCGTCAGGGGCTGTAAAACGTCCCTTACCTCAGTCAGTCGACACGGGTACCGACAGATGAATCTAGTGTCGACGGTGAAGAAACAAACGTATTTTCCAATAGGGCCACACGTTATATGATCACGGCAATGAAGGAGGCTTTGCAGATCTCTGATACTGCTGGTACCTCAAAAAGGGGTATTATGTGGGGGGTGAAAAAACTACCTGTAGCTTTTCCAGAATCAGAGGAATTGAATGACGTGTGTGACGAAGCGTGGGTTAACCCAGATAGAAAACTGCTAATTTCCAAGAAGTTATTGGCATTATACCCTTTCCCACCAGAGGTTAGGGCGCGCTGGGAAACACCCCCTAGGGTGGATAAGGCGCTCACACGTTTATCAAAGCAAGTGGCGTTGCCGTCTCCTGATACGGCCGCCCTCAAGGATCCAGCAGATAGGAGGCTGGAAACTACACTGAAGAGTATATACACACATACTGGTGTTATACTGCGACCGGCAGTAGCCTCAGCCTGGATGTGCAGTGCTGGGGTAGTGTGGTTGGATTCTCTGACTGAAAATATTGATACCCTGGATAGGGACAGTATTTTATTGACTCTAGAGCAATTAAAGGATGCTTTTCTTTATATGCGAGATGCTCAGAGGGATATTTGTACTCTAGCATCAAGAGTAAGCGCGATGTCCATATCTGCCAGAAGAAGTTTATGGACGCGACAGTGGTCAGGTGATGCGGATTCCAAAAGGCATATGGAAGTATTGCCATATAAAGGAGAGGAATTATTTGGGGTCGGTCTTTCGGACCTGGTGGCCACGGCAACTGCCGGCAAATCCACTTTTTTACCTCAGACCCCCTCCCAACAGAAAAAGACACCGTCTTTTCAGCCGCAGTCCTTTCGCTCCTATAAAAACAAGCGACCAAAAGGACAGTCTTATCTGCCGCGAGGCAGAGGAAAGGGTAAGAGAGGGCAGCAAGCAGCCCCTGCCCAGGACCAGAAGCCCGCCCCGGGTTCTACAAAGCCATCAGCATGACGCTGGGGCTTTACAAGCGGACTCAGGAGCGGTGGGGGGTCGACTCAAGATTTTCAGCAATCAGTGGGCTCGCTCACAAGTGGACCCGTGGATCCTGCAGATAATATCTCAGGGTTACATGTTGGAGTTCGAAAGGTCTCCCCCTCGCCGGTTCCTAAAGTCTGCTTTACCAACGTCTCCCTCAGAAAGGACGTCGGTTTTGGAAGCCATTCACAAGCTGTATTCTCAGCAGGTGATAGTCAAGGTACCCCTCCTACAACAGGGAAAGGGGTATTATTCCACACTATTTGTGGTACCGAAGCCGGACGGTTCGGTAAGACCTATTCTAAACCTGAAATCCTTGAACCTGTACATACAGAAATTCAAGTTCAAGATGGAGTCACTCAGAGCAGTGATAGCGAATCTGGAAGAAGGGGACTTCATGGTGTCCCTGGACATAAAAGATGCTTATCTGCATGTCCCAATTTACCCCTCACACCAAGGGTATCTCAGGTTCGTGATACAAGACTGTCATTATCAGTTTCAAACGCTGCCGTTTGGTTTGTCCACGGCCCCTCGGGTCTTTACCAAGGTAATGACCGAAATGATGGTTCTTCTACGAAGAAAAGGCGTATTAATTATCCCTTACTTGGACGATCTCCTGATAAGGGCAAAGTCCAGAGAACAGCTGGAAGTCGGTGTAGCACTAACCCAGGTAGTGCTTCAGCAACACGGGTGGATTCTGAATCTTCCAAAATCTCAATTGACCCCGACAACTCGTCTGCTGTTCCTGGGAATGATTCTGGACACGGTTCAGAAAAAGGTGTTTCTCCCGGAGGAGAAAGCAAGGGAGTTATCCGAACTTGTCAGGAACCTCCTAAAACCAGGAACTGTGTCAGTACATCAATGCACAAGAGTCCTGGGAAAGATGGTGGCTTCTTACGAAGCGATTCCATTCGGCAGATTCCATGCACGGACATTTCAGTGGGATCTGCTGGACAAATGGTCCGGATCGCATCTGCACATGCATCAGCGGATAACACTGTCACCAAGAACAAGGTTGTCTCTCCTGTGGTGGTTGCAGAGTGCCCATCTGTTAGAGGGCCGCAGATTCGGCATACAGGACTGGGTCCTGGTGACTACGGATGCCAGCCTACGAGGCTGGGGAGCAGTCACACAGGGAAGAAACTTCCAGGGCGTGTGGTCAAACCTGGATACGTCCCTTCACATAAATATACTGGAGCTAAGAGCGATCTACAATGCTCTAAGCCTGGCAAAATCGCTGCTTCAGGGTCAGCCGGTGTTGATCCAGTCGGACAACATCACGGCAGTCGCCCACGTAAACCGACAAGGCGGCACGAGAAGCAGAAGAGCAATGACAGAAGCTGCAAGGATTCTGCGCTGGGCGGAGAATCATGTCATAGCACTGTCAGCAGTGTTCATCCCGGGAGTGGACAACTGGGAAGCAGACTTCCTCAGCAGACACGACCTTCACCCGGGAGAGTGGGGACTTCATCCAGAAGTCTTCCACATGATTGTGAACCGTTGGGAAAGACCAAAGGTGGACATGATGGCGTCTCGCCTCAACAAAAAATTGGACAGATATTGCGCCAGGTCAAGAGACCCTCAGGCAATAGCTGTGGACGCTCTGGTAACACCGTGGGTGTACCAGTCAGTGTATGTGTTCCCTCCTCTGCCTCTCATACCAAAGGTACTGAGAATTATACGGAAAAGAGGAGTAAGAACAATACTGGTGGCTCCGGACTGGCCAAGAAGAACTTGGTATCCGGAACTTCAAGAGATGCTCACGGAGGATCCATGGCCTCTACCTCTAAGAAGGGATCTGCTTCAGCAGGGACCTTGTATGTTCCAAGACTTACCGCGTCTGCGTTTGACGGCATGGCGGTTGAACGCCGGATTCTAAAAGAAAAGGGCATTCCAGAGGAAGTTATTCCTACCTTGATTAAGGCTAGAAAGGAAGTGACTGTACAACATTATCACCGCATTTGGCGAAAATATGTTGCGTGGTGTGAGGCCAAGAAGGCTCCAACGGAAGAATTTCAATTGGGTCGATTCTTACATTTCCTGCAAGCAGGATTGTCTATGGGCCTAAAATTGGGGTCCATTAAAGTTCAAATTTCGGCCTTATCAATCTTCTTCCAGAAGGAATTGGCATCAGTGCCTGAAGTACAAACTTTTGTCAAAGGTGTACTACATATACAACCCCCAATAGTGCCTCCAGTGGCACCGTGGGATTTGAACGTAGTTTTGAATTTTCTCAAATCTCATTGGTTTGAGCCTCTAAAATCGGTAGATTTAAAATACCTTACATGGAAGGTAACCATGCTATTGGCCCTGGCTTCAGCCAGGAGAGTTTCAGAGTTGGCGGCTTTATCATACAAAAGCCCATATCTGATTTTCCATTCGGACAGGGCAGAACTGCGGACACGTCCTCATTTTCTCCCTAAGGTGGTTTCGGCTTTTCACTTGAACCAGCCTATTGTGGTGCCTGCGGCTACTAGCGACTTGGAGGACTCCAAGTTACTGGACGTTGTCAGAGCATTAAAAATATATATTTCAAGGACAGCTGGAGTCAGAAAATCTGACTCGTTGTTTATATTGTATGCACCCAACAAGATGGGTGCTCCTGCGTCTAAACAGACGATTGCACGTTGGATCTGTAGCACAATCCAACTTGCACATTCTGTGGCAGGCCTGCCACAGCCTAAATCTGTAAAGGCCCACTCCACAAGGAAAGTGGGCTCATCTGGGGCGGCTGCCCGAGGGGTCTCGGCATTACAACTTTGCCGAGCAGCTACGTGGTCAGGGGAGAACACGTTTGTAAAATTTTACAAATTTGATACTCTGGCTAAGGAGGACCTGGAGTTCTCTCATTCGGTGCTGCAGAGTCATCCGCACTCTCCCGCCCGTTTGGGAGCTTTGGTATAATCCCCATGGTCCTGACGGAGTCCCAGCATCCACTAGGACGTTAGAGAAAATAAGAATTTACTTACCGATAATTCTATTTCTCATAGTCCGTAGTGGATGCTGGGCGCCCATCCCAAGTGCGGATTGTCTGCAATACTTGTACATAGTTATTGTTACAAAGATCGGGTTATTACTATTGTTGTGAGCCATCTTTTCAGAGGCTACTTCGTTTTTTTTGTTATCATACTATTAACTGGATTCAGATCACAAGTTGTACGGTGTGATTGGTGTGGCTGGTATGAGTCTTACCCGGGATTCAAGATCCTTCCTTATTGTGTACGCTCGTCCGGGCACAGTACCTAACTGAGGCTTGGAGGAGGGTCATAGGGGGAGGAGCCAGTACGCACCATGTGATCCTAAAAGCTTTATTTAGATGTGCCCTGTCTCCTGCGGAGCCCGCTATTCCCCATGGTCCTGATGGAGTCCCAGCATCCACTACGGACTATGAGAAATAGAATTATCGGTAAGTAAATTCTTATTATTTTGAATAACTGTGTGTATTAAACAAAGTTTGTGTACATTGAGCCATCAAAAAAACAAGTTTCACTATTTCACTCTCACTCAAATAGTCCGTATTTCAGAATATTCCGTATTTTGGATATGGGATACTCAATAAAAAAATAAAAAAATAAATATATATAAAAATATAAATAAATATATAGATATATAGATATATATCTATATATCTATATCTATCTATATCTATATATATATATATATATATATATATATATATATATATATATATATATATCTCTAGGTTGAACATGTGAAAATGTCTAGAGCGATGTCGGCGCGATATGCTGTTTCGGAACAACATTTTGTCTACATCGCTCACTGTGTATGCATGATTGCGTGCTCCCACTAGCATTAGACACTTGGTTGTATGTTCTGCACATAAAACCGAGCGTTGTCGCTAGCATCTTGTAGTGTGCTAATGAAGGACGGAACATCTTTGTTCCGCCCTTCATTAGCATCGCCCCAGTGTGTACACACAATCTGGGCTGACGGGGATTTGTTTTCCGACGTCGAAACGATTCCCCGTCGCTCTGGTGCAGGGATGAGGAACCTTCGGCCCTCCAGCTGTTGTTGAACTACACATCCCAGCATGCCCTGCAACAGTTTTAGCATGCCCAAATAGTAAAACTGTAGCGAGGCATGCTGGTATGTGTAGTTCAACAACAGCTGGAGGACCGAAGGTTCCCCATCCCTGCTCTAGTGCATACCCGGCATTAATGTCTGGAAAGCTCCCCATTGTATTTTACATCCAGGGCTAGGATCTTGAATTGGAACTTATATACAGCTGCAAAGCTCCTCGTTGTGACTAGCTAGTTAGTTATTCATTGTTTTATCCACCACTGGGCAAGGTATAAAATATTTTCTGTGTAAAAAGTCTGTTTTGCAATCATGACACTGTCGAGTTCTGTAAGACTAATTATGGGGCAATCCAAAATGTGTACACTCTAGCTGTATATTTGGGCATACATTTTTATACAGTAATATACATCTGGCTTCTGTGTCTCCCCCTTTATCCAGCGGCCACTCTCTGTTTTCTCCTCTGAGCCTGCATCCCTGCGCAGAATTGGATCTGGGTCTTTGGCACCGCGTCTCAGATTGGGGAGTTCTGGAGTAACTAGCGATCTTCTGTATACAAGGAGGATGAGTGGGAACTGTTTATCTGCTCATAGCTCAGGTACTGGAGACTGTAATTCGGATGTGGTATATTATGTTGATATTGTCAATGATGACAGACAAAATGTTGACAATGGTATTTTCTAATAAATCGAACCCTAAAAAACTATTTCGACATTCTGTCAGTGTCTACACAATAACTACATACCATGTCAATTGGTATATCATTAGAGTGTCAGGTAATGCCTCCACTTACAAAGGATAGAACTATACACAATGCCACACCGATTCCCTGGGCCATTAATGCTACTCTGAAGAAAGTATTGAAAACTGCATCATTCGCCATCTGTAGTTCAATATTTTATAGCTTCCTCTTTAAGGAAAATATGTTTTGCATATGTACAACACTTTGTTTTTTGTTTACAACCAATGGGATCAACTTTGTTTCTTGTTATTGTAAAATATTTGTGACTTTCCAGCTAACATTGTTGCCAATATGAACAGAGGAGCACGTGTTGTGTTGCAGCCGTATGCCTTTTTATACAACCCCCCCCCCCCCACTTAGCTGCTTTACTTTCAAAGCGCTTCGTAATTTACTTCAACTGTCGCTCAAATGAAACCTCTTGGACCGGCCTACTACAAAGTATACTATTTAATTGGCTCTGCGAGTATAATCTGACTTCTCACAAAGACGAATTCAGCTGACCCGTCATTCTCTATTGTCACTGTGTTTAATGACTATAATTCTGTGGCACATGGGAGTAAAGTAACAGGCAATGCAGCATATGACACGTAGTAATTGTGTTCTCTCTCCTGCAGGCTTCTATGAAACCAGCGATTTGGACTCCACTTCCTCCTCTTGCTCTTCCCTTTGCAGTGACACCTCCTGCCACACATCCACCTCTGTCATGTCCCCACACCGAAGCTTGTCCATGCGACCCAGGTCTATAGACTGCGCTGCTGAGCGCAGAAAAGAGCTGCAAAATGGGAGGGTGCAAACAAAGAGACCAATGTCTGCAGGTAACATACCGTGCCATTCTCCAGATGTATTGTACTGAAGCTGTCATTTATATTATACACTTCTCTAGTAAATTTGGATCTGTCGTTTGCTGGTTCTCATGCTATCATGTCTGCTTTACAGAGGAGTTGTTGTCGTTGTTGTGTCTCATTTATTTATTTTTGCATTTGTCTCCCCTCCTCCTATCTGTGTTACTGTCTGGTTCTCTCCCCCACCTCTTATCCATCATGTCTCACTCTCCCAAGATGTCATGGGTGCTACTGACAGGATGATGCAGAGCTGTGTCCATGGTGATAGTTGAGGGGCCTTTTTTTATGTTACTTTAATCTATAATTTAAATGTATGTTGCTATCATGATTTGCTTGTAATTGTTGGTGGTCATTCCGATTTGTTCGCCAGCTGCAAGCGTTCGCTGTGCAGCGATGAGTAAAAAAAACGACACTTCTGCGTATGCGGCGCAATGCGCATGCACGACGTACTTTCACAACGGGCGATGTAGTTTCACACAAGGTCTTGCGAAGCTTTTCAGTCGCACTGCTGGCCGCAGAGTGATTGACATGAAGTGGGCGTTTCTGGGTGTCAACTGTCCGTTTTCAGGGAGTGTACGAAAAAACGCAGGTGTAGCTGGCCGAACGCAGGGCATGTTCGTGGCGTCAAAACAGGAACTACTGAAACCACCTCTGAACTGGCCTCCCACCTTTCTCTATTCCAGTCTGTCGTCAGTGCTCCAAACCGACCGCATCTGCCTCTCCTCTCCATTGGCACGTTATCCGGCAGATATGTTGACTGGTAGAAAAGGTTGACAAAAGGTTGACCGTATCGGAGTGAGCCTCCTTGCCCGAAACGTGGCAAGTGACGCGATCCTGCGAGGGTACATGTTTCCATGAATTGTGGTCCCATATGATGAAACATACAATTGACACACATAAAAACAACTTGTGTCGACCATCGTCATGTTGACTTTTTGACCCTGTGGGGTCGACCTAATGACTTTCTGCCTAGACACTATACCACACCCCGTTAGCTCCTCTTCCCCTTCAGAACCCACTTGAAACGTCTCGTCCTCGCATACTACCCTCCTATATGGTATGGAGCTGCTGGAGCTTGCCGAGGAGGGAGGGATGTTGGTTAAAACGAAATTTGAGAAATATTACTTCACAGTAAGGGTAGTAGATAAGTAGAATAGCCTCCCGTCAGTGGCGATAGATGCTAAGGGGTATATTTACTAAAGTGCAGGTTTTTAGAAGTGGAAATGTTGCCCATAGAAACCAATCAGATTCTATTATCTTCTAGAAGGAGCTAGATAAATGATATATGTAGAATTGCAATGGTTGCTATGGGCAACATCTCTACTTCTGAATACCTGCTCTTTAGTAACTATACCCACTAAGACAGTAGAGTAATTTTAAACATGATTGGGATAGGCATAAAGATATCCTTACAAAGAACAGATGGGGTTGAGGTTACCAAAAGGCTAAAAAATGGGCAGACTAGAGGGCCAGGTGGTTCTTCTGTGCTGTCAAATTCTATGTTTCTACTTGCCAAAGTGATAGATCAGGGCTGGCCAAACCGGTCCTCAAGATCTACCAACAGTTCATGTTTTACAGGCCTCCTGGAGATCTGTACAATTGTCAGTTATGAATGAATGCAGCAAATCTTAATTGGTAATGACTACATCTGTGCACCACCTAGATCAGAGGTTCTCAAACTCGGTCCTCGGGGGCACACACAGTGCATGTTTTGCAGGTAACCCAGCAGGTGCACAGGTGTATTAATTACTCACTGACACATTTTAAAAGGTCCACAGGTGGAGCTAATTATTTCACTTGCGATTCTGTGAGGAGACCTGCAAAACATGCACTGTGTGTGCCCCGAGGACCGAGTTTGAGAACCTCTGAGCTAGATGGTCTGAAAAATGTGAACTGTTGGTAGATCTCGAGGACTGGTTTGGCCAGCCATATCAGATAGATCTATGCTGGTGGATCTGGTGGGCATGCTGGTGGATCTAAGTTTTGAAATATAGCAAAGGTTCTCAAACGCGGTCCTCAAGGTACCCTAACAGTCCAGGTTTTAGGTATATCCATGGTTTAGCACAGATGGTTAAATCAAATTGCCTGAGGTGCTAATTAAATAACCTGTGGCCAAGCATTGTTAAACTTAAAACCTGGACTGCTGGGGTGCCTTGAGGACCGCGTTTGAAAACCTCTGACATATAGGATACTTTTATTTAAGATGTGGGAAATTTATTTAAGTATCTTTCCAGTTAATATGCATTGAGAATGAAGCTGCCTAAATCAATAAAATGGCAAGTCATACTCTTGGAGAAGTACATATGGAATTCTTAAAAGTGCTCTATCTACACAAATATCGTTCAAGGGCATTTTATTCTAAATGCTGAATGATTCACTCTATTTAGCATCTAACTAAGCTGCAGTCAGCAAGTAACTTCCTGTACCATAGTCGCTGTAACTGCAGTGTATGTATGTAGTCCTATACCATGATTGCTGTGATGGCACTGTGTGTGCAGAGCCCTGTACCATAGTCTCTGTAACTGCTCTGTATGTACGTAGTCCTATACCATGATTGCTGTGATGGCACTGTGTGCAGAGCCCTGTACCATAGTCTCTGTAACTGCTCTGTATGTACGTAGTCCTATACCATGATTGCTGTGATGGCACTGTGTGTGCAGAGCCCTGTACCATAGTCTCTGTAACTGCTCTGTATGTACGTAGTCTTATAACATGGGCCCTCATTCCGAGTTGTTCGCTCGGTAATTTTCTTCGCATCGCAGCGATTTTCCGCTAATTGCGCATGCGCAATGTTCGCACTGCGACTGCGCCAAGTAAATTTGCTAAGAAGTTTGGTATTTTACTCACGGCATTACGAGGTTTTTTCTTCGTTCTGGTGATCGTAATGTGATTGACAGGAAGTGGGTGTTTCTGGGCGGAAACTTGCAGTTTTATGGGAGTGTGAAAAAACGCTGCCGTTTCTGGGAAAAACGCGGGAGTGCCTGGAGAAACGGGGGAGTGCCTGGGCGAACGCTGGGTGTGTTTGTGACGTCAAACCATGGACGAAACTGACTGAACTGATCGCAGTGGCAGAGTAAGTGTCAAGCTACTCGGAAACTGCTTAGAAATTTCTAATCGCAATTTTCAGAATCTTTCGTTCGCAATTTTGCTAAGCTAAGATTCACTCCCAGTAGGCGGCGGCTTAGCGTGTGCAATGCTGCTAAAAGCAGCTTGCGAGCGAACAACTCGGAATGAGGGCCATGGTTGCTGTGATGGCAGTGTGTGTGTGTGTGTGTGTGTGTGTGTGTGTAGCTCTGTATCATGGGGGTCATTCCGAGTTGATCACTCGCTAGCAACTTTTTGCAGCGCTGCGATCAGATAGTCACCGCCTATGGGGTAGTGTGTTTTCACTTTGCAAGTGTGCAAACGCCTTTGCACCGGAGCGGTCCAAAAACAGTTCTTGCAGTTTCTGAGTAGCTCTGGACTTACTCAGCCGCTGCGATCACTTCAGTCTTTTTGGTCCCGGAATTGACGTCAGACACCTGCCCTGCAAACGCTTGGACACGCCTGCGTTTTTTCCCAAACACTCCCAGAAAACGGTCAGTTGACACCCATAAACGCCCTCTTTCTGTCAATCACCTTGCGATCGACTCTGCGAATGGATTCTTCGTTAAATCAATCGCCCAGCACTGATCCCCTTTGTACCCGTACGAGGCGCCTGCACATTGCGGTGCATGCACAGTTTTGCCAAGTTTTAACCTGATCGCAGCGCTGCAAAAAATTGCTAGCGAGCAATCAACTCGGAATGACCTCCCATGTCCGCTGAAACTGCACCGTCTGTACTATGGATGCTGAAATGACAGTGTTCCCAGTCCTATAGCATAGGCAACTCTGAATATATAAATAAAAAATATATATACCACCGATTTTACGGCATCCTCGGTTCCAGTGCCGTGCCGGATTATCGATTTTGCCGGATTAATGGTGGAAACTAATTTTGCACCTTCAGAACATTTCTAAAGCAATAAATAGTAAAATATATGCTACAGTATAATATTAATTAATGAATAAACACAGTAGTGTATGCAAAACTGTTTATAAGCAAAACAGGTATCAGGTACGTTTTGAACAACCATTAACAGTAATACCCCTTTCACACAGCCCAAAATTTCCCGGGATATTGCACATGAACGCGCACCAACCCGGGAAATTTCTCGGTGTGAAAGGGTACAGGGTCAAAATCCCGGGATTCCTGCCCCGGCATTTCAACCCTGCAATCGACCAAGGTTGGTCCCGGGATCCTCCCGGGAACCTGGTTTGCGTGAACGGGAGCCGGGTCAATGCGCCCCGGCTCCTGTTCACTTTCTATGTAGCAGGCGGCGCTTGGAGATCATGTGATCTCTTGCGCCGCCCCGCCGTGTCACCGCTGACGTCGGCAACCCGGCAATATGCCGGGCTCCTGACTGCGGTATGCAAGGGGTCTTACCCGGGAATGTCCCTGCATGATCCAGGGACCGTATTCTGGTGTGAAAGGGGTATTAGTGAAACAGTCACTACAAGGAAAGTACTAAACCTCATGCAAAATGACACTAACTCTTACCCTCCCACAGCCCAACTCCCACTACAACCTACCCTATACCTTCCACAGCCCAACTCTAAACCTTCCACAGCCCAACAACCTACCCTATACCTTCCACAGCCCAACTCTAAACCTTCCACAGCCCAACTCCTATTACAACCTACCCTATAACTTCCACAGCCCAACAACCTACCCTATACCTTCCACAGCCCAACTCTAAACCTTCCACAGCCCAACTCTAAACCTCCCAGAGTCCAACTCCCACTACAACTTAATCATCAACTTGGTCTTGAAGAAGTATTTCAGGTGGGACAGTTGCATCTGGGATGTCTGGGGAACAGGGACCTGATCTAGAACTTGGAGGAATTGGAGATGCTAGAGAACAGGTATTGCTCTTAGGCACATTCTTGCATAGCTTCTTAAACATGACATCAAGGCGAGGTTGTTTCATAAGTTTTGACCTTTCCCTGTACAGTTTTTCTTTCATCAAGTGAAAATGCATTAGCTCTTGTTCTGTCACAAAGTTACGTTGTTCTAGTCCTTTGATTAGCTCACTTATCATCTCAATCGGCTTGTCAATACCAGTGGGGATTTCAATAACATTTTCTTCTTCACTGTCACCATCGTCACTTTCAGTGATTTTTGCAGGATTCAAAACCATATCTATAATTTCAGAGTCGGTACAGTGACGCACAACAGGTGTTTCAACGTCAACCTCCATCCACTCTGCCAGATTTTCTTCGTTCAGCCTACTTGATAGGTTGTTGGCAGCAGTTGCGGAACAAGTTTTTGCATATTCAAGTAACTCAAGAACACATTCATCATCATCATTTGCTACGCGAAATCCTGTGAAGGCAATACTGGGATCTTCATCAGGTGCATTTTCAAACACCATGGCAGGCCACAACTTATGCCAACCATTCTTTAGTGTTAACGAATTTACATTCTCCCAGGCACTAGCAACAAACCAAAGTACATCTTTCATGTTAAAGTCTTTGATAAACGACTCAATAGGCTTGCCTGAATTCACCACATCTAGCATGCGTTTCATGAAAAGTGTACGATACTTGGCCTTCATAGAGCGCAATATTCCTTGATCTTGTGGTTGGATAAGAGATGTACAGTTTGGTGGTAAGTATGCTGTAAACACGTTATACTTGCGCAGCAGTTCAGCTCTAGGGTGAGCTGAACAGTTGTCCAGAATAAGAAGGATTTTGCAGTCCTCTGGTAGGCCTTCAGATGTGCAGTGTGCTCTGGCTTCTGCCACAAAATACTTTTCAAACCACTCTAGCATTAACTCGGTGGTAATCCATCCATTTTTATTTGCACAATAAATTACAGGATACACTTTAACACCTTTTTAAAGCCCTAGGGCATTTACTTTTTCCGATCACTAGTGGCTTTGGATCGGTGAGTTCTGGCAGCATAGGAGCAACCTAGGACAGTAACTCTGTCCTTAGATTGTTTAAACCCTGTGGGGGCTTCTTCATCCTCCATTGATAAAGTTTTCCTAGGGGTACATCGCCAATACAGTGCAGTTTCATCGGCATTATAAACTTGCTGGGGGGTGAGGTTTTCATCAGCCACAAGCTTTGCAAACTCATCCACATAGTCATCAGCTGCTTCATGGTTTTCAGACCGTTTTTCACCACACACTTTACGCATCGAAATTCCATGACGTGTCTTAAACCTATGCAGCCATCTTTCACTGTAATCACACTCATAGTCAAGTTTTAGTTCTTTATGATACAACTTGGCGTGTTCCTGTACCATGATGCCTGACAAGTCTACACCATCACTCCGACGTTGTTGAAACCATTCCAACAACACTCTATCAAGCTCAGTGCTTTTACCAGATTTCATAGTTTTCCTAATGCTCATTTGCTTCTTAGATTGACTTTCTGCAAAGATCTGTAATATTTTCTCCCTGTGTTTCTTTATGTCATACACTGTTGAGGAACCGAGACTGTATGTATCACACAGCTTCTTCACTGAAACACCGCGGTCGAGTTTTCGTAATATCTCAACTTTTGCCTGCACCGATATAGACTTGTGTTTACGCTTTATACCTGTACCATCACTGTTCTTGGAAGGCATAGCAGCACTACTGTCACTTGAACTGTCTGCGGACGCCATAACAGCCCCACTGTTGCTTGCTGTGTCACCTGCAGTGCCCTCAGAAGCTGTACTCACTGACACTTGCTCAAGCTGTGTGTTCCGCCCATGTGCGGTACTTGCTGTGACCTTGGACGCCATAACAGCCCCACTGATGCTTGCTGTGTCACCTGCAGTGTCCGTGGAAGCTGTACCCACTGACACTTGCGCATATTGCGTATTACGCCCATGCGCAGAAAATGTTCTGGATTAAAGGATGTTTCTAACCCCCTTTAATCCGGACAAATCAAAATTGTCCGGATTAAAAGAGGTTCCGGATCATCGGTTGCCGGAAAATCGGTGGTGTACCTGGATGTGTATGTATGTATGTATGTATGTATGTATGTATGTATGTATGTATGTATGTATGTATATATATTTTCTCTATCGTCCTAGTGGATGCTGGGGTTCCTGAAAGGACCATGGGGAATAGCGGCTCCGCAGGAGACAGGGCACAAAAGTAAAGCTTTCCGATCAGGTGGTGTGCACTGGCTCCTCCCCCTATGACCCTCCTCCAAGCCAGTTAGATTTTTGTGCCCGGCCGAGAAGGGTGCAATCTAGGTGGCTCTCCTAAAGAGCTGCTTAGAAAAGTTTAGCTTAGGTTTTTTATTTTACAGTGAGTCCTGCTGGCAACAGGATCACTGCAACGAGGGACTTAGGGGAGAAGAAGTGAACTCACCTGCGTGCAGGATGGATTGGCTTCTTGGCTACTGGACATCAGCTCCAGAGGGACGATCACAGGTACAGCCTGGATGGTCACCGGAGCCTTGCCGCCGGCCCCCTTGCAGATGCTGAAGTAAGAAGAGGTCCAGAATCGGCGGCAGAAGACTCCTCAGTCTTCTAAAGGTAGCGCACAGCACTGCAGCTGTGCGCCATTTTCCTCTCAGCACACTTCACACGGCAGTCACTGAGGGTGCAGGGCGCTGGGAGGGGGGCGCCCTGGGAGGCAAATGAATACCTATTTTGGCTAAAAATACCTCACATATAGCCTCCGGAGGCTATATGGAGATATTTAACCCCTGCCAGAATCCGTTAAGAGCGGGAGACGAGGCCGCCGAAAAAGGGGCGGGGCCTATCTCCTCAGCACACAGCGCCATTTTCCCTCACAGAAAGGCTGGAGGGAAGGCTCCCAGGCTCTCCCCTGCACTGCACTACAGAAACAGGGTTAAAACAGAGAGGGGGGGCACTAATTTGGCATTAGAAATATATAAAAAAGATGCTATAAGGGAAAACACTTATATAAGGTTGTCCCTATATAATTATAGCGTTTTTGGTGTGTGCTGGTAAACTCTCCCTCTGTCTCTCCAAAGGGCTAGTGGGTCCTGTCCTCTATCAGAGCATTCCCTGTGTGTGTGCTGTGTGTCGGTACGTGTGTGTCGACATGTATGAGGACGATGTTGGTGAGGAGGCGGAGCAATTGCCTGTAATGGTGATGTCACTCTCTAGGGAGTCGACACCGGAATGGATGGCTTATTTAGGGAATTACGTGATAATGTCAACACGCTGCAAGGTCGGTTGACGACATGAGACGGCCGACAAACAATTAGTACCGGTCCAGACGTCTCAAAAACACCGTCAGGGGTTTTAAAACGCCCGTTTACTTTAGTCGGTCGACACAGACACAGACAGGGACACTGAATCCAGTGTCGACGGTGAATAAACAAACGTATTCCTTATTAGGGCCACACGTTAAAGGCAATGAAGGAGGTGTTACATATTTCTGATACTACAAGTACCACAAAAGAGGGTATTATGTGGGATGTGAAAAAACTACCGTAGTTTTTCCTGAATCAGATAAATTAAATAAAGTGTGTGATGATGCGTGGGTTCCCCCCGATAGAAAATTATGGGCGGTATACCCTTTCCCGCCAGAAGTTAGGGCGCGTTGGGAAACACCCCTTAGGGTGGATAAGGCGCTCACACGCTTATCAAAACAAGTGGCGGTACCGTCTATAGATAGGGCCGTCCTCAAGGACCAGCTGACAGGAGGCTGGAAAATATCATAAAAAGTATATACACACATACTGGTGTTATACTGCGACCAGCGATCGCCTCAGCCTGGATGTGCAGAGCTGGGGTGGCTTGGTCGGATTCCCTGACTAAAAATATTGATACCCTTGACAGGGACAGTATTTTATTGACTATAGAGCATTTAAAGGATGCATTTCTATATATGCGAGATGCACAGAGGGATATTTGCACTCTGGCATCAAGAGTAAATGCGATGTCCATATCTGCCAGAAGATGTTATGGACACGACAGTGGTCAGGTGATGCAGATTCCAAACGGCACAAAGGTGTATTGCCGTATAAAGGAAGAGGAGTTATTTGGGGTCGGTCCATCGGACCTGGTGGTCACGGCAACTGCTGGAAAATCCGCCGTTTTTACCCTAAGTCACATCTCTGCAGAAAAAGACACCGTCTTTTCAGCCTCCGTCCTTTCGTCCCTATAAGATCATATCTGCCCAGGGATAGAGGAAAGGGAAGAAGACTGCAGCAGGCAGCCCATTCCCAGGAACAGAAGCGTTCCACCGCTTCTGACAAGTTCTCAGCATGGCGCTGAGACCGTACAGGACCCCTGGATCCTACAAGTAGTATCCCAGGGGTACAGATTGGAATGTCGAGACGTTTCCCCTTCGCAGGCTCCTGAAGTCTGCTTTACCAAGGTCTCCCTCCGACAAGGAGGCAGTATGGGAAAAAATTCACAAGCTGTATTCCCAGCAGGTGATAATTAAATTACCCCTCCTACTACAAGAAAAGGGGTATTATTCCACACTATATTGTGGTACTGAAGCCAGAAGGCTAGGTGAGACTTATTCTAAAAAATTTTTTGAACACTTACAAAGGTTCAAATCAAGATGGAGTCACTCAGAGCAGTGATAACGAACCAGGAAGAAGGGGACTATATAGTGTCCCGGGACATCAGGGATGCTTACCTCTATGTCCCAAATTTGCCCTTCTCACTAAGGGTACCTCAGGTTCGTGGTGCAGAACTGTCACTATCAGTTTCAGACGCTGCCGTTTGGATTGTCCACGGCACCCCGGGTCTTTACCAAGGTAATGGCCGAAATGATGATTCTTCTTCGAAGAAAAGGCGTCTTAATTATCCCTTACTTGGACGATCTCCTGATAAGGGCATAGTCCAGGGAACAGTTGGAGGTCGGAGTAGCACTATCTCGGATACTGCTACAACAGCACGGGTGGATTCTAAATATTCCAAAATCGCAGCTGATCCCGACGACACGTCTGCTGTGCCTAGGGATGATTCTGGACACAGTCCAGAAAAAGGTGTTTCCCCCGGAAGAGAAAGCCAGGGAGTTATCCGAGCTAGTCAGGAACCTCCTAAAAACAGTGCATCATTGCACAAGGGTCCTGGTAAAAATGGTGGCTTCCTACGAAGCAATTCCATTCGGCAGATTTCACGCAAGAACTTTTCAGTGGGATCTGCTGGACAAATGGTCCGGATCGCATCTTCAGATGCATCAGCGGATAACCCTATATCCAAGGACAAGGGTGTCTCTCCTGTGGTGGTTATAGAGTGCTCATCTTCTAGAGGGCCGCAGATTCGGCATTCAGGATTGGATGCTGGTGACCACGGAGCCCAGCCCGAGAGGCTGGGGAGCAGTCACACAAGGAAAAAATTTCCAGGGAGTGTGATCAAGTCTGGAGACTTTTCTCCACATAAATATACTGGAGCTAAGGGTAAATTTATAATGCTCTAAGCTTAGCAAGACCTCTGCTTCAAGGTCAGCCGGTATTGATCCAGTGGGAAAAACATCACGGCAGTCGCCCACGTAAACAGACAGGGCGACACAAGAAGCAGGAGGGCAATGGCAAAAACTGCAAGGACTTTTCGCTGGGCGGAAAATCATGTGATAGCACTGTCAGCAGTGTTTCATCCCGGGAATGGAAACTGGGAAGCAGACTTCCTCAGCAGGCACGACCTCCACCCGGGAGAGTGGAAACTTCATCGGGAAGTTTTCTCTAACGTCCTAGTGGATGCTGGGACTCCGTCAGGACCATGGGGAATAGCGGGCTCCGCAGGAGACAGGGCACATCTAAAAAAGCTTTTAGGTCACATGGTGCGTACTGGCTCCTCCCCCTATGACCCTCCTCCAAGCCTCAGTTAGGTTTTTGTGCCCGTCCGAGAGGGTGCAATCTAGGTGGCTCTCCTAAAGAGCTGTTTAGAAAAGTTTTTTTTTAGGTTTCAATCTCAGTGATTCCTGCTGGCAACAGGATCACTGCATCGGGGGACTTAGGGGAGAGATTTCCAACTCACCTGCGTGCAGGATGGATTGGAGTCTTAGGCTACTGGACACTTAGCTCCAGAGGGAGTCGGAACACAGGTCAGCCTGGGGTTCGTCCCGGAGCCGCGCCGCCGATCCCCCTTACAGACGCTGAAGAGACGGCAGAACGGAGGTCCGGAAAGCAGGCGGCAGAAGACTCCTCAGTCTTCTTGAAGGTAGCGCACAGCACGGCAGCTGTGCGCCATTGTTGTCACACGGCTCACTGACGCAGTCACGGAGGGTGCAGGGCGCTGCTGGGGGCGCCCTGGGCAGCAATATAATTACCTTTAGTGGCAAAATAAATACATCACATATAGCCATTAAGGCTATATGTATGTATTTTAACCCAGGCCAGTTTCTTAAAAACCGGGGAAAAGCCCGCCGAAAAAGGGGCGGAGCTTATTCTCCTCAGCACTCAGCGCCATTTTCCTGCTCAGCTCCGCTGGTGAGGAAGGCTCCCAGGTCTCTCCCCTGCACTGCACTACAGAAACAGGGTAACAAAGAGAAGGGGGGCATAAATTGGCGATATTTATATATTAAGAGCGCATATATAGTAAACAACACCTTCTAGGGTTGTTTATATACATTTATAGCGCTTTTGGTGTGTGCTGGCAAACTCTCCCTCTGTCTCCCCAAGGGGCTAGGGGGTCCTGTCTTCGATTAGAGCATTCCCTGTGTGGCTGCTGTGTGTCGGTACGTGTGTGTCGACATGTATGAGGACGATGTTGGTGTGGAGGCAGAGCAATTGCCGATGATGGTAATGTCACCCCCTAGGGAGTCGACACCGGAATGGATGGCTTTAGTTATGGAATTACGTGATAATGTCAGCACATTACAAAAGTCAGTTGACGAAATAAGACGCCCGGCAAACCAGTTAGTACCGGTTCAGGCGTCTCAGACACCGTCAGGGGCTGTAAAACGTCCTTTACCTCAGTCAGTCGACACGGGTACCGACACAGATGAATCTAGTGTCGACGGTGAAGAAACAAACGTATTTTCCAATAGGGCCACACGTTATATGATCACGGCAATGAAGGAGGCTTTGCAGATCTCTGATACTGCTGGTACCTCAAAAAGGGGTATTATGTGGGGGGTGAAAAAACTACCTGTATTTTTTCCAGAATCAGAGGAATTGAATGACGTGTGTGATGAAGCGTGGGTTAACCCCGATAGAAAACTGCTAATTTCCAAGAAGTTATTGGCATTATACCCTTTCCCACCAGAGGTTAGGGCGCGCTGGGAAACACCCCCTAGGGTGGATAAGGCGCTCACACGTTTATCAAAGCAAGTGGCGTTGCCGTCTCCTGATACGGCCGCCCTCAAGGATCCAGCAGATAGGAGGCTGGAAACTACACTGAAGAGTATATACACACATACTGGTGTTATACTGCGACCGGCAATAGCCTCAGCCTGGATGTGCAGTGCTGGGGTAGTGTGGTTGGATTCTCTGACTGAAAATATTGATACCCTGGATAGGGACAGTATTTTATTGACTCTAGAGCAATTAAAGGATGCTTTCCTTTATATGCGAGATGCTCAGAGGGATGTTTGTACTCTAGCATCAAGAGTAAGCGCGATGTCCATATCTGCCAGAAGAAGTTTATGGACGCGACAGTGGTCAGGTGATGCGGATTCCAAGAGGCATATGGAAGTATTGCCATATAAAGGAGAGGAATTGTTTGGGGTCGGTCTTTCGGACCTGGTGGCCACGGCAACTGCCGGCAAATCCACTTTTTTACCTCAGACCCCCTCCCAACAGAAAAAGACACCGTCTTTTCAGCCGCAGTCCTTTCGCTCCTATAAAAAGCGACCAAAAGGACAGTCTTATCTGCCGCGAGGCAGAGGAAAGGGTAAGAAAGGGCAGCAAGCAGCCCCTGCCCAGGAACAGAAGCCCGCCCCGGCTTCTACAAAGCCATCAGCATGACGCTGGGGCTTTACAAGCGGACTCGGGAACGGTGGGGGGTCGACTCAAGATTTTCAGCAATCAATGGGTTCACTCACAAGTGGACCCGTGGGTCCTGCAGATAGTATCTCAGGGTTACATGCTGGAGTTCGAAAGGTCTCCCCCTCGCCGGTTCCTAAAGTCTGCTTTACCAACGTCTCCCTCAGAAAGGACGTCGGTTTTGGAAGCCATTCACAAGCTGTATTCTCAGCAGGTGATAGTCAAGGTACCCCTCCTACAACAGGGAAAGGGGTATTATTCCACACTATTTGTGGTACCGAAACCGGACGGTTCGGTAAGGCCTATTCTAAATCTGAAATCCTTGAACCTGTACATAAAGAAATTCAAGTTCAAGATGGAGTCACTCAGAGCAGTGATAGCGAATCTGGAAGAAGGAGACTTCATGGTGTCCTTGGACATAAAAGATGCTTATCTACATGTCCCGATTTACCCCTCACACCAAGGGTATCTCAGGTTCGTGATACAAGACTGTCATTATCAGTTTCAAACGCTGCCGTTTGGGTTGTCCACGGCCCCTCGGGTCTTTACCAAGGTAATGACCGAAATTATGGTTCTTCTACGAAGAAAAGGCGTATTAATTATCCCTTACTTGGACGATCTCCTGATAAGGGCAAAGTCCAGAGAACAGCTGGAAGTCGGTGTAGCGCTAACACAAGTAGTGCTTCAGCAACACGGGTGGATTCTAAATCTTCCAAAATCTCAATTGACCCCGACAACACATCTGCTGTTCCTGGGCATGATTCTGGACACGGTTCAGAAAAAGGTATTTCTCCCGGAAGAGAAAGCAAGGGAGTTATCCGAACTTGTCAAGAACCTCCTAAAACCAGGAACTGTGTCAGTACATCAATGCACAAGAGTCCTGGGAAAGATGGTGGCTTCGTACGAAGCGATTCCATTCGGCAGATTCCATGCACGAACATTTCAGTGGGATCTGCTGGACAAATGGTCCGGATCGCATCTGCACATGCATCAGCGGATAACACTGTCACCGAGAACAAGGTTGTCTCTCCTGTGGTGGTTGCAGACTGCCCATCTGTTAGTGGGCCGCAGATTCGGCATACAGGACTGGGTCCTGGTGACTACGGATGCCAGCCTACGAGGTTGGGGAGCAGTCACAAAGGGAAGAAACTTCCAGGGCGTGTGGTCAAACCTGGAGACGTCTCTTCACATAAATATACTGGAGCTAAGAGCGATCTACAATGCTCTAAGCCTGGCAAAATCGCTGCTTCAGGGTCAGCCGGTGTTGATCCAGTCCGACAACATCACGGCAGTCGCCCACGTAAACCGACAAGGCGGCACGAGAAGCAGGAGTGCAATGGCAGAAGCTGCAAGGATTCTGCGCTGGGCGGAGAATCATGTCGTAGCACTGTCAGCAGTGTTCATCCCGGGAGTGGACAACTGGGAAGCAGATTTCCTCAGCAGACACGACCTTCACCCAGGAGAGTGGGGACTTCATCCAGAAGTTTTCCACATGATTGTGAACCGTTGGGAAAAACCAAAGGTGGACATGATGGCGTCTCGCCTCAACAAAAAATTGGACAGGTATTGCGCCAGGTCAAGAGACCCTCAGGCAATAGCTGTGGACGCTCTGGTAACACCGTGGGTGTACCAGTCAGTGTATGTGTTCCCTCCTCTGCCTCTCATACCAAAGGTACTGAGAATTATACGGAAAAGAGGAGTAAGAACAATACTGGTAGCTCCGGACTGGCCAAGAAGAACTTGGTATCCGGAACTTCAAGAGATGCTCACGGAGGATCCGTGGCCTCTACCTCTAAGAAGGGATCTGCTTCAGCAGGGACCTTGTATGTTCCAAGACTTACCGCGGCTGCGTTTGACGGCATGGCGGTTGAACGCCGGATTCTAAAAGAGAAGGGCATTCCTGAGGAAGTTATTCCTACTTTAATTAAAGCCAGGAAAGAAGTGACCGCACAACATTATCACCGCATTTGGAGAAAATATGTTGCGTGGTGTGAGGCCAAGAAGGCTCCAACGGAAGAATTTCAATTGGGTCGATTCTTACATTTCCTGCAAGCAGGATTGTCTATGGGCCTCAAATTGGGGTCCATTAAAGTTCAAATTTCGGCCTTATCAATTTTCTTCCAGAAGGAATTGGCGTCAGTGCCTGAAGTACAAACTTTTGTCAAAGGTGTACTACATATACAACCCCCAATAGTGCCTCCAGTGGCACCGTGGGATTTGAACGTGGTTCTAAATTTTCTCAAATCTCATTGGTTTGAGCCTTTAAAATCGGTAGATTTAAAATACCTTACATGGAAGGTAACCATGCTGTTGGCCCTGGCTTCAGCCAGGAGAGTTTCGGAGTTGGCAGCTTTGTCATACAAAAGCCCATATCTGATATTCCATTCGGACAGGGCAGAATTGAGGACACGTCCTCAATTTCTCCCTAAGGTGGTTTCGGCTTTTCACTTGAACCAGCCTATTGTGGTGCCTGCGGCTACTAGCGACTTGGAGGACTCCAAGTTACTGGACGTTGTCAGAGCATTAAAAATATATATTTCAAGGACAGCTGGAGTCAGAAAATCTGACTCGTTGTTTACATTGTATGCACCCAACAAGTTGGGTGCTCCTGCGTCTAAACAGACGATTGCACGTTGGATATGTAGTACAATCCAACTTGCACATTCTGTGGCAGGCCTGCCACAGCCTAAATCTGTAAAGGCCCATTCCACAAGGAAAGTGGGCTCATCCTGGGCGGCTGCCCGAGGAGTCTCGGCATTACAACTTTGCCGAGCAGCTACGTGGTCAGGGGAGAACACGTTTGTAAAATTTTACAAATTTGATACTCTGGCTAAAGAGGACCTGGAGTTCTCTCATTCGGTGCTGCAGAGTCATCCGCACTCTCCCGCCCGTTTGGGAGCTTTGGTATAATCCCCATGGTCCTGACGGAGTCCCAGCATCCACTAGGACGTTAGAGAAAATAAGAATTTACTTACCGATAATTCTATTTCTCATAGTCCGTAGTGGATGCTGGGCGCCCATCCCAAGTGCGGATTGTCTGCAATGCTTGTACATAGTTATTGTTACAAAAATCGGGTTATTACTGTTGTTGTGAGCCATCTGTTCAGAGGCTACTTCGTTTGTGTTATCATACTGTTAACTGGGTTCAGATCACAAGTTGTACGGTGTGATTGGTGTGGCTGGTATGAGTCTTACCCGGGATTCAAGATCCTTCCTTATTGTGTACGCTCGTCCGGGCACAGTACCTAACTGAGGCTTGGAGGAGGGTCATAGGGGGAGGAGCCAGTACGCACCATGTGACCTAAAAGCTTTTTTAGATGTGCCCTGTCTCCTGCGGAGCCCGCTATTCCCCATGGTCCTGACGGAGTCCCAGCATCCACTACGGACTATGAGAAATAGAATTATCGGTAAGTAAATTCTTATTTTTTTCCACATGATTGTAAACCGTTGGGAAATACCAAAGGTGGACATGATGGCGTCCCGTCTGAACAAAAAACGGGACAGGTATTGCGCCAGGTCAAGAGACCCTCAGGCAATAGCTGTGGACGTTCTGGTAACACCGTGGGTGTACCAGTCGGTGTATGTGTTCCCTCCTCTGCTTCTCATACCTAAGGTGCTGAGAATTATAAGACGTAGAGGAGTAATAACTATACTCATGGCTCCGGATTGGCCAAGAAGGACTTGGTACCCGGAACTTCAAGAGATGCTTACAGAGGTCTTATGGCCTCTGCCGCTAAGAAGGGACTTGCTTCAGCAAGTACCATGTCTGTTCCAAGACTTACCGCAGCTGCGTTTGTCGGCATGGCGGTGGAAAGCCGGATCCTAAGGGAAAAAGGCATTCCGGAAGAGGTCATTCCTACCCTGGTCAAAGCCAGAAAGGAGGTGACCGCACAACATTATCACCACATGTGGCGAAAATATGTTGCGTGGTGTGAGGCCAGGAAGGCCCCACAAAGAAATTTCAACTCGGTCGTTTCCTGCATTTCCTGCAAACAGGAGTGTCTATGGGCCTCAAATTGGGGTCCATTAAGGTTCAAATTTCGGCCCTGTCGATTTTCTTCCAGAAAGAATTGGCTTCAGTTCCTGAAGTCCAGAAGTTTGTCAAGGGAGTATTGCATATACAACTCCCTTTTGTGCCTCCAGTGGCACTGTGGGATCTCAACGTAGTTCTGGGATTCCTCAAATCACATTGGTTTAAAACCAGTCAAATCTGTGGATTTGAAGCATCTCACATGAAAAGTGACCATGCTCTTGGCCCTGGCCTGGACCAGGCGAGTGTCAAATTGGTGGTTTTTTCTCAAAAAAGCCCATATCTGTTTGTCCATTCGGACAGGGCAGAGCTGCGGACTCGTCCCCAGTTCTCTCCCTAAGGTGGTGTCAGTGTTTCACCTGAACCAGCTTATTGTGGTGCCTTGCACCTACTAGGGACTTGGAGGACTCCAAGTTGCTAGATGTTGTCAGGGCCCTGAAAATATGTTCCAGGACGGCTGGAGTCAGGAAAACTGACTTGCTGTTATCCTGTATGCACCCAACAAACTGGGTGCTCTTGCTTCTAAGCAGACTATTGCTAGTTGGATGTGTAATACAATTCAGCTTGCACATTCTGTGGCAGGCCTGCCACAGCCAAAATATGTAAATGCCCATTCCACAAGGAAGGTGGGCTCATCTTGGGCGGCTGCCCGAGGGGTCTCGGCTTTACAACTTTGCCGAGCAGCTACTTGGTCAGGGGCAAACACGTTTGCTAAATTCTACAAATTTGATACCCTGGCTAAGGAGGACCTGGAGTTCTCTCATTCGGTGCTGCAGAGTCATCCGCACTCTCCCGCCCGTTTGGGAGCTTTGGTATAATCCCCATGGTCCTTTCAGGAACCCCAGCATCCACTAGGACGATAGAGAAAATAAGAATTTACTTACCGATAATTCTATTTCTCGGAGTCCGTAGTGGATGCTGGGCGCCCATCCCAAGTGCGGATTATCTGCAATACTTGTACATAGTTACAAAAATCGGGTTATTATTGTTGTGAGCCATCTTTTCAGAGGCTCCGCTGTTATCATACTGTTAACTGGGTTTAGATCACAAGTTGTACGGTGTGATTGGTGTGGCTGGTATGAGTCTTACCCGGGATTCAAAATTCCTCCCTTATTGTGTACGCTCGTCCGGGCACAGTACCTAACTGGCTTGGAGGAGGGTCATAGGGGGAGGAGCCAGTGCACACCACCTGATCGGAAAGCTTTACTTTTGTGCCCTGTCTCCTGCGGAGCCGCTATTCCCCATGGTCCTTTCAGGAACCCCAGCATCCACTACGGACTCCGAGAAATAGAATTATCGGTAAGTAAATTCTTATTTTATGTGTTTGTCCATGTGTAGAGCTACATGAAAGAAAAGAATGTGTAAAACTGTCCTATTTTGTGCTTAATTTTACTTAACCGTATGTAATTATATAAATCAAGAGCTATAGGTTTACTGCATTTGTAATTCTCGACTACATTTTCCTTCTCCAGGGGCTGTGGATGGATTTTTCCTACTGTCTGTTTACAATTCCCGATGTGACATCACACAAAGTAATCATACGACACCTTATGACTATCCGTTCTCTGACCCTCCCCCACTCTGCGCAATCCAGCAGCGGTGCAAAGCTGAGCGTTATATCTGTAAGCTGGCTCTTAAATACCGCTGTAAGCCAGGAGTGACTACTCTTCCAGCTGACCTTGGACCTCCAAATTCTAGACGGCAAGTCCTGCCTTTCCTGCATCCTGATTGCCATGCCAGCTGTCCTCTATCACCACAAGTTTCTTCTATATCTATCAGCTTAGGAGATGTACGCAAACACCCGAGGGGTTCATGGGGCCGGTTCCTTAGTCGAATAATGCTTAGGCGGGACTCAAGGTCCACAGCTTCTGAGTTAAACCTTGATCAGTGTGGCCAAAGTCCACAAGGTACCCTGCGAGGTTCACCATTGGCAGAAAGCCAACTCCTGCGGGCAAAATCTGTCCGTGATTTGCTATCTGTTAACCCATTTAAGAGAAGTCAAAGGGGGCTGAACAAAGCATGGTAGCTCTACAGCTGGAGAGACTGAAGGTTGGAAATGTCACCAAGCCCAGCAATAGTCCTGATGACTAGCTCTTCACAGTGCTGTGATTTCTGTGTAAATATATATATATATATATATATATATATATATATATATATATATATATGTATATGTATGTATACAAAAATGTATATTCAAATTAAAAACAAATTAATCAGGAAAAACTTGAGTGTATTTAGACTAATATAAATAATATGCTTGTACACTTTGTAATGCCATTATCCTCCCATGCACAAAGTCTCGATCCACACTGTTTTCCTCTGCTCAGCTCAGGATCCTTCCTCCTCTGTACATCAATACCTGGTGGCTCTTTATTCATTAGGATGGAGGTGGACAATCAATAATAAATCCATTGTAACATGAGAACCATTGCAGGAATTTTATGGACATCATACTCCCTCTGCTTTTTGTCAAACACCATTATCGTATGTATTATAGTCTTAGTTTGGAAGTATTCCAGGCGCATGTTAGTTCTTACACACGAGAACATCAGTGACTACTATATAATACAGAGAGCATCTGTGGCTGCTGCACAGTATATAAAGCTTAAGTGACCAACATATAATACAGAGGAGCGTGACCATCATACAATACAATTTTTGATTGCCTTACAGTATCATTCCATCTTCAAAAGTACAGTATTAATGACTTCAGCATCATCGTAACAACTCCATAAAATATATGATGATGTCGATTTATATACAGGAATGAAAAGCTATACACTCTAAACACACTTTAAACCTTTAGCCGCTGCGGCCGCTATACTTGGTACACACGCTACATACTTTTTACGCTATTAGCGTAGAGTCCCGTACGATGTACGGACTCTGTGTACAAACGCCGCGCTGACGGTACAATGCACCCACAGCGCGTACACACCCAATGAATACGCTTTAAACCTTAAACAGCAATGCAATGCGCTACTAATACACTTTTAAACCATAGCGGGGAAAGGAAGACACAACACCGATTTGTAGTTAAATCACTGGGTTCCGACACCACAGCGTAATATTGCTGAAAGGGGGTTACAATATATATAAGACAATATAACAGAATAATGGCTACAGTCAATGGTACATACGTGAGTATATTCGCGTGCGCTTCCCGGTCCGGTCCTCCGTAATCTAATAGATAATGTTGTGAGTCTTGTGCCAGACCAGGCTGCAGCAGGCTTTATTTATACAATTCTTCCAAAAGCAATACAATGGATACTGTAATCCCTTTGTCCATTGGACACAGGAATGCACTTTTACAGTAGAGGAGGGGTCATAGGTTGATTTGAATTGGTGGGCGGTGTCTGTTCTAACTGCTCTTGTGGGTGGTCTCCTCTGGATTCCTGCCGCATACATAATGTACAGTATATACAGTTTATATCTATATTCTGCTTCTGCACATAACTATCCGCAGGAACATGCGATCTTCCTCAAACCAACACCGGAATGTTACCCTTAAAATACCCTACAGCTGGATACCAAACACCACCTTATGACCTTGTTCTGTCCCCTCCTATTCTGTAAAGGTGAATCCCCTTGTTCTGAAACCATTTAAACTGTTGTTATTTTCTGGTGTGGTGCAGGGGGGACTGTGTGTACATTGTGCACTATTTGGATTAAATATGTAATGTGTTTTGATAGCTCTCCATGCGTTCACAAACTCTACCGTAAATACCCATACCACGCGCTGATGCGCACGACCGCGGGAGCGACCATACGCAAATTGCGAATATGTGCACGCACAGCAGAACAAGTACACTTGCGGAGGCCATCTGTGTGTTGTTTGTACGTGATGTGTGTACTGCAATATTTTTCGACTTTGACATAGAATTATTATAATTAACCCCTGTACAAGATATCTGCTTCAGACCATTTTAGTACAGTTTCAGAGGTTTTTCTCCTTTTTTTTTTGGATACATCCTGTCCCCAGTCTCCTTAAACAAACCCCCTCATCTTAATGTCATTAAAGCAAGAACCCCTAACTTTATACTCGCTGTACATGTATCTTACTTGTTGTAGATCTCCTCTGTCCCTCTCCTGTTGCAACCACTGTGCCCAGGAAACAGCAGCAGCTGCTTGTCAGGTAAGTCTTGCAGAGACTGCTGTCAGTGATGGTGTGGGGCCATGCAGAGACAGGGGTAGGCAACCTGGGTAGGCAAAATGGGTGTGCACTGGCTCCTCCCTCTATGCCCCTCCTCCAGACCTCGGTTAGATTCTGTGCTCAGAGAGACTGGACACACACTAGGGGAGCTCTCCTGAGTTTCTCTGAAAAGACTTTGTTTTTTATTTTCAGGGAGACCTGCTGACTACAGGCTCCCTGCTTCGTGGGAGTGAGGGGAGAGAAGCAGACCTACTTCTGAGTTCAAAGGCTCTGCTTCTTAGGCTGCTGGACACCATTAGCTCCAGAGGGTTCGATCACTTTGTGCGCCTAGCTGCTTGTTCCCGGAGCCGCGCCATCAACCCCCTCACAGTGCCAGAAGAAAGAAGCCGGGTGAGTATACAGAAGATCAGAAGACTTCAGTGACGGCAGAAGACTTCAGTAATAAGGTACTGCGCAGCGGTCGCGCTGTGCGCCATGCTCCCACACACACTCCGGGCAGCACTTGCAGGGCGCAGGGTGGGCACCCTGGGCAGCATGTTTACTGAAGCTCAGCACTGGCCAGAACATATATATTAGAAGTGCTTAGGCACTAAATATAGCCCCCGCCAGTATAAAGATATAAATTTGAGCGGGACTACAGCGCGCCGGTGAGGGGGCGTGGCTTAGCCCTCAGCTTACCAGCGCCATTTCTCATACGTCCTAGAGGATGCTGGGGATTCCAAAAGGACCATGGGGTTTAGACTGAGCCGCAGGAGCTTGGGCACATTACAAAGACAAACTGGGTGTGAACTGGCTCCTCCCTCTATGCCCCTCCTCCAGACCTCAGTTAGACTTTGTGCCCAGGAGTGATGGGTCACACACTAGGGGAGCTCTCCTGAGTTTCTCTGAAAGACTTTGTTAGGTTTTTTATTTTCAGGTAGACCTGCTGGCTACAGGCCCTGCATCGTGGGAGTGAGGGGAGAGAAGCAGACCTACTTCTGTGACATTCAAGGCTCTGCTTCTCGGCTACTGGACACCATTAGCTCCAGAGGGTTCGATCACTTGGTGCGCCTAGCTGCTTGTTCCCGGAGCCACGCCGTCACCCCCTCACAGAAGCCAGAAGAAAGAAGTCTGGTGAGTATTGGAAGAAAAGAAGACTTCAGACGGCAGAAGACTTCAGTAACGGAGGTACAGTGGTAGTGCTGCGCTTCATGCTCCCACACACCAACGCACCCACAGGGTGCTGGGGGGGAGCGCCCTGGGCAGCAGGTTACTAGTCTTCTTAATGTGCAAAATCGTTACTCCCGCCAGCATATTTTAACGATTTCCCCGCCACCGCTTATACGGGTGCAGGGCGCGGGGCGGAGCGCCCTGGGCAGCGAGTCAGTTTATGTTCAGTTTTACTACTTGCGCTGCCGGGGGCTCCGTCTACAGACCCCTGCAGGCGTGTTATAGCACACCACGCGCCATTCGTCCCCGTCGGCCGCCAGGGGTGCAGGGCGCCGGGGAGTGGGTGGCGCCCTGGGTAGCATAGATATGTGGAGCTTAGAGCTCCCGGGCGCCGCACACGATGACCCGCCATGAGAGCGGCGGGTGCGCGACGTGCCGGGGCTCCCACATGCTGATCGGTTGCCTGGGGTGCAGGGCGCGCAGGAGGCCGCCCTGAGCAGCATGGATCTGGGTAAATATAGTGTTTTAACATATATTGAGGCTCGACCTGATTGTGTTTTAAAATTGCAGGGGGGCTATAGCGCGCCGAGAGGGGCGGAGCTTAGCCTCACACACGGAGTCAGCGCCATTTTCCCTGCTGTCCCCGCCAGGCAAACAAAGTGGGGGACATAGTGTTTGGATGTAAAAAAAAAAATCCCTGTGTTTAGGGTCCCCGGCTCAATATAGGGTTATATATATATAGGGTTATATATATAGGGTTATATATATATATATATATATATATATATATATATATATATATATATATATATATAATATAATATAATATAATATAATATAATATAATATATATATTTATATTCGAGCAGGCTTAAGTGCGCCGGGAAGGGGCGGAGCTTAGCCCTCACGGAGGGGCCAGAGCCATTTTCCTAAGTCCCCCACCGGAACTTGCTGTGTACTAAGAAGGAAGGGGGGGCACAGTGTTTTAATGCTATATGGGTGTCATATAGCATTAGGACTGATAATGGACGCAGAATCCTTGTAATGCATAAATGCACTGTTTCCCGGTTTGTTTCCCACTATCGGTTAGTCGACATGTCGACAGGTGTGAGGGCTTTGTCACAAGCTGCTGTGGGAATAACTGTCGGCTTCGCCGGCGCATGGTACTTGATTCGAGTAATTAAGTATTAGTAAATTGGCGTTTGTGTACTTAAAACAGTAAACACGCTAAGGGAGACACAGTTGGTGGATGCCCGCCCGGCATCAACGGTAACCTCAGGGGTAAAAACGTTAATAGGCTGTTATGCCCTTATAATTCTAGATATATGTGGGGGGAGTGTTATTGAAATTGTATTCGTTGCTTCCCTCAGACCCTTCGGGGTTTCCAAGGTTACTATTATTTTTACCCGTTTACTGTTCCTGGCTGTCGACATTTACTTAGTTTCTGTCGACTATACCGTTCCTGGTAGATCCACTTAGGGGGCATGTCAGTACATGGTCGTACACATTCACAACACATTACTGTCAATAGGGACCTGATAGGTCGGGACAATCCACTTGCGTATACGTTATATCTATATGTATATAATAAGAATTTACTCACCGGTAATTCTATTTCTCGTAGTCCGTAGTGGATGCTGGAAACTCCGTAAGGACCATGGGGAATAGACGGGCTCCGCAGGAGACTGGGCACTCTAAAAAAAGATTAGGTACTATCTGGTGTGCACTGGCTCCTCTCTCTATGCCCCTCCTCCAGACCTCAGTTAGGGAAACTGTGCCCGGAAGAGCTGACATTACAAGGAAAGGAAATTTTGAATCCAGGGTAAGACCCATACCAGCCACACCAATCACACCGTACAACTTGTGATAACCTTACCCAGTTAACAGTATGAACAACAACTGAGCCTCACTCAACGGATGGCTCATAACAATAACCCTTATTTAAGCAATAACTATATACACGTATTGCAGAGAGTCCGCACTTGGGACGGGCGCCCAGCATCCACTACGGACTACGAGAAATAGAATTACCGGTGAGTAAATTCTTATTTTCTCTGACGTCCTAGTGGATGCTTGGAACTCCGTAAGGACCATGGGGATTATACCAAAGCTCCCAAACGGGCGGGAGAGTGCGGATGACTCTGCAGCACCGAATGAGCAAACACAAGGTCCTCCTCAGCCAGGGTATCAAACTTGTAGAACTTTGCAAATGTGTTTGAACCCGACCAAGTAGCAGCTCGGCAAAGCTGTAATGCCGAGACCCCTCGGGCAGCCGCCCAAGAAGAGCCCACCTTCCTTGTGGAATGGGCTTTTACCGATTTTGGATGCGGCAATCCAGCCGCAGAATGAGCCTGCTGAATCGTGCTACAGATCCAGCGAGCAATAGTTTGCTTTGAAGCAGGAGCACCCAGCTTGTTGGGTGCATGCAGGATAAACAGCGAGTCAGTCTTCCTGACTCCAGCCGTTCTGGAAACATATATTTTCAAAGCCCTGACTACGTCCAGCAACTTGGAGTCCTCCAAGTCCAGAGTAGCCGCAGGCACCACAATAGGTTGGTTCAAATGAAACGATGACACCACCTTTGGGAGAAATTGGGGACGAGTCCTCAATTCTGCCCTGTCCATATGGAAGATCAGATAAGGGCTTTTACATGACAAAGCCGCCAATTCCGACACACGCCTAGCCGATGCTAAGGCTAACAGCATGACCACTTTCCACGTGAGATACTTCAGTTCCACGGTCTTAAGTGGCTCAAACCAGTGAGATTTCAGGAAATCCAACACAACGTTAAGATCCCAGGGTGCCACTGGTGGCACAAAAGGGGGCTGAATATGCAGCACTCCCTTAACAAATGTCTGAACCTCAGGCAGTGAAGCCAGTTCTTTTAGAAAGAAAATGGATAGGGCCGAAATCTGGACCTTTATGGACCCCAATTTTAGGCCCATAGTCACCCCTGACTGTAGAAAGTGCAGGAATCGACCCAGCTGGAATTCCTCTGTAGGGGCCTTCCTGGCCTCACACCAAGCAACACACTTCCGCCATATACGATGATAATGTTTTGCTGTCACGTCTTTCCTAGCTTTTATCAGCGTAGGAATAACTTGATCCGGAATGCCTTTTTCCGCTAGGATCCGGCGTTCAACCGCCATGCCATCAAACGCAGCCGCGGTAAGTCTTGGAACAGACAGGGCCCTTGTTGCAGCAAGTCCTGTCTGAGAGGCAGAGGCCATGGGTCCTCTGTGCGCATTTCTTGCAGTTCCGGGTACCAAGTCCTTCTTGGCCAGTCCGGAACAATGAGTATTGTTCTTATTCCTCTCTTTCTTACTATTCTCAGTACTTTTGGTATGAGAGGAAGAGGAGGAAACACATATACCGACTGGTACACCCACGGTGTCACTAGGGCGTTCACAGCTATCGCCTGAGGGTCCCTTGACCTGGCGCAATATCTTTTTAGCTTTTTGTTGAGGCGGGACGCCATCATGTCCACCTGTGGCAGTTCCCATCGGTTTGCAATCAGGTTGGAAGACTTCCTGATGAAGTCCCCACTCTCCCGGGTGGAGGTCGTGTCTGCTGAGGAAGTCTGCTTCCCAGTTGTCCACTCCCGGAATGAACACTGCCGACAGTGCTTGCACGTGATTCTCCGCCCATCAAAGAATCTTTGTGGCTTCCGCCATTGCCATCCTGCTTCTTGTGCCGCCCTGGCGGTTTACATGGGCGACCGCCGTGATGTTGTCTGACTGAATCAGCACTGGCCGGTTTCGAAGCAGGGGCTCTGCTTGACTCAGGGCGTTGTAAATGGCCCTTAATTCCAGTATATTTATGTGTAGAGAAGTCTCCAGACTTGACCACAGTCGTTGGAAGTTTCTTCCCTAAGTGACTGCCCCCCCACCCTCGGAGGCTTGCATCCGTGGTCACCAGGACCCAGTCCTGTATGCCGAACCTGCGGCCCTCGAGAAGGTGAGCACTCTGCAGCCACCACAGAAGAGACACCCTGGCCCTGGGGGACAGGGTGATCAGCCGATGCATCTGAAGATGCGATCCGGACCACTTGTCCAACAGATCCCACTGAAAGATCCTTGCATGGAACCTGCCGAAGGGAATGGCTTCGTATAAAGCTACCATCTTTCCCAGGACTCGCGTGCAGTGATGCACCGATACCTGTTTTGGTTTCAGGAGGTCCCTGACCAGAGATGCTAATTCCTGGGCCTTCTCCACTGGGAGAAACACCTTCTTCTGTTCTGTGTCCAGAATCATGCCCAGGAAAAGCAGACGCGTCGTAGGAATCAGCTGCGACTTTGGAACATTCAGAATCCAGCCGTGCTGTAGTAACACTTCCTGAGAGAGTGTTACGCTGATCAACAACTGCTCCCTGGACCTCGCCTTTATGAGGAGATCGTCCAAGTACGGGATAATTATAACTCCCTTCTGCCGAAGGAGTAACATCATTTCGGCCATTACCTTGGTAAATTATTCTCGGTGCCGTGGACAGGCCAAACGGCAACGTCTGGAACTGGTAATGACAGTCCAGTACCACAAATCTGAGGTACACCTGGTGAGGTGGGTAAATGGGGACATGCAAGTAAGCATCTTTGATGTCCAGCGACACCATAAAATCCCCCTCTTCCAGGCTTGCAATAACCGCTCTGAGCGATTCCATTTTGAACTTGAATTTCTTTATATAAGTGTTCAAGGACTTTAAATTCAGAATGGGTCTCACCGAACCGTCCGGTTTCGGTACCACAAACATTGTGGAATAGTAACCCCTTCCCTGTTGAAGGAGGGGGACCCTGACAATCACTTGCTGGAGGTACAGCTTGTGAATTGCCGCCAGCACTACCTCCCTTTCCATGGGGGAAGCTGGCAAGGCTGATTTGAGGTAACGGCGGGGGGGAGTCACTTCGAATTCCAGCTTGTATCCCTGAGATACAATTTGTATAGCCCAGAGATCCACCTGTGAACGAATCCACTGGCTGCTGAAGTTTCGGAGACGCGCCCCCCACCGCACCTGGCTCCACCTGTGGAGCCCCAAAGTCATGCGGTGGACTTAGTGGAAGCAGGGGAGGATTTTTGTTCCTGGGAACTTGCTGCATGGTGCAGCTTCTTACCTCTACCCCTGCCTCTGGCTAGAAAGGATGCACCCCTGACCCTCTTGCCTTTTTGGGAACGAAAGGACTGCATTTGATAATACGGTGCTTTCTTAGGCTGTGAGGAAACCTGAGGCAAGAAAGTGGACTTTCCAGCTGTCGCTGTAGACACGAGGTCCGACAGACCGTCCCCAAACAACTCCTCACCCTTATAAGGCAAAACCTCCATGTGTTTTTTAGAATCAGCATCTCCTGTCCATTGCCGAGTCCATTAGACCCTCCTGGCAGAAATGGACATAGCATTAATTCTAGAGCCCAGCAGGCAAATGTCCCTCTGAGCATCTCGCATATATAAGACGACGTCTTTGATATGGCCCAGGGTTAGCAAAACAGTATCTCTGTCGAGGGAATCTATGTCGTCTAACAGAGTATCTGTCCACGCTGCTACAGCACTGCACATCCAGGCTGAAGCAATAGCAGGTCTCAGTAGAGTACCAGAGTGTGTATACACTGACTTCAGGATAGCTTCCTGCTTTTTATCCGCAGGCTCCTTTAAGGCGGCCGTATCCTGAGACGGCAGGGCCACCTTTTTAGATAAGCGTGTCAGCGCCTTGTCCACCCTAGGGGATGTTTCCCAACGTAACCTGTCCTTTGGCGGGAAAGGGTACGCCATCAGTAACCTCTTAGAAATCACTAATTTCTTATCAGGGGAACTCCACGCTTCTTCACACAATTCATTTAATTCATCAGATGGGGGAAAAGTCACTGGCTGCTTTTTCTCCCCAAACATATAAACCCTCTTGGTATTAACCGGGTTACTCTCAGAAATGTGTAATACATCTTTCATTGCAATAATCATGTATCGGATGGCCTTGGTCATTTTAGACTGTAAATGTGCCTCATCATCGTCGACACTGGAGTCGGACTCCGTGTCGGCATCTGTGTCAACCATCTGAGATAGAGGGCGTTTATGAGCCCCTGACGGCTTCTGAGACGCCTGGGCAGGCGCGGGCTGAGACCCCGGCTGTCCGAAGGCTGCAGCGTCATCAAACCTTTTATGTAAGGAGTTTACATTGTCATTTAAGACCTTCCACATATCCATCCAATCAGGTGTCGGCCCCGACGGGGGCGATACCACACTTATCTGCCCTTGCTCCGCCTCCACGTAACCTTCCTCATCAAACATGTCAACACAGCCATACCGACACACCGCACACACACAGGGAATGCTCAGACTGAGGACAGGACCCCACAAAGTCCTTTGGGGAGACAGAGAGAGAGTATGCCAGCACACACCACAGCGCTATATAACACAGGGATTTTCACTGCTAATAAGTGATTTTCCCAATAGCTGCTTTTTTGTATTGATTTGCGCCTAAATTTATGTGCCCCCCCTCTCTTTTTAACCCATCTTGTACCTGGATACTGCAGGGGAGAGCCTGGGGAGCTGCTTCCAGCGGAGCTGTGAAGGGAAAATGGCGCTGGTGTGCTGAGGAAGAAGGCCCCGCCCCCTCAGTGGCTGGTTTCTGTCCCGCATTTCATGTAAAAAAAATGGCTTTTTACATATATACAGTGCTAGACTGTATATATGTATGTTTTTGTGCCAAAGGTACCTCAATTGCAGCCCAGGGCGCCCCCCCCCAGCGCCCTGCACCCTACGGTGACCGGAGTGTGTAAGTGTGCTGGGAGCCATGGCGCACAGCTGCGGTGCTGTGCGCTACCTTAATGAAGACAGGAGTCTTCAGCCGCCGATTTCGTCGTCTTCCAGCTTCTGTTCTTCTGGCTCTGCAAGGGGGACGGCGGCGCGGCTCCGGGAACGGACGATCGAGGACAGGTGCCTGTGTTCGAACCCTCTGGAGCTAATGGTGTCCAGTAGCCTAAGAAGCACAAGCTAGCTGCAAGCAGGTAGGTTTGCTATGGCCGGGCACAGATTCTAACTGAGGTCTGGAGGAGGGGCATAGAGGGAGGAGCCAGTGCACACCAGATAGTACCTAATCTTTTTTTAGAGTGCCCAGTCTCCTGCGGAGCCCGTCTATTCCCCATGGTCCTTACGGAGTTCCCAGCATCCACTAGGACGTCAGAGAAATATATGTAGATATAGGTTTATATATGCAGGGTTAGGATACATGTGTTTTATTGTGTATTATATGATGTATATCCAGGAATGCTGAAATAATGATATTCTTATCATGTGCTGGTCGCTCTGTTGATTAAGCTCTAGATTGGCCGTGACAAGTTGGGTTGGACCCTCTCAAGGAGTCCGAATATTATTCTCTGCACAACGCGGAGAGAAAATCATGACAGTCAACTCCTGGTCGACGCAGAGCCCGGTCGCAAGGGATCATACACAGGCAGCTAAGTGAAATTTTATTTCTATACTTTGACCTTTTTTGGCATTGTTTACACTTGAGGGAGTGTGGTGTTCGGGTAGACATCCGATAGAATTACCCTACCCAGACTGGGTAGGCTTGCCTATGTTTATTCTACTGTATAACATTACAGCAGGCTGCCACGTGACAGCAGGAGGTGTGACCGGAAAAATGCGGAGGATGTCTCCAGGAGAGGCCGGTGGCAGGTATACAGCTGTTTGGTGTGGCCTATGGTCAGTCAATCTCGGCGGATACCAATGGTAAGTCTAACTTCGTGAGTTAGCCTCCTTCGAAAGGGTTGGTGATGCATTCTTTTGTGGGATGCAGTCGATTTTCACCGGTTCGATGCCGCTCTTTTTTCCTTTTCTGCGTAGACAATGGAAGGTGAAAAGGTAAGAGTTCTGCAGCCTTGTTAGGTTAGCAGAAGTGGATGTCGTTTTCGGTTTCCACTATATCCATCACTGTAGCAGAGTCTATCTGGCTGGTCTCCACTCCGGTGACCACTGGTCTACTAATTTTCAGTTAGTCCGAGAATAGTCTAGGACCTGTGAGTTATTTATAGATGCCGAAGGGGAACACTCTGAGTTACGGTTGTTTCCCCTTAATGTTTTTTCTAATAGATCTTGCCTCTCCCCTATGGAAGGGGAGGCAACACGCGACGCCATACAGAGGTGCGTCACGTTCAGGTCATTGTCTGGTTGTCCCTGTAAAAAGGTGCACTTCGTGGTTTATCTCTGACTGTTCTTCGGCGCAGGAATTGGCCTGTTGTTCCCAACGACGCAGATGTCAGAAGTGGGTTTCAGAGTAGATACTGACTGGTTAAGGTTCAGTGTTTTTCCTGTGGAAAGAGGTCTCAGGATCCAGAGTTGGATCGGCTTTGAGGTGACACCTCATCAATAGGTTCCATTAATAAGACAGATGGATGCGGCATAAGAGGCCTTTTTCGGTGGGCAGGTCTAATACCAGAGTGGTTTTCATGGGACCAGTTGGAAATGTGGTCCGGGTCTCACCTGCGCATGCACCGGAATATAATCAAAACGGCCAGGACATCGCTCCTGTGGTGTCTGCTCGGTTCTTTCCTTCTAGAGGAATGAGGTTTAGGGATCCAGGTTTAGATCCTGGTGTCCGTGCATATAGATCTCCGAAGCTGGGGAGCAGTCCTTTGCAAGGGACGTATTTCCAGAGGATGAGGTCAAGTTGGGAAACTTGTCTGCTGTAAGCTTTCTTGAATTAAGAGCTATTTTAGACGAACGTATTCTTCGTGTTCTGCCCGTGTTAATTCTGCCAGAAGACTTGTCAGCAATGGCGTAAGTAAGCTGCTAGGGCGCAACAAGGAAAAAGCGGAAATGGCAGAAGATGCACAGTTTGCAGTTGAGTGGGAAGTCTGGTAAACGCTATGTTAGCAGTCTTCGTTCCAGAGGTAAACGGCGGAGAAATAGATTTCCTTTGCGGACACTATATCCAGCCGGGAAAAATACTGTCATCATCGAGAAGCTTTCCCAGACGTGACAAGTCTTTGTGGAGTGTCGCAATTGGATATGTTGGCGTCTCGCCTCAACGAGAGGACTCGAGGAGATTGTTCCCGGTTAAGGGACACTCAGAATATAGCAGCGGACATCCTCGTGACACCGTGGGTGTTTTTAGTCGGTCTAGGTGGCTTCTCCGCTTTCACTTTTCTGACAGTGGTAAGAGTAAGATGATTGAAGGTTCCGATGATCCTCTGAAATCCGGTCTAACCAGCGAGGGTTGGCTATCCAGTTTTTCATGGTTTACTCATAGAAAATTACTGCCCTCTTCCTTTACGTGAGGTAATGTTACAACAAGATCGGGGCGTGTATCAGGACTTACCGCGGCTGCGTCTAACGGCAGGCCGTTTGAATGTCGTATCCTAAGCCGAATGGGTGTTCCCAGTGAGGTAGTTTCTTCAATTTTTCAGGCTAGGAAAGAACTGAAGGCACAGCGTTACCACCGCTGTTGGAGTAATTATGTGTCTCGGTGTGTATCCAGGAAGGCTCCTATGGAGAACTTTCAGCTAGGTCGTGCTTATCCATACTTTACAAGCCGATGTGGAGGCAAGCCTAATAATTTTCTTTACGAAATTTCTCTTTGGGAAAGTGGTCAGGCTATTGGCTTTGACGTCCGCAAGGCGGGTGTCGGAAGTGGTGTTTTTGTCTCACAAGAGCCTTGTTTGTTCTTTCAGGTGGATAGAGAGGAATTGGGTACTCGGTTGGTAGTTCTACCAAGAGTGGTTTCTGGGTTTCGCAGAAATCGGCCTATTTTGATGCCGGGGGTTACTTAGGCATTAGCTGGTTCAAATTCCCTTGATCTAGCCAGGGATTTGAGTATGTAGGTCATCAATTTGGCTCAGTTGGGAGAAACAGAGGCCCTGTTTGTCTGGTATGTTCCCAGCTTACTTTGGGAGACTGCGTTATGCAGTTTGTTACATGCTGGATCTGTGATGCGGTTTGGCATGTTCGTTCTAAGGCTGCTTTGCTGTCACCGAAGTCGGTGGAGGTTCCTTCTTTTGGGAAGATGGGCTTTTCTGGGGCGAATGCCCAAGGAGTCTCGGCGGTTCAACTTTGCCAAGCGGATTCTTGGTCGGGGTCAAACGCTTTTGCGATGCTCTACAAGTTTGATACCCTGATTTTTGGGGACCTTATGTTTGCTCATTCGGTGCTGCAGAGTCGTCCGCACTCTCCCGCCCGTTTTGGAGCTTTGGTATAAACCCCATGGTCCTTTTGGAATCCCCAGCATCCTCTAGGACGTATGAGAAAATAGGATTTTGGTACCTACCGGTAAATCCTTTTCTCTTAGTCCGTAGAGGATGCTGGGCGCCCGTCCCAGTGCGTACGGTGTCTGCAGTTATTGCTTTGGGTTACACCCTGGTGGTGTCTTCTCTGTCTGGCGGTTGCTACCGTTGTTCATGTCATAGCATGCGGGGTCGTATTTTTGCTTCTGTGGACACACGGGTTGTGTTACATATTCTCTCAGCATGTGGCTGTGTTTTGTTCATGCCGTTGGCTGGTATTCTACTGAATACCACGTTCTACGGTGTGTTTGTGGTGTGAGCTGGTATGACACTCACCGTGTTTATAACAATAAATTCTTTCCTCGAAATTGTCCATCTCTCCTGGGCACAGTTTTCCAACTGAGGTCTGGAGGAGGGGCATAGAGGGAGGAGCCAGTTCTCACCCAGTTTAAGTCTTTGCAGTGTGCCCAAGCTCCTGCGGATCCGTCTATACCCCATGGTCCTTTTGGAATCCCCAGCATCCTCTACGGACTAAGAGAAAAGGATTTACCGGTAGGTACCAAAATCCTATTTTTCTCTTCACAGGAGCAGAGACGCTGGCCCAGACCTCCACTCTCATGCACAAGTAACAGGGAGCAAAATGGGGGGGGGGGGGCACAGTAATTTGGTGCGATTAACCCATTGATAACGGCACAAACAGGTCTGAGGCACTGTGTATTTGCTCTCAGTACCGGGGTAGGCGCTGGGGTATGAGCTGGTAAACTCCCTCTGTGTTTCTCTAACTGGCGTTCCTGTAGGTCTGTCCCCTATAGCCAGTGTGTTTGTGCGTTCGGTACGTGTGTGTCGACATGTCTGAGGCCGAGTGCTCCTCCCCGGAGGAAGTTGCAGTGGGGGCAGATAAGGCGCTGGGAGTGACTCTGTCGTCACCGCCGACTGCTGATTGGGTGGATATGTTAAGTACATTGAATGCAAATGTGGCTTTATTGACTAAAAGGCTGGATAAATCTGATTCTCAGACACAAACGTGGAGAAAATCCATGGAGGACGCCTTGTCTCAGGTACAGGCCCCCTCAGGGCCACAAAAGCGTTAATTTACCCAGATGGCGGATACTGATACCGACACGGACTCTAATTCCAGTGTCGACTTTAGTGAGACCAGTTTAAATCCAAAGCTGGTTAAGAGTATTCAGTACATGATTGTGGCAATTAAAGACATTTTACATATTTCAGAAGTACCTACTGTTCCTGATACAAGGGTTTGTTTGTATAAGGGAAAAAAGAGAATTCTAATGGCATTTCCTTTCCCCTCTGATGACAGGGAAAAGTGGGAGTCATCTCCCAATGTGGACAAGGCTCTATCACGACTGTCCAAGAAGGTGGCGCTTCCGTCTCCTGACACTGCTGCCCTAAAGGACCCTGCGGATCGTAAGCAGGAAAAAACTTTTAAATCCATTTATGTCACTACGGGTGCGCTGCTCAGACTGGCCGTGGCGTCGGCATGGGTGAGTAGTCCTATTGGCAAGTGGGCAGATAATTTGGCATCTGACATGGATACCCTGGATAGGGATAGCATTCTTTTGACTCTCGGTTATATCAGGGACGCTGCTGCTTACCTAATGGATGCTGCAAGGGATATTGGTCTCTTGGGATCAAGGGCCAATGCCATGGCAGTCTCGGCCAGCAGAGCGCTGTGGATTCATCAATGGAATGCTGATGCCGACTCTAAGAAAGCTATGGAAGCTCTCCCTTATAAAGGTAGGGTCTTGTTTGGTGACGGCCTCGCTGACCTGGTGTCGACAGCTACAGCGGGTAAGTCATCTTTTCTTCCTTATGTTCCTGCACAGCAGAAAAAGACGCCGCATTATCAGATGCAGTCCTTTCGGCCTAATAAATACAAAAAAGGAAGAGGGTTATCCTTCCTTGCCTCTAAAGGTAGAGGACGGGGAAAAAGGTCTCCTGCTGTGCCAAGCTCCCATGAGCAGATGTCCTCCCCAGCTTCTGCCAAGTCCACCGCATGACGCTGGGGCTCCTCTACGGGAGTCCGTACCGGTGGGGGCGCGTCTCCGACTCTTCAGTCAGGTCTGGTTTCACTCGGGCCTGGATCCTTGGGTGTTAGACTTAGTGTCCCAAGGGTACAAGCTGGAGTTTCAGGAGGTGCCCCCCCCACCCCCCCACCGATTTTTCAAATCAGCCTTGCCAGTTTCTATCCCAGAAAGGGAAGTAGTGCATGTTGCGATACAAAAACTGTGTCAACAGTGTGTCATTGTCACGGTACCCCCGTCTCAAAGGGGAGAAGGGCTTTATTCAAGCCTTTTTGTCGTACCAAAGCCGGATGGCACGGTCAGACCGATCCTGAACCTAAAATCCCTCAATCTGTATTTGAAAACTTTCAAGTTCAAGATGGAATCTCTTCGGGCAGTGATCTCCAGTCTGGAAGGGGGGGATTTTATGGCGTCAGTCGACAAAAAAGATGCCGACTTACATGTCCCAATGTATCCTCCACATCAATCAAGCTTTCCTGAGGTTTGTGGTTCAGGATTGTCATTACCAATTTCAGACGTTGCCGTTTGGTCTTTCCACGGCCCCGAGGATCTTCACCAAAGTAATGGCAGAAATGATGGTGCTCCTACGCAAGCAAGGTGTCACAATTATCCCGTACTTGGACGATCTCCTGATAAAGGCGAGCTCAAAGGAACAGTTGCTAAGAAGCGTGGCACTCTCCCTGAAAGTGCTGCAACAACATGGCTGGATTCTAAATTTGCCAAAGTCACAGTTGATTCCGACAACTCGGCTGTCTTTCTTGGGCATGATCCTGAACACGGAACTGCAGAGGGTGTTTCTCCCTGCGGAAAAAGCTCTGGAAATCCGGACCATGGTCAAGGAGATTCTGAAACCGGCAAGAGTGTCGATCCATCAATGCACTCGGGTGCAGGGGAAGATGGTTGCAGCTTACGAAGCCATTCCGTTTGGCAGGTTTCATGCCCGGGTGTTTCAGTGGGATCAGTTGGACAAGTGGTCCGGATCTCACCTGCACATGCACCGGAAAATAAGTCTATCTTCCAGGACCAGAATATCTCTCCTGTGGTGGCTTCAAAGTTCTCACCTCCTAGAGGGACGCAGGTTCGGGATCCAGGATTGGGTCTTGGTGACCACGGATGCAAGTCTCCGAGGCTGGGGAGAAGTCACACAGGTACAAAATTTCCAGGGAAAATGGTCAAGCTAGGAAGCTTGTCTGCACATAAACGTTCTGGATTAAGAGCCATCTACAACGGCCTTCGGCAAGCGGAACACTTTCTTCGAGGTCTACCTGTCCTGATTCAGTCGGACAACGTAACAGCGGTGGCGTACATAAACCGCCAAGGCGGAACAAAGAGCAGAGCGGCAATGGCGGAGGCCACAAAAGTTCTCCACTGGGCAGAAACACATGTAAGCACTCTGTCAGCGGTCTTCCGTCCGGGTGTGGACAACTGGGAAGCAGATTTCCTCAGCAGACACGATCTCCATCCAGGAGAGTGGGGTCTTCATCAAGAAGTTTTTGCAGAAGTGACAAGTCATTGGGGAATTCCTCAAATAGACATGATGGCGTCTCGCCTCAACAAGAAGCTTCAGAGAGATTGTTCCAGGTCAAGGGACCCTCAAGCCAGTGCAGTGGACGCCCTGGTGACTCCGTGGGTGTTTCAGTCGGTATATATGTTCCCTCCACTTCCACTCATTCCAAAAGTAATAAGGATCATAAGAAGAACAAGGGTTCAGGCGGTACTCATTGTTCCAGATTGGCCACGGAGGGCCTGGTATCCGGATCTTCAGGAATTACTCATAGAAGATCCCTGGCCTCTTCATCTCAGAGAGGATCTGTTATTGCAGGGGCCGTGCATCTTCCAGGACTTACCGCGGTTGCGTTTGACGGCGTGGAAGTTGAACGCCAAATCCTAGCTCGAAAGGGTATTCCCAGGGAAGTCATCCCCACTCTCCTTAAGGCTGGGAAGGAGGTCACTGCGAAGCATTATCACCGTATTTGGAGAAAGTATGTGTCTTGGTGTGAAGCTAAGAAGGCTCCCACGGAGGAGTTTCAGCTGGGTCGTTTCCTCCATTTTTTGCATTCTGTTGTGGCTGCAGGCCTGAAGTTTGGTTCCATTAAAGTGCAAATTTCGGCTTTATCTATTTTCTTTCAGAAAGAATTGGCCACCCTTCCTGAAGTTCAGACTTTTGTGAAGGGAGTACTGCACATCCATCCTCCGTTTGTGCCACCCGTGGCACCGTGGGATCTTGACGTGGTGTTGCAATTTCTTATGTCTCACTGGTTTGAACCTTTTACGAAAGGTTGAGTTGAAATTTCTCACTTGGAAGGTGGTCATGCTTTTGGCCTTGGCGTCCGCAAGACGGTTGTCGGAATTGGCGGATTTGTCTCACAAGAGCCCCTATTTGATTTTCCATGAGGATAGAGCGGAATTGAGAACGCGTCAACAATTTTTGCCGAAGGTGGTTTCTTCGTTTCACATAAACCAACCTATTGTGGTACCTGTGGCTACGGATGCCTTGGCTGTTTCAAAGTCTCTCGATGTAGTCAGAGCTTTGAAAATTTATGTCGCCAGAACGGCTCAAATTAGGAAATCAGAGGCTCTGTTTGTCCTATATGCTCCCAACAAAATTGGGGCTCCTGCTTCCAAGCAGACTATTGCTCGCTGGATCTGTAATACAATTCGGCATGCTCATTCTACGGCTGGATTGCTGTTGCCGAAGTCAGTGAAAGCCCATTCTACTAGGAAGGTGGGCTCATCTTGGGCGGCTGCCCGAGGAGTCTCGGCGCTTCAACTTTGCCGAGCAGCTACGTAGTTGGGTTCAAACACTTTTGCTAAGTTCTACAAGTTTGATACCCTGGCTGATGAGGACCTCATGTTTGCTCAATCGGTGCTGCAGAGTCGTCCGCACTCTCCCGCCCGGTCTGGAGCTTTGGTATAGACCCCATGGTTCTTTTGGAGTCCCCAGCATCCTCTAGGACATAAGAGAAAATAGGATTTTAATACCTACCGGTAAATCCTTTTCTCCTAGTCCGTAGAGGATGCTGGGCGCCCGTCCCTGTGCGGACTATTGTTCTAGTAGTATTGATGGTTATTGCTTCTGTTACACGGAGGTTGTGTATCGGTTATATTCAGCTTGTTGCTGTGTTTAGTTCATGCTGTTAACTGGTATTGCTTAAAAGCCATGTTGTACGGTGTGTTGTGGTGTGGGCTGGTGTGTTTCTCACCCTTGGTTAACAAAAATCTTTTTCCTCAATGTCCGTCTTCCTGTAACTGAGGTCTGGAGGAGGGGCATTGAGGGAGGAGGCAGTTCACACCCATTTAAAGTCTTATAGTGTGCCCATGTCTCCTGCGGATCCCGACTATACCCCATGGTCCTTTTGGAGGCCCCAGCATCCTCTACGGACTAGGAGAAAAGGATTTACCGGTAGGTATTAAAATCCTATTTATTCTGCGCGTAAATACATTGGTCCCGCAAAAAGCCGGAGACCTATGTATATTTTTCACATTTATTGTGGATTATACTTCGCGTGCCAGCATCGGGGGGAGGGGCGTGCCGTATTGGAGCTAATTGGATAGCCCCGGTGAACCAATTACCTGCGGTAAATTATCGTGGCTAATTGGATACTCCCCTTAGTAGAGAGATTATATTTCATCTGGGTACAGACCTGGTTTGTCTAATGTGCATGTGCAATTACCACATGCACATTAGATGCATTTGGATCTCTCTTCTGGAGCCTGTAATCACATGTGCGATTACAGGCTCCAGGAGAGAGATCCAAAGCAAACTGCAATACTCTAGCCCAGTGGTTCTCAATCGGTGTGCCGTGGCACTGCGGCGCCGGCGCATGGCTGACAGCCGACGGCTGTCGTTACCCATCGATCGCCTCTGCCTGATTGACAGGCAGAGGCAGTCGCTGGGCGGGAGGGGACGGCATTTGACCGCCGTTTTGTGGCATGGCCGGACTGTGCGGGGGCGTCACTTCTGCGACGGGGCAGGGACTGACATGCTGGGCGTCCCCCCGCATGTTTGTGTTCCTGATCATAGCTGTGCTAAATTTAGCACAGCTACGATCAAGTCAGAATCACCGCCTTTTTCTCTTACGTCCTAGAGGATGCTGGGGTCCACATTAGTACCATGGGGTATAGATGGGTCCACCAGGAGCCATTGGCACTTTAAGAGTTTGAGAGTGTGGGCTGGCTTCTCCCTCTATGCCCCTCCTACCAGACTCCGTTTAGAAAATGTGCCTGGAAGATCCGGTCACAGCTAGGGAAGCTCTCCTGAGTTTTCCTGGTAAAAAATGTTTTTTTTAGAGTTTATTATTTTACAGGGAGGCTGCTGGCAACAGCCTCCCTGCAGTGAGGGACTGAGGGGGGGAGCAGTGTCCACCCTGCGGGGTCTGAGCCACTGTCTCCGCTGACTGGACACTGACCTCCAGAGGGGTCTGATCGTTCTCCGCCTCAGGGGACCGCTCGCCCCAGCAGCATGCCGCCACCCCCTTGCAGAGCTGAAGAATCGGTGGCGAGTGAGACACCAACCCCCCTAGCAAGAGGAGGGTCGGTGTGAAGATGGTGGCACAGGGTAGGAGCGCAGTATTAACTGCGCTCTGGGGATTGCTCAGCGGTACATTGTGCGGCGCTGTGAGGGGCGCCCTGAGCCAGTGCGACACCCTACACTGGTCCAGTAGCCTGTCGGGGTCCCTGGATCTCAGCCAGCACTAAATCCTCAGGCCATTTTAATCTGAAGAAGAGCGGGAAGACCGCGCCATTAAGGGGGCGGAGCTTCTCCTCAGAGTGGACTCAGCAGCGTTCAGAGTCATTTTCCTGCCTGCACAGCGCTGACCAGGAGAATCAGGTCCCTCCACAGCAACTCCAGCTATCTGTAAACAGTACCAGGGGGTTGTAGAAGCGGTGGGAGGCTGCAGTACGACTGTGTATCCTATTAAGGTGCACAGTCAGTGCTGACAAGGGGTCTCCCTTTGGTAAAAGTGCTGTGTGTGGGTTGGCTCCAATCTCTGTGTCTTTCTTGCCATCAACTCTGTCTGCCCTCACCTGTGTGTGTGTGTGTGTGTGTGTGTGTGTGTGTGTGTGTGTATAGAGTGTTTGGTGGTCTCCTTTAGCTATGTCCAGGGACACTGTGTCATATGCTGTAGAGGATTTGTCCTCCCAGGATGATCCCATTCCGTGTAATCAGGTTAGCACTGGTTTAGCACAGATACAAGCAAGGGAGCCTGAGGGGTTTTCCTCTATCAAATCTTGGATTTCTCAAATTTCTGACAGGGTTGCAAGTAATGAATCTGCAACCCTGGTATTACAGAACTCTATGGCAGTATGGCCCGATTCTGGTACCTCTGGACACTATGCTATATACCCCCACAAACGTGCGCTTGTGCATGTCATGCAGGATGACACGGATACCGATTCTGACACCACAGACTGTGATAGGGATGTGTTGCGGGGGTCTGCATCTCTTGCAAAGGGGGTGCAACTGATGATACAGGCTATCAGGGATGTGTTATATATTAATGATACCACACCTGAGCACGTTGAGGAGGCTTTTTTCACTGAAAATAAAAAATCCTCGCTAACCTTCCCTGCGTCAAAGGAATTAAATGCTATATTTGAGAAAGCATGGGAAAACCCTGAGAAAAAATTCCAGATTCCTAAACAGGTACAAGTGCGTTTCCTTTCCCTGAGGAGGATATTAAAAAATGGGAAAACCCGCTGATTATTGACGCATCTGTGTCCAGGCTCTCAAAGAAGGTGGTTTTACCTGTTCCAGGATCTACCGCCTTAAAGGAGCCGGCTGATCGAAAAATTGATAACACACTTAAATCAATGTACACTGCTTCAGAGGCCATATTACGTCCCACTATTGCTAGTGCATGGATTGCAAAGGCTATAGTAAAGTGGTCAGCTACCTTACTAGAGGATTTGGATACGATGGATAAGGGTGATGCTGAATTATATTTACGCAACATTCACGATTCAGCAGGTTTTATGGTAGAATCCATGAAAGACCTGGGTTCCATGGCTGTGGAAATCTCTTCCATGTCTGTTTCAGCTCGTCGGGGACAGTGGCTGTGGAATACAGAAAGAGTGTGGAGTCCCTACCCTATACAGGTCAGGCTCTCTTTGGGGAAGCTTTAGACGCGTGGATATCCACGGCTACAGCGGGTAAGTCTCCTTTTCTTCCCTCAGCTGCACCTGCTGCGAAGAAATCCTTCTCTTCTTCAGCAACATAGTCCTTTCGGCCTAACAAGCCTAGAAAGGCCAGCCCGTCCAATACCTTCTTTACGGGAGGTCGAGTTAAGTCCAAGAAACCTGCTGCTGCAGGTTCCCAGGAACAAAAGCCTGCTTCAGGTACGCCAAAGTCCTCCGCATGACGGTGGACCGCACGGCCTGGAGGTGGGGCCAGTGGGAGCGAGACTCAGACAATTCAGTCACGTCTGGGTATCGTCCGGCCTGGATCCCTGGGTGATAGATATTGTATCCCAGGGATACAGGCTGGAATTTCAAAGTCTCCCCCCTCATCGTTTTTTCAAATCCGGCTTACCAGCTCTGCTGGCAGACAGCACTGTCCTACAAGAAGCTGTCCAAAAGTTGGTGGAGGCACAGGTCATTGTGCCAGTTCCTCTTCATTCGCAAACCACAGGTTACTATTCAAACCTTTTCGTGGTACCGAAACTGGATGGTTCAGTCAGGCCCATTCTGAACCTAAAATCATTGAACCCCTTTCTAAAGGAGTTCAAGTTCAAAATTGGGTCTCTCAGGGCAGTGATATCAGGTCTGGCAGACGGGGAATTCCTGGTATCCCTGGATATCAAGTATGCATACCTACACATTCCGATATGGCTGCCGCATCAGGCTTATCTCCGTTTTGCATTACTGGAATGTCATTTCCAGTTCCAGGCCCTGCCATTCGGCCTCTCCACAGCACCAAGGGTGTTTACCAAGGTGATGGCAGAGATGATGGTTCTCCGCAAAGTAGGGGTAAACATCATTCCATATCTGGATGATCTGCTGATAAAGGCATCATCCAAGGAGAAGCTGCTGCAGTCCATTGTTCTCACAACCTGCCTCCTCAAGATCCACGGTTGGATTCTGAACCTTCAAAAGTCACATTTGGAACCAACCCAGAGGTTGTCCTTTCTGGGAATGATCCTAGACACAGAAGTGCAGTGGGTGTTTCTTCCGCAGGAGAAGGCGTTGATGATACAAACAATGGTCCGGGATGTCCTGAAACCAGCCCGGGTGTCGGTTCATCAATGCATTCGTCTGTTGGGAAAGATGGTGGCCTCTTACGAGGCTCTGCAGTATGGGAGGTTCCACGCTTGGCCTTCCAACTGGATCTCCTGGACA